>NC_090238.1:20501841-20865591 GCF_024489055.1 Chanodichthys erythropterus | reverse complement strand
CATCAGACTCGTGGATGGATTGATATGGTAAAATCAACGCCATCATTACAGTCTTTACAGTGTGTACAATCACTGAGCTTTAGGAAGCTTCCAGAGCTGAATCAGTCATGGTAATGGGCGTTTGTTTCTGCTTTAAGTGGTAGACCAATCACAACAGACTGGGTTGAACACTGTGTATTGGACGGTGCACGTATGTGTTAGTGTGTGTTGTGGGAATCCCGCTCAGTCACTGGGATTTTTTCCCCCATCACTGTTGTTTAGAGGGTTGTGACATGGTTTAAAACATGTTGCCTCTTGTCATTTCAGATCAGTGTCTTTTATTTCCTTTCCTTCCTTTTTTTTTAAATGACATGCATTTTGTTTGAGTATGTTGTATATTAGAAGTTATGTACATATAGCTTCTGTGATGTGTTTGTGTATCATTTCAGATGTTTTGCAGTTGAATGTTCCTTTGACATGCACACACGTACCAAATTTTGCCTTCAGTTTGTGGTGTGTGTGTTACGTGTTGGCTTGTTTCCATTTGCCCACCTTGATTTAAATCTCATTTAAAGCCAAGACAAATAACCCTCTGTATACCTGCTTTGTCAGGATATCAGTACAGAGTCCTATTCATCTTAGCTTATTTAGATAAAGACATCTCTTATAATGGTTCTGAGATGGCTGTTTCATCCGCAGCACCCTGTCTTATCACAGACTTCTGTGGGCAGTGAGTAGGTAGCTGAGAGGACTGGCTTTTGGGAAATAAAATATATATATATATATAATATTTATTGTTAGGCGGTTTGACCTTTTTATAGTACACCTTTTAACCCTAAGATTATTCAGGTAGGGTAAGGTAAGTCAAATCTAGACTAAACCGTAAAGTAGGTAGGTTGAAGTCCTTCAGGAATGACATAGAAGACTACCTTGTGGTTGTTTTTTATTGAGGCTCAGTTTGTAGTTACGAGTCTCACGGAAGGCAATCGTAACAATAAAATATCTCTTTTATTGGTTACAATACAAAGCAGTTAATTCAAAATAAAACTTAAATCAGCTTAAGCTAAAAGGCTCTATAACCTAGCTTTATCCAGCAACGTTGGAGATGCTTCAGGTGTCCTTCTACACTTAATGCAGGCAGCATCTGAGGCCTTTTAATCCTCAGACTTTTATACTACTTTTTGGGGAATTGCAGCTTCATATTACTCATCAATTGATCAATGCCTATGATCCAATCCTCCTTTTGTAGATGCATCAGTCTCTGTATCTCTTACTTACTAAGCCAGATGTCCTTTCTCTGTCGCATACACTGGTGTCTTCTTCTAGCACTCTTAATCTTCTTCCTAAAGTCTTCGTCTGGTGTACCTCCGCTTGAGGTTGCAACATGCTCTCTTCACCCTTATTGTTAACCTGTAGCAACTCATAATGTAATAACTGCACATAATGTATTGTAATAAGTATTACATTATTATTGTAATACAATGTTCATAATGTAATTTTCTCAAAACATAATAAAATCTTGAGCGCATAATGTAATAATTTTTAAATGAGAAATTTTACATTATGAACTCACCAAAAACATGTCATATTTTCATTATTGTAATAGCTTTTAAAACATAAAAATAGTATTCCTTTACAATAGATTTCTATTTCCCTTAAATAGAATAATAATATTTCACAATATCACTGTTTTTACTGTATAATAAATTCAGCCTTGTTGAGCATACAAAACTTCTTTTAAAAACATTAAAAATCTTAACAATCCCAAACTTTTGAACGGTAGTGTATATACAGTCAAACCAAAAATGTAGACATTTTTGATATTTTTGATAGATGTTTTTACTAGTGGGTGCAGGACACTATAGTTCATTTATGCAAGTGAGGATAGTAAACTGTGACATATTTTACCCAAATATTCTTCATAAAAATTTGGAACCAAAAATTATTCATACACTTTGACCTGACCATGTTTTGCTTAAGTGTTATCTGACATAATTAAAATGAATTTTTTCTGACACAGTTTAACTCTGAGAGCTTGTCATATTTTATTACCATTTGTTAAACTATAGTGAATAAACTATATTAATGAATGAAATGTTCAAGATGTCTGAATACATTTTGGTTTGACTGTATATAATATATATTCTGCAGTTTGGTGTAATACTGAGAGGAAAAAAATCATTAAACATTTAAAGATGTCAAAAGTCAGGTAGCTTTTAAAAAGACAAATATGTGTATTAGTTTTGTATTCATATGCATTTGTTTTCCATATTTTAGCATTGATTTATGCTAAAATAGTTTGGTGTTTTGTCTGATTTAAAGGCGCAATATGTATTTTTTTCACCGCTAGAGGTCACCTATTCAAAACAAAAGCGTAGCTTGATGACTAAAGATGCATCAGGAATCGGTTGAAAACCGATTAAAATATGTGACGATTCAAGTCTGTTGAGATGCTAAATGAATCACGATACATTTGAGGGTGGGGTTTATATGAATGTATATCTGAGGAGAGCTGACTGGGTTCAGAAAAGTTTAGATGGTATTTTCTTTTCATCTTCCCTCCGTAAAATGCATCAGCGCTGCTTTGTTTATAGTGGTAACTAAGGAAGCGCTGTATTGCTGCTGTTCCATAAGCGCCACCTGCTGTCAAGACAGTGTATTTGCATTCTCGTGCGGCCCGTCTGCTGTTGTGAAGTTTTATGTAGCATAATTTCACAAAATTAAAATCTGATCTTTTTTTTTTTTTCTTCAAATGTTAAAAAGTATACAATCTAATTTAAATTTAAAAACTGCTCATGCTGCATGTATGAGCATCTTTGTTGGGATCGTGATTAAAATGCAGTGGTTGCTTCTAGTTTTAAATGGCTACAGATAGTTCAGCCTATAATAGATCAAATAAACATCTTGTTCATGTACTCATATGAAGAGATTTCTTTTATTTGTATTATTAATTTATTTAATTTAGGATTAGTTAAGATATTCATTTTCACAAAGAAATATGCTGTATTTTGTCTAAGAGACACTTTCACATTTAAATCTCATTTTGTAAAAAAAAAAAATAGTGAGAAAATCGTTTGAAAATCGTATCGTAAATCGTATTAAATCTTGAGTTGAGTGAATTGTTACATCCCTATCGATAACTCTGAGACTCAGTGCGGAATCATGGGAGATGTTGTCTTCACCTCACAGCCAGGGGAAAAGAATCCGAAGGGACTCGGACAGAAATCATGTTTATAGATGAGATTATTAACGTTACTGTATAATGAAGCAGAGCAGGGCTGGGGGTTGTGGGAGTTGAACGAGGCCGCTGGAGCGATTTGCTAATGAGAGACCAGCACGACACAAGCAGAACTTTTATTATGCCACAGTCGCCGCTTCCACTTCTTCTGTCAAGCGTATGGGGAGTAACGCAGTGCTGTTTTATCATATTAAATACATTTGAGTGTGTTGAAAATGATTTTATAATGTTACTCTGTGCGTTCGCTCAGCAGCTGCTATGAGGCACTTGTTGCAGTAAGCTAAATCAATATTAGAATAACATATTAATATAATTAAGAAAACAAGATTCAAACAATAAGACTAAATGTGTTGTGTTATATAACAGTGATTAGTTTACTGTCTATAAATGTATCCAAACAGTTGTTCCCTTGTCTAATAAAACATATAATACATTAAAGCGTTTTTGGTGTTTCCATGATTTTTACAAAATAAAACCGGAAATCGGGGTTAACGTCAATATGATGTCAATGATAGGTGACACACGGACACGGCCCGTGTCTTGGTTAAAATTGCTTATTTTTCTGGATTTAAACATTCTTGGAAACATCTGGGATAATGTAAGTACACAAGTCAACAAAATATATAACACATATTTTAATCCAAAAATCTTACATATTGTGCCTTTAAATAATAAATAGCCATTAGCCAGGTAACTGGAAAAAACATTTTCCTAATCAGTAGGCTAATTTTGTTTTGCTTTCCAGTAAAAATCCTCAAAACAGTATAAATATCAGTGCACATGAAGGGTTTACAGATTATTGGAACTTCTGCTATATGGGATTCCCAGGCTGTTTTGCTAGTTTGTATTTCCAATTGATTTTGCTCTGTGTGCCAATGACGATAAACCAACTAATTTGACAGCCATCCCTGTGCATGACAGAGCGTCTGATGGGTGTATTACCAACTGCACAGACACCAACACTCATTGCTGGCTATTCCAGCCCCATTGTTAAATTAATCCCAGCCACGCCCCCCACAACAGAAAAAGCTGGACACTGATTGGTTGGTACAGTCTTGATGCATGT
The DNA here is from genome assembly GCF_024489055.1 of Chanodichthys erythropterus. Lineage (NCBI taxonomy): Eukaryota > Metazoa > Chordata > Actinopteri > Cypriniformes > Xenocyprididae > Chanodichthys > Chanodichthys erythropterus. The sequence goes on along the minus strand of NC_090238.1, from coordinate 20,861,308 downwards.
GACACGCAAACAACATAGTTTTAATATGTTGACGCAAGAGATGACGCAAGTTGCAACAGATAACGGAAATGTTATAACACAACATAATAATTTGTAATAAATCAATATTCTGGAGATCGATTTAATGGATTTCTATCTTAAGACACAGACAGGCACACTTTCCACAGCCACAAAGATTTGTATCTTAATGACGTTATTTTGCAAAGTGCCATAAATTGTCATGATCCATTACAGCAGCATTTTGCGAGGCAATGTATGGAAAAACCTATCTTGTCTTTAGTCAGCTGTGTAGCAGCGCATTAGGATTTTCAGCCAGTTGACTCTTGTTCCCTCCAGCCGAGTGTACGGGGTCGGGGATAGGGGGTCGAGTGACTTTAACTTTGTTCTGAAGTATGTATTGCCCACAGTCAGCTGCTGGTGTATTTTTAGTTAATTGTTGTTTGTTCTGGGGTGTCTGACAGGCCAGCTGCTCTTTGTCTGTGCTGCTACGATTTGATGCACTCTGAAGTATATTGCCGCTAAATCTCATTTTTATGCAGTTTATTGCTGCTCTCTGCTTGTCCGGGCACCTTCCCTGGAAATAAAAAGATTGGAGAAAGGAGAGAGAGAGAGAGAGAGCTGCAGACCAATCAGGACCAGAGAGGACCATGAGGCTCTAACGTTATATAGCTTCATTTACAACTACTTTTTCTTTTATTTGCTTTGCTTTTTTCTTAATTTTCTTCCTTGCTTTTCCTTTTCCTTTCCTTTTTTCTACATAATTTCCCTTCATCTTTTCTATTTCTCTATTTCCTTCCTTCCTTTCTTCTTCTCCTTTCTGTAGTCTTTACATAATTTCATTAATCTTTTCTTCCTTGCTTCCTTTTCCTTATTACTTCTTCTGTGTTCTTTTGCCACTTCCCATCCCTTCCCCTTTCTTTTCCTTCCCTTCCCTCTTTTTCCAAACTTTCCTTTAGTACATCTTCCCATTTGTCCATTTGTTCCCTTCCTTGTTGCTTATTTTATTTCCTTTCTTTTTCTTCATTTAATTTCCTTTTTTTTTTTAAATTTACTCCCTTTTGTTTCCTTCCATCCTTTCTTCCTTTATTTACTTTCCTTTGTAATTTACCTTATTTTCTTACTTTTTCTTTCATCATTTCCTTTTATTTTGTTCATTTCCTTAATTTTTTTGTATTGACAGTGTTTGACATGTATTTTGAGGTTTCTCACTGGCCACATCAAGTGCCAGTCACCATTAATATCTTGCAGTTAGATTGGGGCCAGGCATTAGTCTACCCTTCGTTCAGAGTCCATCGCTCTTTGAAGCAAAATGTCAGCTGTTGAATATACAGCTGCAGTGGAGAGTTTTATAAAGCCATAAATCTTCTGACGGTATCAGACAGCTGCTGATTGCATGGGAAAGGGACATTTGAAACTCCACTTTTAAGTAACTGACTCAGTTTAAGCTTGGAGAAATGAAAATGACAAACAAAATGCCAGAATGATAAGGACACACTCTTGCCACCCCCCCCTCACCCCGCATGTTGGATGGCCTTTGAGTGCTGATACGACACTCTTCATTTTCCCTTCCATCTGTCATTTGGTTGTTCTTGTTCTACCTTTGTCCCGTTCGCGTGTGGGTTAATCTGAGGGCGGGCCCATGTAGATTAGGGGACAGATCCTGAGCGGGTGAATAACAATGAAGGCGCTAAAAACGGAACCGACTCGGACGGACGTTGAAGAACGTTGTGGCCGCTGTGAACAATTGCAAATGAGAGGGATGAGAAGGGTCTTGTTTTTTGAATGTCCCCTGTCTCCATAACAACCCTCCCTTTTGTGTGGCGCTCTCTGAAAAGCCTCCTCCTATCACAAAAACATGAAACATGAAAATTCAGCCCGTCCGTGATGAGACGCGACTGCATTCATCTCAGCTTTGAAAAAATGTGTGCAAATCAGTGTTTTCTGGGATAGGACCGTCCACAAACAGAAAATGAGAAGCAATTAGTGCAACTTGCTGAGCCCATGGTTGAGGGTTTCTTCCAAGAAATAAAGGCTTATAATATTAAGTAGTACTTAAGTTTGCTTTGGAATCAGTAAATTTGTGGTAGTTTGTTTTGTTAAGGTTTTTATGATGTAGTGTAAATTGTTTCCCTCTAACTCATAACTTTGAGAGTGAACTGGATAAAGCAGATTTTGTATAGTATAACAGTAACCTCATGTCCTTGTCTTGTAACTATGTGTGACAGGGTATTTTGTTAATTTGCATAGATTGGAGGATGGGTGAAAAGAAGAAGAGCTAATGATTGAATTAGCAGAGTGTCAGAAAAGGGCAGTGTTGACGATATTCCACCACGCCATCAGTTATTATGCTACATGTGACTCAAACCAGGGAACTTAATATAACACACATTAATCCACAGCAATGCTTCTTGATTAATTATCCTCACTTCCTGCCAGCTTTGGCCATCACACATTTTGAAATTGAGTTTTCATGAAGCTCAGAAAATTCTCAATATAACATTTGAACTGTTCAATTTTTAACCTTTTTACTAATGGGATAATTTAAAATAAATGCTTTCACTTGGTCTGCGGATACATAAATCTTTTATATCCTTGCAGTATTGGTGTAATACTGAGGGGAAATAATCATTAAGAACCTTTTACAGAAGACAAAATTCAGATCTATTTAATCTTTTATATATATATATATATATATATATATATATATATATATATGTATATGTATATATATATATATATATATATATATATATATATATGTATATGTATATGTATATGTATATATATATGTATATGTATATATATATATGTATATGTAGTATATCTATGTATATGTATGTACGCATGTATACCTTAAAGAAAAAAAAAAAGAATATATTTTCAGAGAATATAGATATATAAATATTTACTTCTGGTAACACCAGATCTTTCTAAAATCCTTCATCCATCCACATCTTTTTTTTTTTCTCTCTTTTTGAAATAAATTAATCACTAGGGCTCTTATGCTCTCTCTGGTAATGCTCTCTCTCTGTCTGTGTGTGTGTGTGTGTGTGTGTGTGTGTGTGTGTGTGTGTGTGTGTGTGTGCATGCCTTGCGGGGACTGCTACCCTATACCCTAACACTAATCTCTCTGACATGTGCCAGATGATTCGATTACTGACCATTGCTCTGACGGCTCTCACTACAGCATCAGGCCACCAAACCCAGCCATTGTGTGTGAGAAAGACGCAGAGTGTTTGTGCAGTAGAACTAGCCAACATACTGAAACTAGATAGATAGATAGATAGCACTAAATGGAGAAACCCTAACCATATGGAGGAAGCTAGAAGTTTGCATTCTCATTCATCTAAAATCATCTCTGTTGTCTCTAAAAATATGTATTTAATCATTTACAGAAATATATATATATATATATATATATATATTTTTTTTTTTGTGGCATTACTCTTTGATTAATGTTTTCTCTTTTTGCTAGTTGGTGGGAGTGAGTCCGTATGCTTGTCGATTTTAATTTCGTTAGGTTGCGGATAAAACTAACAAATTTGAAGAAAAAAAAAAAAAAAAACTTTCATTTTAAAGAGAAACAGGCTCTCGGGCGTACAAAAGGTCTGTGCTTCACTTTCTCAGAGATTGTTCATGCGTCTGTATTGGTCTAAAGTTGCTGAAGGCTGCTGCCTCGATCCTTACTGTTTGCGTCAGTCATTGAAACACGTCAAACCACATTACATTTCCAGTGAGTTGTTCCATCATTGTGTGACGATGGATCTTTTTACCGAACTGCTTGTTCACTCAACAAAGCACAAAATAAACCTGCTGCTTCTTTGTTGATTATGTTGATTTATCACATGATCACCTGTGGCATGTTTGACTTGGCACGGCCTCTGTCAACCCTCAGGCCTGGTGTGCATTTGATCTGGAAGCTAGGGCTGCTCGATTATGGCAAAAATCATAATCACGGTAATTTTAGTTAATATTGCAATCACGATTATTTAACACTATTATTGGTGGGTGATATGATTAAAGTCTTATTTCATGACGTGTAAATATTTTGTGAAATTTCGCAATTATCGATACTTTAGCAAAAACTATAGGTTAACTAATTTAAGTAAAAGGTCCTCTCAACAGTAACACAAGACAAGTAAACAATCAGAAATACAATAAAAACAAAGAAATGAATTACAAACAAATCTGACAAATAAATACAACAGAACAAAAATACTAATTAAATAAACCATGCTTTAGGTTTTTCAGGAAGATGTACCAACAGTGGTATTCAGACCAAGTAATAGCTTACAACAGAAATTTAATGAAGTAATCAAATGTAAAATTACACTGCTGTATACATAAAATATAGATTAATCCTTATTACAACTACAGAAAGTTATTCATTCATGAACAGTGGGTGATTTTATCTGTCTTTTGTTGTTTGATTAAAATTAATGACAGACTGCAGCAGGTTTATTAGGCTACTGTCACTTTAAGGATGGTTTCACACTAGCACCTTTGGTGCGCACTCTGGGTCGATTGATGTTTGGTTTGTTTGCAGGATGTGAACCTGTGTACCATATCTGAGTCTGCTTGTAAAGGGTAGACTAGGGTACAGTTCATGTGCATCCGGTTGCTACTGATATGAATGCAGTTGTACTAAATCACGGAAGTGAACTGCTATTAATTACATATGATATGATAAAAATGTGTGTATGTCTGTGTTTCACTCACTTTCCTGACGAGCGTGACTGGCGTATTGTAAGCAGAGAGCGGTATATCTCATTTCTGCTTGCCTTCAGCATTCTGTGCAAATCGGCAAAAAGGTAACACAGCTCTGTTTATCATATTAGATACATTTGAGAGTGTTGAAAATGATGTTATAACATTACTCTGTGCGTTCGCTCAGTGGCTGCTGTGAGACACTTGTTTGAGACACACTGCAGTAAGATAGATCGATTTTAGAATATCATATTAAATGCTGGATGGCTTGTGTTGATAAATGGCATGCAATTAATTTTAAAACGTATTGTATGATGGAGAAAATGCTGTAATACTGTTACTAAAAATAAAGCTGCATCTGATTATGCTATGTTAGCTACTTCACAAAATAGTGTTTTTCTCTGAGGCATGGTAAAGCATGGTACTCGCAAAAAACATTTATTTAAACAATAAGACTAAAAGTGTTGAGCTATATAACAGCAATTAGATTTCAGTCTATAAATATATCAAAACAGTTGTTCCCTTGCCTATTAAAACATGTAATATATTAAAGCGTCCTTGGTGTTTCCATGGTTTCTACAAAATAAAATCGGAAACTGAGGGTAACCCGGGTATGACGCAATTTACAGGCGACTCCTCACACGTCCCGGAGCCTTTGTTAAAATTGCAATTTTCTAATGATTTACAAATGGAAACATTTGGGATATTGTAAGTACTCAAGTGAACAAAATATATAACACTGGCCTAGTGGTTTTTGGATATTTTACTGCAAAAATCTTACATATTGCACCTTTTAAGAAGGAATGAAAGAGCACAATTGTGAAGGAAAGGGGATGCGGCAGTGGCACAATAATCATTTTACATCGATTATCTTGTTTTCATATTCTTTGGAAGCCAAAATCAAAATTGAAAAAATCAATTACGATGAATTGCACAGACCTACTGGAAGCTACAGGTCTGTTTAAGATAATCACACTCAGATTCAACCAAGGTTTCATTTTGTCAACCTTTGGTACTTTTATTTATCAAGGATGAATTACATTGATCAAAAGTCATGGTAATGACATTTATAATGTTTACTATATAACTTACTGTTCATCAAAGAACCCTAAAAAAAGTATCTCAGTTTCCACAAAAATATAACGCAGCACAACTTTTTTCAACATTAATAATAATAATAATAATAAATGTTTCTTGAGCACCAAATCAGCATATTAGAAAGATTTCTGAAGGATCATGTGACACTGAAGACTGGAGTAATGATACTGAAAATTAAACCTTGCCATCACAGGAATACATTACAATTTAAAACATATTTCACAATATTACTGGTTTTACTGTAATTTTGATTGAATGAATGCCACCTTGGGAAGCATAATAGACTTCTTCCAAAAGCATTAAAAAGTCTAACTGACCCCAAATGTTTGCTGAACCCAGGGTAAAGCAAAGTGTCTATCAATTATGTGTTTTCTGTCGGGCATCATCATTATCACCTGTGTTGCTTAAGTAAAGGATAAGAGCCTCCTCTGAAAAGGGTAGATTTATATAAGCCAGTCAGGGAGAAAGGTGTGGGATGAAGGGAGTGGGAGGATGAATGAAATGGATAGCAGGAAAAATGGAGGTAGAGAGAGAAATGAATAGTGGGAGGTTTGGCTGAACACACAGAGTCACTCCTCCAGGAACAGGTGTACACACAAGGCAACTGTCCGTTCGGCACAATAGCTTCAATGGGCATCTGTCAACAATCACACCGCTGCACGTAACGTTTACCACCTACTAACACGTATACACTCACTCACTGACACCTGATGAGTAGAAGGAACCTTCCATTTTGTTGTACAGTGTGTGCGTTGTGAGTGTGTTGGGCTGATGTTGTGTGACATGTTTTCTTTCTCTGAGCAGTTATTCATCTGTCTGTCTCTTTGAGTGCACAGTACGATTTGATGTCTGTGCTCATTTAGAGGCAATATTAGGGTGGCCAAGCATTTCACTGCATTTTTTTTGTGCTGTGCATATGAGAGAGTGAGAGACTTGAGTTCTTTCTTTGAGAGGCAGAAAAACTAGAAAAGTAAATGCAATTAAAAGTTGCTGTTTTGTTACTAAAACAATAATTCAAAAATGAAAAGTCATTATTTACTCACTGTCATATTACTTCCTAACTTATTTTAGTTAATATCTTCTATGTTGTCACTAAATGTTGTTTTTTTTATCTCTTATTTATGCCTTGCAAACTTAAATATTTGATTGTATATTATTTATAGAATATTGTTGATGTACAGGAACACTACCATTCAAAAGTTTGGGGTCGGTTAGATTTTTAAATATTTTTGAAAGACTTACTCTTATAACCACCAAGGCTGCTTAAAAAAAAAAAAAAAAAGGTAAAACAGTAATATTGTTAAATATGATTGCAATTTAAAATATTTTTTTCTATTTTAATATATTTTGAAATGCAATTTTATTCCTGTGATAATAAAGCTGGAATTTCAGCATCATTATTCCAGTCTTTAGTGTCACATGATCCTTCAGATATCATATCATATATCTATGTCTGATTTGGGGCTCAAGAAATTTTTATTTTTTTTAAATCAATGTTCAAAACTACGGAAGAGGATTAGGGCCAAGCAATAATAAAAAAATAAAACCATCTCGAGATTAAAATTGTTAAATTTCGAGAAAAAAGTTTAAATAAAATGTTGAGAATAAACTTGTTAAATTTCGAGAAAAAGGTTGAGATAAAATGTTGAGAATAAACTCATTAAATTACGAGAAAAAAACTCGTTAAATTTTGAAAAAAAAAGACGAGATAAAATGTTGAGAATAAAGTCATTAAATTACAAGAAAAAAGTTGTTAAATTACGAGAACAAATTCTTTAAATTATGAGAAAAATGTCGTTAAATTTCGAGAAAAAAGTCGAGATAAAATGTTGAGAATAAACTCATTAAATTATGAGAAAAAAGTCGATAAATTACGAGAACAAATTCATTCAATTTGAGACTTTAATCTCGAGATGGTTTTATTTTTTATTATTGCTTGGCCCTAATCCTCTTCCGTACAAAACAGTTGTGCTGTTGAATATTTTTGTGAAAATGGTAATGATTTTTTTTTCTCCAGTATTCTTTGATGAATAGAAAGTTCAAAACAACAGTACTTATTTCTAATAGAATTGTTTGGTAATGTAAGTCTTTACTGTCACTATTGATCAATATAGTTTATCCCTGCTAAATAAAATAGTTGATTTCCCCCCTACATTTATTGCTGTAACTTTTGTTTTGTAATATGTTGATATGTTGCTAATATGTTAAAATACTGGCAGAGCAACTACAAATCATTTATTCATAGTTCCTTCTTTTATATTTCACAGAAGAAAAAAAAGTCATGAGTTTGGCATGACATATGGGTGAGAAATTACAGATTTAATTTTATCAGCTTGTAGGCTTGTTTTTATCGTGCTCCTATTGAATGTGTGTAATGGTATTTAAGTGTTGTTTTAATTCTGACATTTATGCTGTAATCAATGGAATTGACCTGAAAATGTCCCTAAGGCCCCGTGTTTGTTTGTTGAAAAGCTGTTTTATATTTCCGTGATACTCGATGTGAGGGTGTATCTTTGAACCTTGTGGTGATGAGGTGAGACAGACAGCAAATTGACAGATGAACAGCGTCCTCACGTACCAGTCGGAGCGGCAGCAGTCCGTTTACCTGCACTCAACACATGCAGACACACAGTAACGCACACAATGAGTGTGTGAGCGTTCCTCCTGCTGTGCCTTTCCATGGTTGTGTAATTACCCCTTAGCCACCACTCAGCTACAGAAATCGCCTGTAATTGCCGCTCAATGTCGCTGTTTGGTTCCTGTGTCAGACAAATCTTTCTTACTCTTTCATTTCTTCTCTCTCGCTCTTTGAACCTTGTCATTTTGTCATTCTAAAAGCGGAAAACTAAGGTACATGTTAAGCACAGATGTCTTTTTCACCCTAGTTTTTATTTATTTGTGTTTTTAATGCAGATTCTTTTGTTTTCTACTGTAATTCCAAGTGTCTTGGTTCCCATTCAGTTGTGGACGACAAAGTCTGTTGGGAGTGCTTTAGTTGTCATATTCTTTTAAGCAGAAAACTTGACCTTGATGCTCATTCGGTCTTAGTCAATGCATCATATAATGTAGGTCCAACCAGTTCTGATGTTGAGGTACAATATGTACCTGTACCAGAAGACTTAGATCTGGAAGTAATTTTAGTGCTTGTTAAAGTTAATATCAGATGAAAGTCTTCTCTAGATTATAGCCCCTGTCCACCATGCAACAAACAATGGTGTCTTGTTTTCTGTGTTTATGTTTGTTTCAGCAATTGAACATATTAAATCCAGAACTTCAGTTTAATTCCGGATCACACAGGTGGTGAATAAGGAGTTTACTCACATAGACTTTGCTTTTTCCTGAACAGGTTGCAATGAATTATCCCAAACATGCCGGTTAAGAAGACCATCAGTGGCCTCAAAAAAGCCTGAAGCTTTTGTTTTTCTCCCACAAACCCTCTCTGACATGTGTAAAGGGTAGGATCAGGTTGTGTCCCGAGGGAAGAAATGTTCAGAATTAATCATCTCTGTGGAGAGTTTAACAGCATCCCTTCAGTCATTAAGATTTATATTCCCGTGTGTTATAAACAAACTTATCTTCAGCATCTCAGCTAAAAGATGACATGTATGCAAATAGTATTGGCACAAGTATTCTCTCCTTGTCTCTTTTCTTACTCATTCCAATGGCTACCACATGTGCCCTCCTTTTAATAGCAATTCAGTTATGTAAAGAAACTAGCTTTGACGTAATTTATGATGAATCAGTTGACCATTCTTGTGACGTACACTTGACCATTTTAAACAGGAATATTCAAATAAAAAATAAGATATAAAAATAAGATTATTAAAACAACTGTGTACATTACAGTGAAAACAGCAAAACAATGGCAACGTCATTACAATAATATATCAATGTTAAATATTAATAAATGTTAAATGTATTATTAATAACATTCAATATAATTCAAATAAAATTTATATAAAATTATATAGGGGTTTGGAATTATCCGTTTTATATTGTTGAATTTGGGTGTTTTTTTTAAGTTGCCTTCTAAGAAATTACCGAGGGTTCTTAAATGTTTCTATAGACAGTTAGTCATTGGTCAAAACTGGGCAAGTCAGTCTTCAGCTTGCCAGCTTGAGTAGATCATCTGTTTTTTCATCCCATGTTTAACTCAATCAGTGCCCTTCTCAAGGGTTATAACAAATGACAGCAGCAAAATTACAGTCATCCATCTCAGCAGCATGGATCTGCATCCTGTCTTTTCTTGCCCACCCCCAGCACAAACGAAGGGGAAAGAGAACAAGGGAGACACAGAGGACATGTCATGGAAAGATCAATGAAAAACAATCTCACTAGTGTTTGTGCAACTGCTATACAGTCCTGATCATCATTTTTGTTTCTTGGTGGATCTAGTGGAATTTTTCCTTATGTTGGCACACTGATTTACTCCTTGTGTACCTGGTGTTGTATGGTGTCAACCCAAGCTGCAGGTGGAGCTGCAGGTGGATATTATGATGCAGGCTTCGTGATGCAGCCAGCCTCGAAACAGCAGCTGCTACTTCGTGGCACGTTTAGAGTGAAATTATCAGTAATTGCAGACCTCCCATGCCTTCGTTTCAGAGAGCATTGTTTTATCACCATGAAAATTGTTGGATGTGATGGGAAGAGAGAGCTTTGTATAGAAAGTGAAAGCTGTCTTTTTCACGTCATAATGTAGGTTGTCCGCCCTAATTATAAACTGCTGTTGCTGTCAGAAAAAACTTTTGGCTTAACTGCTACTGTTCCAATCAACTAGTAACAAAAAAGCTTCCCCTAACTTCTCCAATCCTGTCAAGTCCAACTTGGTGATTTTATAATTTAAAGTAATGTATGCTAGAAGAACACCTGGAATAAAGAAAAGATGTAACAATTTACAAAGCTACTTGGAATCTAATTATTATTGTGAAGCCCCAGTTTCTTCAATTACAACCTTTTCATTAAAATTATTAGCAAATCTGATATTGTTTCCCTTTGTTTTGTGCTGCAGACGGAGGTGATCAAAGGACCATCTGGCAGTGTGGGGATGACTTTCAGGCATGTTCCGGCCAGTGATGGTGACACGGTGCATGTGAGCATAGAGACCGTCACCCCAAACTCCCCAGCTGCCCTGGCGGACTTACAGAGAGGAGATCGCCTCATTGCTATTGGAGGTTAGAGATTACATAAATTTACTCCTTACCATTCAAATGGAATGTTTGACATGATGGGTAGGTCATTTAATGCCCAATTTCGTAAGATTTTATAGTACATTTGCAAAGCTTAAAGTGTTGTTCATGTTTTTTTGCACAGGAGTCAAAGTGACATCCTCTGTTCAAGTGCCGAAACTGCTGAAACAAGCTGGAGAGAGAGTGATAGTGTTATATGAGAGGCCGGTCCGTCACCAGGTGCCTGCTGTGGGCTTGGGAACACTCCAAGAAACCCTTGGCCCAATGGAGGAGCCAAGCTATCTTCCTCAGCCTGGGGGCTACGAGGAGGACCCAGCCCCAATAACCACCATGGACATATCTGATAACAGAGACAATGACTCTGAGTTTGAGGAGCTGATTGTTGAATCCAAATCAACTGCAGCTCCAGTCACTGTTGACACTAAGGAGGATTTCCTGCTCTCTGTAAACCAAAGTCCCAAAAAAACTGTGGCCAACCTGGCCAAGCCCCTTGGTTCCATCTCGCCAATTCTCAACCGCAGGCTGAACCTTCAGTCCCCACTCAAACCCCAGCCCAAAGAATCACCAAAGCCGCCAAATGTCAAGACTGCTGAACCCTCTGAACAGCCACAGAGACCAACGGTGCCCCCTCCTCCACCACCTGCACGCCCTCCTGTTCCTCCCAGACCCCATATAAAAGTCACATCTGCCTCCTCAGAAACCCAAAGCCTGGTAGAAAGTAATGAACCTGCAGTGGAAAAAAGTCCAGAGAAAGCGCAACCCATTACTGGCAATGGCGAAAAACCATTAGAAAAAATCCCTGTTAAGTCACCAGAGTCGAAGCCTGTGAGCAAGCACCCAGAGCCCACAGAGGAAATCCTAAATATTCCAGTCACAAACAAACAAGATTCAGCCAAAGATAAGATATCTGAGAGCTCCTCCAATACTAGGGACAGTGTAGACGAGCACGGTCTCTGGGAATCATCGGAGACTATGTATCGCAGCAGAACTGCTCGCTGGAACAAAGCCTCTGTGGTCTTTGAAGTGGAAAACAACCACAAATTCCTTAATGTAGCACTTTGGTGCAAGAACCCATTCAAGCTCGGTAGTCTCTTGTGCTTAGGGCATGTCAGCTTGCGCTTGGAACACATAGCACTGGAATGCTTATCTACGTCATCTGCTGAATATCAGAGCACCTTTCGTCTTTGTGCTCCTGAACCAAGGGCCAGTGTCAGCCGTACTGCTTTGCGCAGCTTGAGCACTCACAAAGGTTTTAACGAGAAACTCTGCTATGGAGATGTTACACTCAACTTCACTTACCTGGCAGATGGAGAGTCAGACCTGTCCAGTGGACATATAGAGCGTGAGCGGGAAGGTAGTCTTCAGGAAGAAGACTTGAAAGACCGGGAAAAGGAACGGGAGCAGGTGCTTATGGTAACCCGGGATGAACAGAGTTACAGCGGCATGCAAATAGGAGAGATGCGGCACAATTTTCAAGACACTCAGTTCCAGAATCCCACTTGGTGCGAGTACTGCAAGAAAAAGGTGTGGACCAAAGCTGCCTCCCAGTGCATGACCTGTTCGTATGTTTGTCACAAGAAGTGTCAAGAGAAGTGCCTAACAGAGCACCCTTTCTGCGTAGCTGCCTCAGACCGACGTGGGGCAGATCCTGAGGCGAAGTCCACCATTAATCGGGCAACCACTGGCCTTACACGTCACATTATCAACACTAGCTCTCGGCTCCTCAATCTGAGGCAGGTGCCCAAAACCAGACTTCCAGAACAGGTTGCAGAAATAGGATCAGGGGTGGTGGAGCCTTCTCCGAAACACACGCCTAACACATCTGACAATGAGAGCAGTGACACAGAGACCTATGCTGGGGCCAGCCCTTCCAAGCAGCCACCTGGTAGTGGTGGCTCCAAACTGGTGCGTAAAGAAGGTGGGCTAGATGACAGCGTGTTCATCGCTGTCAAAGAGATTGGTCGAGATCTTTACCGTGGCCTCCCAACAGATGAGCGTTCGCAGAAACTGGAGTTTATGTTGGACAAGTTGCAGCAGGAGATTGACCAGGAGTTGGAGCATAACAACTCTCTAAATGTGGAAGAACGAGAGACGATTGACTCACGACGCAAGGCCCTCATCTCTGCAGCTCTGGCCAAGTCCGGTGAACGACTCCAAGCTTTGACTCTGCTCATGATTCACTACCGTGCTGGCATCGAAGACCTAGAGTCTGTAGAAAGCACCTCACCATCTGAACAGCATGGCTTTCCGAAGGCGAAAGCCGAGGGTCTGGAGGAGGCCCTGCTGGGCACAGAAGTGTACGACAGTGACATTTGCAGTCCCGTTGATGTTCAGATGCTGGATGAGATTACGGAGGAACAGATCTGTGTAGAGGCTTTACCGTAAAGATGACAAAAGGCGTCAGGGGCTTGGGACTCAAGAACAAAGACTTTTTCTCATGTATGATTTGGATTAAGATTGACCTGTGAGTCTTCCACAGGTGATTGTGAGGTTTGCAAAAGTATTCCTGAATATCACTGCAATGTACTGTCATTTGAAGAATTTTGTGAGAGTGTCAGTAGTTTACCAGATTTTTTTTTTTTTTACATTTTAATTTTTTTTAAATAAATAATTTCCCCCATCTTTAGTCTTTTAGTTAGTTGTAGAGGACAAAACCATCAATCTGAAGACGTTTAGCAGTATTACATAAAATGCACAAAATATGAGTTCCCATGACATCATGATCAAGCAGAGTTTTACCTGCCTTACCTGAATGGTTTAGTCAATTTTTTAAAACATATAAACTTCAAAAGGGAGAGTCGTGTGAAGCAAGATGAGCTTGAATACGTATTTTTATTCAAACTTTGTGTATTAGTACAGACTGAATTATATACTTGTTTGCTGTCAGTGATGTTCATGGTTGGAAAATCACCCTGCCTAGTGTGTTTTGAGCTTCAAGCCCCTCTGCCTTACACTATAAACTACAAAATGTAGGATTATACCTGAAAAACAGTCCATAGAACATGATGCCATTCCTAACCAACATTGTCCTCTCTGATAAGCACCTTTTCTCATGTTACTTCACAATTGTTACTAATTTTAAAGCGTTTGTTTATTTTTTAAATGTTGAACTGAGAGGGAATCCTCATAGGACAGATAATCTTGATGTTGTTATACTTTTGGGGACCATTCTTTGTCTAATTTATGTCACAAAGCCAATGTGACCTTTTTATTTTGAGGGAGGGATATTTATATTGCATACATATGTTTCATATGTTTCCATTAATTTTCAATAATCTCATTATATTTTAATCTCACTATTAATTATTATTACTTTGAGCCTTTGTGTTTTAAAATGGTGGCAATTTTTCTCAAACCTATTTAGCTTTTTATCCACCATCAGTTGGTCTGGGTGAATGGTTGTTTGTGTGAATGTGTCAGCCAGTTAATTTTTGGTTTCCTTTTCGTATTGTAATGTTTTGACGCGAGGAAATTTTCATTGTCTCGCATCTGTGTGCTTGGGCATGTTATAGCACCTTTGAACGTTAATTTTACATGTGTACTAATGAATGTATCTCCCAAATGACTCACTTTACATTCATTATTCCATTCACCTCTCAAAACATCATTTCTCAAAGTGTAAAACTACATCATTAAAAACTTTCTTTTGTCAATGCATACAGTATTCCCTAATTCCAAAAGCTAATGTGTAAATTCAATAACAGTCTGCTGGGCTCAAAAGCTGTGAGTCTGGTTTAGCCTCTGTCTGTATTTTATCTACCCTAAATGGACTAAATGGATCTATATATTTATATATAATTTTTTCTGTCATCACTCACATTTTATTATTATTTAAATGTGGTTTACACATTGACATCTGTCATTAAGTACATGCATTGCTGGATCTTTTTTTCCAGAATTAAAGCTTTTCAGTAAAAACAAATGACAAGGCCTTTAGGTGGCGAGGACAGAACTCCTAATCTAACCTAGTCGTGCTGTCCCTAGTTAATGTTTCTGCTGCTATAACATCTATACTATCCACTGGGCCTGGAACATAACATTTTTAAGAGTGGGTCCCCCTCAACCTGACCCAGTAATTACGTTTCACCATAGAGGACCTTATTGGGCCCCCCTCTTCACAGGGCCTTGGACAACATACCCAAAAGAAGTTTACCACTCAAACCAGAAAGGAACTTTTTCCTTTTGAATCACTGAAAGGAATAACATTTAAATGCTAATACTAAGTCAGTCATTAAAATGACAAATAATCTTTTTTGTTGTTGTTGTTTGCTGCTGCTGCTGTTATCCTGTGCTTCTCAAATTCAACGCCACCAACATATGCTCACAAAATATTGCTCCAATTATCTCTATCACAATGGAGGGAAAAAACAGTAAAATAACAAGTATAAAACATCATATCCACCTTGGCAAACTGTGGTTAAGCTTTTCTGGGAAAGCTGTTGTTCTTATTGGAAGCTGTGTCATGTTTTAAAGCGCTATTGTAAATGGGCTAGTAATGTAGGTGACTTTAAACCATGTCCTTTCTCCCTGAACTTATATAGTGCTCAACACGTGGGTCCATCCTTTCTTTTTGTTGTTGTTGTTTTTGCTTTATGTAAATATGATTTTGTTCTTTTGTGAGTTTTAATTACAGTGGAGGGCATCCACTGACAAAGTGCACAGCTTTTAAATTTGCTGCAAGACCTTTATGCACTGACATATCATATTTGCTTATGCACTTGAGATAAATAAATTGTTAGAAATAAAAGAAGTTCCTTTGTAATTTTTGCACCTTCCCATTCAGAGAGGTCTAGAGTATCACTTATCACAGTCAACCTACAAACAAGACGAACACTGCAACAGTGGTCATTTTCTCTTCGCCAGTTGCAATTGAATAAATCCAGAATGAGTCGGCGGCATATGAAACTAGCGCCGGTTTCACTAGATGAGCTGAGATATGCAGCATTGCCATGTACAACGAAGAACACTGCAGTTGACCAGATTTAAGTATTACAGGGAGTTTAGTTCACCCAAAAATGAAAATTCTGTCATTAATTACTTACCCTCATGTCGTTCGTTCGACCTTCCTTCATCTTCGGAACACAAAATAAGATATTTCTGTTGAAATCCGATGGCCTCCATAGCCAGCAATGTCATTTCCTCTCTTAAGACCCATAAAAGGTACTAAAGACGTCGTTACAAAGTCCATCTCACTACAATCATTTTATGAAGCGACGAGAATAGTTTTTGTGTGCAAAAAAAAAACTAAATAACGACTTATATAGTGATGGCCGATTTCAAAACACTGCTTTCTGAAGCGAATCATTGTATCGATTCATGATTCGGATCGCGTGTCAAACCGCGAAACTGCTGAAATCACGTGACTTTGGCGATCTGAATCATGAATCGATACACTGATTCATAACGCTTCGAAGCTTCAGGAAGCAGTGTTTTGAAATCGGCCCATCACTATAATCGTTTGTTGATATTGAAGGGACTTTAGCCGCACTAGAGTGACGCTGTTTGCGTAACTGAAATAAACAAATCTGATTGCACGGTACGGTTTGGAGTTGACTCGAATCGCAACGGAGGGTGGACAAAAAAACTATTCTCGTCGCTTCATAAAATGATTGAACCACTGTGAGATGGACTTTGTAACGACGTCTTTAGTACCTTTTATGGGTCTTGAGAGAGGAAATGACATTGCTAACGTTAGCTATGGAGGCCTTTCTGAGCCATCGGATTTCAACAGAAATAATCTTAATTTGTGTTCCGAAGATGAACGAAGGTCTTACGGGTGTCGAACGACATGAGGGTACGTTAAGTAATTAATGACAGAATTTTCATTTTTGGGTGAACTAACGTTAACCCTTTAAATTCTAAATTTGACGATAATAACGTGTTTTTGGGTTGGAATGGAAAAAGACGCAAGGTCTCGAGACGCCATTTTTTAAAATGTATTTTTGAGCAGCACATTTTTTGAGTGAGACGCTGCAAAAGATGCAGGATTTAGCACGAGTTTACATAGAAAAACAATGGAAAAGTAGTGGAGGGAAATGCAAAAAAAAACAAAAAAAACATTCGTTTGAACAACCTCTTACATTTAAACTGGGTTAAACTGTATAAACAATCACTCAAAAACAAAACTGTGAACTGATTGCAGGATTATCTAAAACTAAATGTTCATAATATTAGCTATTATTAAGACGGTTGGGAGCAGGTGGCATTCTGTTAGTCTGTGGACCCATTAACAAGATTGCCACACTGCAGAATCAATACCAGGAAATAACTCATTTAAACCTTGGGCCTATTGAGTAAAGCAACACATCTTTTTAAATCAATAGACCATATTAAAGTTCGATTTGATTGGATTTTCATTGGATAATGCAGTCTTGAATTGTCATTCTAGCAGGTTCTCTTTTCATGCCAGTATTATATAAGCTAAAATGATTTGTCAATCATGTAAACTCTTTTGTTTGCAAAATGATGAAGATCATTCGGGGAAAACAAACATTACATCTTTTTAAACATTTATTTTCTGTTGCGGTCACACACACACACACATTACCTTCAGAGCTCTAAAGCTGATGTAAAACCTAACCACCATACCAAACACTGGATATAAAACCATCAGCTCAACCTCCTAGTTGATATAGTTTAAACACAAACAGGACAGACCAGTCTGAAGGCACACACTGACATTGGCACATACACTAATTTCTGATTTAAAAAAAAAAAAAAACTATTTGAAAATAAATGACATAATACTCCTAAACCTTACTGGGTAAACAGTTTAGAAAATGACATGGAGATTAAAGGACACTCTGCAACTCGGTAACCTGACAAACATTGGCAGCACACTTACAAATCTAGACACCTCGCAGTTATGTTGGCTTTTAAAAATCTGAACTTGTTTTAGATCATAGTGGAATCTGTGCAGCGTCCCTGGCCAATTTTTATCGCAATGCTAGCAGATTGGCAGCAGGACACTGCTCCTTACATCAACACAAACATCCTCCAGTTGTGCAGATACTTAAAGTTGAGCTAACATGATTTTTCTCGAAGGCTAGTTCTGGTAGCAACTGTTGCGTTAAACTGATTGTAGCTCCAGAGGAAAACATGCGGTCTATCAAATCCATGATTTCATTTTCCTGTGGGCAATAAAAGAACCCATTCCCCTCAGTACATAGATGCCAAAGAAAATAACGGAGGGTCAAGCAGTTTTAAAGACTCATTTCCTCGCTATTTTACCTGTATGAGTCAGATCATTTTCTGCCAAAGCCAACCAGTTTAGCCCACATCTTGATTATAACATCAAAAAAAGATGGGACATATTTTCATTATTAGATTATCCTGTGATTTATCTTATATAGTATATAGTATATGAAGAATAGGGTCTAAAACACTTTTATAGCTAAACTTGCCATTAAATGGTGTTTTGCAGCAGGTTTGACTAATTTTAAGGCATAGAATGCATTTGTATTGTTTAAAAAAAATAAATGAAATAAAAAACATTGACCTGCACAGACCTATAATTGGATGAAATAACTAAATTATCCAATAATCTAAATAAAATATTTATAGTCTTGATAAAACCCCACTAATTTTGTATATGGCTTTAAGAAGCTCAATTCAAGGCCATGTTTGATTTCACAGCCAGTTCAGTTTTTAAAAAGATCAATAGCAAATTTGTTAGATGCAAAAAAAAAAAAAAAAAGAAAAGAAAGCAAAAGAACACGAAAAAAAAAAAAATCAAAAAATCAAAAATGACAGTGGGAAAGAGCAATAGAGCAATATTGAGGCATTCTTTACAAATGAACATATAAGCATTCCAGCACATTCAAAGGGCTTACTAAAATATATAAATATACATATATACTATATACACTTTAAAAGCAAAATATAATCTAAAGTACCTAAAGTATGTGGATGCTTTACAGCAATAATTTACTTTTCTTTATTAAACTAAACTGAAACCGCTTGTCACCATGTGTAATCAAAATGTGACTGTGGCTCATCTTTGATAGTACAGTACATCATTTTCAGCGGACAACACGCAGGTCACACAAGCAGAATGAGACAGTAGGACTTGTTTACATTCTGCTTGATTATCTGATGCTGTCAGACCTTTTGCTTTTTCACAAAACAAAAAAAAATAATCTTGAAATGTGTTAAGCTTAGGTTCTACACTCAAATGCAAGATAACAGTGAAATCTCAGACTGCCCTCTCAAAAGTCTAAATGAAAACCACACCAATTCAATCAAATAATGTACCAGATTTGCAGCAATCAAGTTTTAATAATTGGCCTAAAATGTCCTGTAGCTGTTCTCTATAATATATGTATTTTGAACTGATTATGATATGAATGGCAACATTTTAAGGCCCATTTCAAGGTTTATCTGACTCAAATGCACCTTCACTGACATTTACGCCTATGAAAAAGACTTCAACAGGACTGACAGATGAAGACCATACTTTCCTACCACCACAGGCAAACAATAAATATCCAATACATATCTGTCCAATAAGTCATACTAAATGAATATTTCAACTTCTTAACTGCCCTTTCTGAATTTGAATTAGAAACATGAGTGTTGTCGAAAAAAGTGTAGTTAATATTTCCCTCTCTCAAATCCCGCTTTTGATTCAAATACAAATGTTATCCATATCGATAAGGCTGTTGGTTAGATATTTCACCTCTCCTACATTGAGAACAAACAGCGACAAGAACAACTTTGGTTTGCTTCAGAATAACATGACCATCACGACCACAGGACAGCGTGGGACAGATATGGGACATTCTTACAAATCAGCATTGTGGTTTTCTTTAAAGTCTGTCGTTTTCCTCTTTCATACAACAAAATAGATACTCTGGATGACATACATTGCTGAGGGCTTTGAACTGATGATGCCTATTCAGGGCTCTCAGGATCAAAATCATCACCCATTTGGTAGCTGGAGCCCTGGGTGGAGTAGGAACGGGTCTTCATTGAGCAGTTAGAGTCCATTAGAATGGCCTGAAAAAGACAGATATAAGAAACATCACCTCACAGCCTATGCAGTTACATTCACCTATCTAGAGTGATCTTACTCCACATTCAAACAAAGCAAATATACTGTGGGTTTACACAGCCTTACTCTGCATATATGTATTTAAACAAGAAGTATATGTGCAGGAAACAATATATCACACGCTTGAATGTTGATTTTGGATTTGTGTGCACAAAAGGCCAGAAACAATATAAATGCTGATTGACATGACAGAGCAGAAGTGTACAGATGGAAAGTACGTTTTTAGAGCTTCATTCTGGAATCACATAATCCCCTCTGTCTCATTTATATGATGTGAAATGATCCCCAAAGCTAATAATCCACTGTACACCTGCAGCTATGAAGGACCAGGAGTGCCTGGTCACTGGTCAAAAAAAAAAAAAAAAAAGCAAATAAATAGATAATAAATCATTTAAATTCATGTTTAACCCTCTGGTGCTTTTCACATGGCAGTCAAAAAAAAATTATTTCAGTGAAATCTATGGAGGCCTACTTAGTTTGATAATGGTTTTTTTTTTTTTTTTTTTTGTATTTTTATGGTTGCCTGGCAAGGCCAGACTGATATATCTTCTACAAGATATATCAGTCTGGTCAGTCCACCCTCCGTTGCGATTCGAGTCAACTCCAAACCGTACCGTGCAATCAGATTTGTTTATTTCAGTTACGCAAACAGCGTCACTCTAGTGCGGCTAAAGTCCCTTCAATATCAACAAAGATTGCGCAAGGGAGACCCGAGAGTTTGTTCTATTCAGCCATGAATTCAGTTTTAAATGACCAAAAATACATTAATTATTTACTTTTCGCTGTTGACTCTCTTGTCACTTTGCTAGCGTCATATCCGCCCTTCTCTGATTGGTTTACTCTGCTTCCTGTTTGTTCGGATTCGCTGCGCCCTAGAAATCGAATTGATTCAATGGCCGACCAGACTCATCCGCTGGTACAGCGGTGAGGCTGGATTTTCCAGGCAAATATTATGGTACTAATTTATATATAATCCATTTATTCACTTTTTGAGCCTAGACCTGAAAATGAAATTTAAATAAATCTTGAATGCTTTGCAGTGCAGACTTAAGTTTGGTCTCTTATTAAAGACGTCACTTGGCAGATTATTGCTGAAGTTTTTTGTTTTGTTTTTTAAAGTGAACTTTTTTTTTTAAGTTTGTTTATTGTTATGCAAAATGCACAAAAATACTATTTTAAAATTGTATATGAAATGTTTTACTCTAAAACTGTGAGAAAATCAAAGGCATAAATCTAAAGAAGTTGTGTTCCAAATCTGAGGTTGAAATCTCAAAAAATGAACTTATAGTAAGATTTTGTTTGGGTGCAGTACCAAACATTTCCACTAGGAAATGTGTTTCCCATTCATTTTCAATGTGGCCATATTTTTGACCATAAACAGTACAAGGGTGACTATTTTTTTCAGGACCATTAAACCTTTTCGAATCATGTCCATGATATTTTTTTTTGTACACATATCAAGTGCCAAAACCTTTACCGAGTTTTGTACCATTCGAAACGAAAAACAAAACTAAAAAAAATTTCTGTCAAAAATGACCAAAGAGCACCACCAGAGGGTTAAAATGTTAGCTATTCTAGATATCTATTTGTCAATTTGAAAAGTGTTTATTCACATTTTTATTTCATATAAACTGGATGACTCAGTGTAAATCTGGTTGTCTAGAGTTTCCACAGCTTTAAGATGAACAGAAATTTTACAGAACAAATAAATAGTAAAGTATTTAACACTGTAAACACAACCTTACTGTCTCTATCAACAATATTATTTAATTTTACGATAATATTTAACACCTGTACTTGACTTCATCAGCTGTGTGTGGGGTTCGTCTCATTCGCAGTACGCCCCTGATAGTGAGCGATGGTGGGTATACTGCACTGTGATTGAAAGAGGCTTTGATAAAGAGTGCGTAAGCACAGAGGCGTACAGATGTGGCTTGTGTGCGTGTGCATGTTAGTGCTCTTCAGGAGCAGTGTAGTGCACCTCTTGAGAAAGAAAGACCATGATGCTTGGCTTTGATCACATAGCATTTGAGTCTGTTTGGATCAGCATCACTCTTTGATCTTAGCTTAAGGGCAGTTTTTATTTGTATCTATTATGTAACAATTTCCTGTTGCAGTCATATTCTATTAGGTCAGTGACATGAAGTTAGGGATGAAATGAAAGTGTATGTGAATGCCAGATAGAGAGTGAATTTATGGTTATTATTGGAATAATAATAATAATGATAGTAATGAAGAGAATATGGATATGAGCCAGGATACATACAAGTGCAAATAAACCATATCAAAGATTGCACTTGCTTGTACTTGTTTTCACAGTTAATAATTTACTTTTATCAGCTAAAATTGAAACAGTTGGACTGTATTCACCAGAATCTACTAAAAAATGCATTGTAATGTTTGTTTCAGCTTATTTTACAAACCATGTGTTAAAGAAAACATGAAATGGATGCTTTTTACTTTAATGCATTGTCCTGGATTTTTGTAAATTATTAATTGGTGCATGGTGTGTCTTTGTAATATTTAAACAAAATATAATAACTTGCACTCCCTCTAAAATAACTTGTCGTTATTTCTGACTCAATTTTTTGATCATATTAGCTATTTAAAAACTATTAACAGATATGTATTTGCTCTAGCTCCATTCTGTTTTGTAACAGCTATCATCCAACCAGTTAACTTTGGATAAAAAACATAGTCCCTACATTTTTTTCTCATTAAATATTCTGTTTCACTTGGAAATATGTAAATTTAAAGTACAATTTATGTAAAATGGATAATATGGATATCAGCTATAACACTCCTTTCATATTTGAGTTTAAAAGTGAGTAGATTGGAATGAATGTAATGTATGTTGAATTGATGAATGACATATGGTGGGGTCTGACCATCTTTTCCTCATTGGCAGGAGGATTTCGCAGGAAGAAACAGAGAGGAGCAAACAGGATGTCTATAATGCCAATGATGGTCATGAGCCAGGGGAAGCCGATGCTCCGTGCGATCGCTCCGCCTGCAGATGGACCTACGCAACAGACACAAGCATTAACACATTCCTCTAAAAAACTTCCAAATTGAAATTACAATTAATTAATGAAAACTAATGAAGGCATTAAGAATTAAAATTAATTTTCATTTCATTCATTACCTAAAGCGAAGCCCATGCAGAAGGCGACATCAGCAATGGCGTACACACTACCATACACAGACACGTGCCTCAGATCTACTAGGTAACCCATGATAGGCATCATCGAAGAGTCCACCATACCTGCAGACGACAAGATATGGACTATTTCTTACAGTGGGTCTGATGTAAGTTACATTAACACAGTTCAATAATATTTTAGGAAATTATTATATAGGGAAAATGAACAATTCATAGTTTTCATGTGATGTTTATAGGAAAAAAACAAGGCTCTCCAGTCATTTTTATGGTTTGCACTAATAACTAATGTAGTAAGACAGTGATATTAAAAGACAAAATTCAATATATGCATTATTGATGATTAATATTATAGGCTACAAGGTATGCAAATGAACCCAGAGTATAAACGCAAAGCACAGTTTCTCATTAAGCGTTTTTCAATAGAAAACCAGGTAACACTTTAGAATAACTCACGCTATGAAGCATTAGTTAAGCATTAGTAAATAGTTAATTTATCATTTATAAAACATTAATAGACATTAGTAAGCCATTTATAAATACAGCTATAAATGCTTTGTTCTTGATTTATAAGCATATCTATAAAGAGTTTAATAATTGTATTTTCATACTTTATTAATGATCAATTTATCATTTCTAAATTATGTATTACATTATTCACAAAGCCGTAATTTAGGAGTTGTCAGTGGTTCATAAGATCATTTAGGAAGTGTAAGTAAATGATTAATAAAATATTTAAATGTACATTTATGCATCTTATTATTTAGACATATAGCATTAGTTACTCAGTGTGTTAATAAATGCTTTATTAACATATTCCTAGTGTCAAAACTACCTCGGTACTAACTTTAAAACATTAGAGAACAGCAGTGCAGAAGATCACTGAACCTTTAAATCTCATTTATAAAAGCTTTACAAAGCATAAATAGTCCTCACTTTAGATGAGCTCACAAAAATAGTTAACTGACTACTTCTAAATGTTTTATAACTACCTGAATTAATCATGAATTGCAGTAGGAATATGTGTTAATAAAACATTTATTAGCACACTAAGTAACTATTACTATGTGTATAAATAATAAGATGTATAAATGAATGTTTAAATAGTTTATTAATCATTTACTTACACTTCCTAAATGAACTACTGACAACTCCTAAATAACTGGTTTGTAAATAATGTAATACTTAATTTAGAAATGATAAATTGATTATTAATAAAGTATGAAAATACAATTATTAAACACATTATATATATGCTTATAAATCAAGAATAAAACAATTATAGCTGTATTTATAAACTACTTACTAATGTCTATTAATGCTTTATAAGTGATGAAATAACTATTAACTAATGCTTAACTAATGCTTCATAGTGTGCAGTTATTATAAAGTGTTACCGAAAACCATTGTAAAGAAAACATTTTACCATTTAGCTAATTGTGCTCATATTCTGGGCTTATCTGCTAGCCTGTATAGGGTTTGCATCATAAATAAGGTGTATATTGAATTTGATCATTTAATATGTTTAAGTACATTAAGGCGCTTTAAATGTTTTTCACATTAGTAGGTGCTGCAGTAGGTGCTGTATATGGATCATAACAAGTGCTCAAAACTTCACATTTTTTTGTTTTTCTTCTTTTGAGAGGTGATCTAAATAATCGTGGCTTGAAACAGATGGAAAATTGACAGGCCTGTGCTGCAGTTCTATGGATGTTTTGCCCTCCAGGTCTATTGCTCCCGTCATGTGACTGAAAACTATGAATACTTCTATTTATACTCACCTATTGCAAATCCAACTCCAAAGTTTGGCACAATGAGTCCGTATATGTCTTTTGCAAGAGGCACCTGTAGGACAATTAGAAGAGCTCAATACAGGGCATACCATATATTTCTTGAACCTATTATCGATTATGTGAAAAACAGCATTCTGTAGAGCATGAGAACAGCGTTTCTATTCTTTTCTAAAACCGTGATGTTTTTTCCATAAGCAAAACTACAAATGTGTACTTGACTCTCATCTGAACTTGTTTTCCAGTCTAATCTGATAAGCATCTATAAGAGAACAGTCTGTCTTCCTGCTAAGCAGGATATGTCCAGGGCAAAGAGAGTCAGAGCTCTAATTTCAAAATAAACTTTCTTTCCAGCCCTCAAGCTAGTGGGCAACAAAATATTTTAGGCCTCTGTAATCCACAACACTATTAGAAATACAGAAAGATAGGGTGTTGAAATATTCACAGGTGTTAATGTGTCTCTGAGGAAAGTTAATCCTGACAGATTTAGTCTAGAAGAACTTACGCAGAGAATGCTGATTCCAACCAGTAGCATCCCTATAAGTGAGCACAGCCATCTAAAAAGAGAGCGAGAGAGACTTTAAGAACGATAGTCTGTTATACCCTTTATGGCTGATGGAAGTTAACAAAAAACACTAACGTTCAAAAGTTACAGTAAAGACGTTTTATAATGTGACAAAAAAAAATCTGTTTCAAATAAATGCAATCTGAACGTTATATACATCAAAGCAATCTGAAAAAAAAAAAAAGAATCTTGTCTCCACAAAACGAAAAAATATAAAGCAGCACAACTATTTTCAAAATTAATAACTGTATCTTGAGCATCAAATCAGCATATTAGCATGATTTCTGAAGGATCATGTGACACTGAAGGCTGGAGTAATAGAAAACCATTATTTTTAAATTGTAATAATATTTTACAATATTACTGTTTTTACTGTATTTTCTTTTACAAATAAATGAAAAACAATTATATATATTAATTTTAATTAAAAAAATACAGAAAGAAATATTTATGGCCAATCATTTTCTCAATTTACTGGCCATTGCAGGTTTGACAGAGTTCATTTTGGAACCTGCAGACATGACATTAAAGACATGTATACACCTCTTATAAGTTCTTGTGGTTCATTATAAGCATAGTATACAATAAACAAACAAACAGCATACTGAGACTGATGCTTAAAATCACAAATACAAAATCTGCCGACAGAAACTCATTTAGAGCTGTTTCAAAACAGAGGAAGCTGATAGCAGAGCGGAGGAAGATAAGGAAAGAGAAGTAGGGGAAAAAAACACATTAATTTCCCTCTCCTACCTCCCCATTTTGTTAGCCAAAACGGCAAAGATGTTGGTCCCTATTAGATATGAGATGCTGGCTGGCACGAATGCAACCCCTAAAAGGAGAGAGGAGAGAGAGAGAGAGAGGGAGAGCTCAGATAAGACGACACAATATCAGTTTGATCTCAAAGCTGCTGTTCGTCTCACAGACGCTGTTATGAAGCTGCTTCTCTCATTCTCCCGCTCCTTCTCTTTCATTAGCTTTCTTGCGTTTCCTTTGCCTGCCAATGACACCTCAATATCCTGCCAGACCAAAGACACTCCCTTGCCAGCCCTCACTTGCCCTATTTCTCTGCTTTCCTTTCTCTCTCTCTTTCTCTTTATTATCAAAGCTTCGTAAACAGCAGGGAAACCATGGAGAAACCCAGAAGACACTAACTGTTTATTTTACAGAGTGGAGTGTGAAGGGTTCTATATGGAGAACGAGAGTTTACTGAAGAGTAACATTTTACAGTAAGGTTTCATTTGTTGACATTAGTTAACATGAACTAAGAATCAACAATACTTCTACAGCATTTATCATAGTTATTGTTAATCTCAAAATTTACCAATACAATATTAAATATTAAAAATATTAATATTAAAAGTTGTATCTGTTAACATTAGTTAATGCAAACATTAACATTATTATTGACTAACATTAACAATGGTTAATAAATGTTAATAAATGGTTAATAAATGCTGTAAAAAAATAAACTGATCATTGTTAGTTTATGTTAGTTAATGCATTAATTAATGTTAACCATTGAAACTTTAATGTAAAATTTTGCCACTTTTTCTTTACACAATTCTGGGAGTATGTGAAAAGAATTTACCAACTAAGTTTCTAAACAATGTCTGGCAAATAATCCCTTCACTCACAAAAGCTCGAGAGATACCTAAAAAAAAAATATTTTTCCTAATACTTATCAGCAATTGTGTAAATCTCACTAAGAAATCAGAGTCATGAGTGAATGAATGAATGAATAAATGAATAAATAAATACATTTTTGCATTAAGAAAATTAAGTTTTTGGACCTATTTTTCATTACAATATTATTGTAATGAAAAAAAAAACAAAATTCTCCCTAAAATTCTCATTGCCATAATAAAAAAATTAATTCCCATTAATACAATAATGAAAATCATCACGTTCATGCCCAATCATTTCACAACAATGAATTAAGTTCAGTAAAATAAATACTATATGATTTTTGCCTAAAATTGTACTTGTATATGAAAACATCACATGCAAAAGCCTCTAAATGCCATCTGAAATTTTCTTCTAAAATGATCATTTTTATCAAGCTCATTTGTTTATTTTCAGTTATTTCACTTTAATGGCAATGAAAAGGACTTATTAATTGCCATTAAAGTAAAATTATTGAACCTAAACATACAAGCTTGATAAAAAAGCTCTTTTTAGAAGAAATGTTTTGATGGCACTTAGAGGCTTTTGCATCTGAAGTCTTCATATGTACTAATAGATGTTAATTTACAATCATATTACATTATTTTTGCATTATAGCAAGGGTTTCTCAAACTGGGGTTTGTAAGTGAACTGCAGGGGGGTCGTGTGTTGAATAAAAGCTAATTAATTAATTAAATCATATAAATGTAAAATAAAAAATAAAAAAAAAACATTTTTCATGTAAAAAAAAAATCAAAAGAAAATATAATGTTTCTGTTTTTTGTATTTTTTTGTAAGTAACAACCTGGACATTTTTCTTGATATTCACCATATTTAGCAATAGTCCTTCTAATGTAACATTAATGTACTAATATATAAAACATACTTTGACTTTACTTGCTGCTTCTCTCTCTTTGTCCATCTTTCATTCTAAATTATGACTTATTTTCCATCTTGCCAACAGTGACAATTCCTTTGGAAAGACAGGAATTGAAGAAATGTGTAAGTGTGTACGTTAACAAGAGGCACATTCTCCAACCTAGCTGCCATTTCCTGGGACACATCGTCTCCATCATCCAGATGGGCAGAGCCGGCTCCAGCATAGCAATGGCCATGTTAGCAAAACAAATGGAACCTGAAAAAGAAAATGAGGAGGGTAAGTGGACTCATCCTCTGAAAAATTCCCTCTTTCTGTCATCCCCCCCCCCTCCCCCAGCACCAATTCTTTTCCTTTCTCAAATATAATAAACAGCATCATCTTGCCCCTGCACTCAGGCCACTGTAATTGGAGAGGAGGGGAGGCAGAGACAAACACAGATGTGTTTCTTGACCACTTCACTCTCTCTCTCTTTCTCATGCACACACTTTCTTATTCTTCTATCACAGAAAGAGGACCCTCTTGAAAGTGTCACAACCCCTAAAACACAACCAGTGATCAAATAATTGACTAAACAATTAGTTTCTTTCTTTACATGTATCCAAAAACACACAGATCTGAATGCATTCCTAACAAAAACATCCCCCTTTGAACAGATAATATAAATGCAAGCATAAATTGTGATTTATGCATAGATATTAAGGTTTGCACTTTTATTTTTTAAAAGTAGGAATGAACAGTTTATTTGTGTTTACTGGCCTGACCTGCTGCGATGAGGATGTATGGATCCTTCATGAGGGTAAATAGTGCAGTTCCTTTTTGGTTCTGGTAAAAATAAATAAAAACAAATATATTTTCATTCAAATAAACATTTTCTGCAGTTTTTTTTTATTACAAAGAAATTTCCCTTAACATCAATGTTCCATGAGGCCCTGGTCATTCAGGGGGAAAAACAAACAGTCAAAGTCAAAAACATGTCATATACTAGGAACATAGTCGTCAGTGTCAAGAAACAAATTCCGATTAACAGTCACCCATTTTTCCTATGGGGAAAATCAAAAGAAATGTTCAATAGAAACAAACTTTCTGCTATGTTTTTCTTAATTAAAGCCAAATATCTTGATTTTACATGTTTACTTTATTTAGTAGGATATATATTATGTATTTATTTAGAAGTTGATCTCATTCCATTAACAATCCAGGCCTAAGGTCAGGCGCTTTTTTAAAAAGGGATGTACGTCAGTGAATATAATGTTATTTGAAGAATCTCACCCTATAGTCACCACAGCAGTTCCCATGGAGATGGGCTACTTGAGAGTCACACAAAACAATATATATAATGCCCCATTCGCATTCTGTTCCCTTTATGACACCTCTAAGCGATCAGTGAAAAGATCACAGACAACTTTGTGAGTGACAAAATACACCAGCCGTAACTCTCCATATTGATGTGGGAATTGTGGCATCTCTAGGGCGAATGCCTAGGCTACATTTATTGAAGGGAGTGAAAGATTTCAGAAATAACTTTAGCTATGACTGTTTGAAAAATATCAATTAAAGTATGTGATTAAAAGATGACGTGTATATATTTTTTTTTTTTTCACTGTTAAAATAGCTTCCTTCATCACAGCATAATACATAGAGACAATGAGTAAATAATTTCGGTAACACTTTACAATAAGGTTCATTAGTTAACATGTTATTAATCTTTGTTAATGTTAGTTTCAACGTTTACTAATACATTATTAAAATCTTGTTAACATTAGTTAATGCACTGTGAACTAACATGAACAAACAATGAACAACTGTATTTTTATTAACTAATGTTAACGAAGATTCGCAAATACAGTAACAAATGTATTGCTCACGGTTAGTTCATGTTACTTAATGCATTAACTAATGTTTAACTAATGAACCTTATTGTAAAGTGTTACCATAATTTCTAGGTTGATTTGAAACGTTTCTTTGTTTGTTCAGCATCATAACAGCGACACTGGTTCAACCAATGGCGTGAATTTGGGGGCGTTACAATTTGTTTGCTTAACCACTGGCGAATGGGCCAATCTAATTTGAAAATAATCAGTCATTATGATGTTAGTGGCACACTTCAGCTTTAAAATTTGATAATCTAGTTAGGATATCATAACAGTGTATTGGGAAAAATGTCCGTAGTGACACTCTTTCAAGCGATTTTCTTTTTTCTTTTTTTTTGAGCAGTCACCAGGCAACGACTGACAATTATTCCCTTCATTAAATCAGCACTTCTTTACTCCACTTCAGAGCACACACTGCTCCTCTGTGGACATGGCATCCCACTCAAAACACCCTGTCACATTCAGTTGTACTGCCCTAACCAGGTTAATTAATTCTGCGTATTGTCTCGTTGAAGATCACAGGCCCCAAACAATTAGTTGTCACTCACTGCTATTCTTTCCCATAATCCTGTTGGATATTGATATTGACAAGGGGGGTACAAAAGGATCTGTCTGAGCAGAAATATACTGATGTCCATGCATTTGATTTGACTGACTGTTTAAGATTGACAGGTCCATCAACGTCTGGCCATAACTGTGCTATGATGACCAAAGAGATATAGATATTTTGAAAATATACATTCATCTTTATATCACATAAGAGCTTTTCTTAGTGTATGTTTAATTAGTTTAGAGAGCCTGCAGAAGGACATTTGTTTTTTGTTGCCTTAAAATGTTCTTTTACAGCATGAAATGTCTAGCTCCACTTGACTTGGTTACTATTTTACATCACTAACTGACAGATATGTTATATAGCAACATTTACCTTTAGTTTTCTTCATGAAAGATGACAAAAACTCACAAATCACCCAAAGAAAAGCTACACAAATACACACACATTGTCTGTAGGGGCTTGGGGTCTCCGTAGTAACTGATACCCATCAGCACCACTGATCAAAGTCAGACATCCTTTGATTGGATCAGCCACTCCGCTGTACAATTCCCATTACTGTGACGCAAACCAAGGAACACATACACATTACTCCTAATACACTGACCCACATTGCCATCAACATGCAGTACAATCTACACAAACATAAACTGTAAGCTATATAATCCATAATATTGTGGTTTAAAAATACCCAGCGTGAGAGACCCAAACTCCCCTTGCAAATCATTCTAGTCCTGTTACTGATAAGACTAGAGCAATCACAGTACGAAACGCACATATCCCCAAAGCTTGTGCTCACAAGAGGAATCCCATATAAAGATTCAGTTCTTGTTGAGGTTACATTTTCCCATTACGGTTATAAACGTCAGCAATTATAAAACTGAGCCCAAGTCATGATTAATAAATAGGCTGTGGTAATTGATTGCTAGGTCATAGCAATTCTCTTGCTCAGGATATTATCCCATTAAAAGACATTTTCCTCCAGTTTCACAGACAATGTTTAAGCTAGTCCCAGACTAAAATGCATGTTTGAGCTGCTTCAACTGAAAGCAATCTTAAAGTAAGTCAGTGCCATTGTTTTGTCTCAAGATGCACATCATCAGTAATGTTTTTTATAAGGCACGTTTATAAAAGCTAATTAAACTAAGGCTTAATCATCTAAGCTCTGTCTGTGAAACCGAGCCATAGAATCCTAAATATCAATGTAAATAACAATAGAGTTATAAAACCCAAGTATTCAACCCTAAACACACATTCTTCATTTTTTCTCACACAAATCCTTCCGAAAGCAGAGCTTGACCTTTAGGTGATTATTTACCTACTACTATATATCACTGCTAAACCCCCAAAAACTAGTGATCTTTAGATCAGGAAAGAAGGTACTGTACTCACCTCTGGTTCAACCTTTGAAGGTTGAAGCACAAACAGCTGCAGAGCTGCTCATGAAAATGAGAAGAAGAAAAAAACACATACACTTCAGATAAGAAGCAAATATTGTTGAGCATCAGAATCTCCATTACGAGTTTCTGTCACCAGCATTTAATTACACATTTGTGTCACAATAACATGAAGGTTTGCGACTGATTCCATCATTCCCATTGTTTCGAAATGTTGGAGAGCTTAAAGAACAGATTGATTCACTCACCTCCATCAAGCACCGCCAGCACTGCCAGGATAAGGAAAGGAGCCGTCTTACCGACAAACTCATACATGACACTGCCAAACGGAGGGCCAACTGCACAACATACACACATACAGTATATATTAGTCAAGATTAATGGCTCACAGACTTATGCAAGCACTGCACTTCAAACTTAGTATCTTTACTTTGAAAATCACAGGCCACAAATCCAATGCCAATTGCCCTGTATAACAGTTTACATAATCAAGGTTACCAAACCACTGTAAAAAAAAAAAAAAAGTGTTTTGAGTCTGAACTATCTGGATAAATATAGTTTTATAGGTTTTAATCAAAATTATTGTGCTCCATTTTTCCACTTGATTATGGTACAGTATGAGCACACTTTAATGACAAATGCAAAATTTAATCTCACTGTTTTGCAAGATCTCATCCAGTGGATCAAATACATTTTAGTGCTTTACTTGCCATTATGAATAAAATAATGGACTATCAAGGATTAAACATCCTGTAACAGTGGTTAAAGCATGACACCATTAACGGGAAGCACCAGGTTCAGGCCCCACTCAGGGCATTTCTTCTGACCACTGCTCCTGGGCTTTAAACAAGGCACTTAAAGTTTTGACTCCCGATTTTAAACTCAAGGGCACTTTATGCATAACCCCCAACTTAACATCTCTCTCTTTTCTTTGTATGTGCTCAAAGGAGTAAGATTAGTATTAGGACTCAATCAAGATCTCCAATGGTACCTGTGCAAACCAAGAATTGCAGGTCAAAATATGGAAAAATCCTAAACATACAGTACACACCCAAAACTCCCATGGCTAGTCCTCCCAGGGCAATTCCTATAGCATTTCCTCTTTCCTCATCGTCTGTGTACACACTTGCCAACATCCCCATACCTGCATAATGAAAAATAGTACAGAGGGTAAAGGTCAGCGACAAAGGGAAAAATGTCTACTTCAAGAAGAGCAATAGAAACCTAAAGATATTATATCCAAAAAATTGTCTATTTATATTAGTATTTTTTGTTCAGTAAAATATTTTCTTCTTCACATTTATCTGAGTAAATGCTCATTTTGGGTGTAAGTTTTGAATTCTGTGTTCAAACTTTTTTAAAAGATTGAGGCAAATTTGATTGCTAACAATGTTAGCCTTTTAAATTCTAGCAAATACACTCAATAAATTATGATCCGTCCAATGAAAGAACTAATCAAGAGTTGCAAGAGTCAGTTATAGTGTAATCTAGATCCAAGGCTTTACACATCTCTCAATGGAAGCGGGGTCCATTGTACACCGGCACCTGAACACCATTAACATTAACAGTGGCTTTATTCATGCAGAGTTCTGAGAACATCAAAGTCAAATTCGTTTTAGTGCACTCGGGTTTACAAATTGTGCACTAAATATGGTATCATAAAGCATTACATTGCAGCTTTTGACAGCATCCTTTTGAAATCTAATGCAACGTTTCACAAAATCTGTTACCTGCCACAGAAGAACAGGAAGAGCCGACACCTTGTAGAGATCTGGCCAAAAACAGCAACGTATAGCTCGACGAAAACGCAAACACTTCACACAGAGAAAAACACAGAGAGAAGAGAAACAGATGTATTTATTACAGAAATATGACACATCAGTTTTAAATCATGAATTTCATAAATATGTGGCATATTCTCCCCTCTTTCCATAAAGATACTCAGAAGTGAGATTGATGTTGAAAACAACATCAGAAATAAATTTCATGTACTCACTGAGGGTAGAAACAAACATGATGCAGAAACCAGCAAACATTGGGATCTGGTATCCTATTCTGCAATTAGATAAGAAATGATTTAGGAATATCTCTCCTCATATGAAACTTAAAAACCTTCCACCATCATTTTTCCACAAACGTTGAACTTGTGTGAGGAAGCTGTGTTACATATTGGAGTGTTGGCATCTTTTATTAAGATGTAATTATATTATCATATAAATAATGCTTTTTGTTTAGTTTTTGCCTCTGCTTCACATCTTGTGAATTAATAAAACACTTTGTGTATCAGTCATCGCTGCAAAATATTACAGCTGACTGATCCCAGGAGTTTGCAAAGCTCTAGTGGGATCCGTTCAATGCAGCGGTGCTGAATTAAACTGGACTGGCCAAATCTGAGCATGCGAAGGGGTGACAGCTCATGCACGAGCGATCACACTACAGAGGCAGAAAAAGAATTGCACTGCAATATTCACCTTACTTACACTCCATTTACACTCACTGCACACACAAATGTCATACAATCTCATGCTCATTTTGAGAGAAATGCTAGTTGCTGTACTTTCAAAGTTAAACGTGTGGTTTGCCTTAACCCACCTGTTAGTTAGGGGCCCTATGAAGGGGTTAGTGATTAGCTGTACTGTTGCTTTAGAGGCAAACAACAGACCCACTTTCACGTTCTCGTTCAGAAGCTGGTCATCTGCTTTGGGGCAGTCTGACCCATTCTGATGGGGTGTCACAGAAGTAGGGGCCGGGGTCATTGGACCAGCCGTGCTCATCTGCGGGCTAAAGCCTGTCAGGCGTGTTGTGTTATCGTACAAAGACACAATGCTCTGGAAGGTGCCAGATGGAGAAAGAGGGGACATGGAGTGATTCCGGACCACCTGAGCGGCCTCGTCATCCACTGTGTACAGGTAGCTTGGAATAATAGGCACTACAGAGTGGAAAGAGATCATAATAACCATAAGACAGAGGTTATACCAATCGACAATAACGATTTTTGAGGTTTCACAGTAAGCAATCCAACTTTGTTGTAGGCCTACTCTTAAAACATAATCACCAATCAGTTTTAGACAGATAAATAAATAAATGAGCTACCATTTGCCTGAAAAAAAAGTGAAGTGCAGCGATTTACCTAGCTGTGTAAGACCACATTTGACCTTTTGTGTCCGTTAGATGCGTTTGACATTATCCTGCGTAAACAAATAACCCACAGGGACACTGTGTACGATAACACTCGAAAGACTCTTCATTCAACACTTGTGCTAAAGAGCCACAGGTTCAGTTTTCGCCTGGTTCCATCTGTATGTACACAAACGCCATATTCATAGCGTCTATTTCCAGCTTAATTGACGTGCCCGTTTTTTTGGCTCGCGGACGTGAGAACAAACAGACAGTTTAGCGCGCGTCACTGTCACATTTAATGAGTGCGCGCGCGGACGAGGCTCTGGCAGCGCTCGAGGACATGATTCCTTAATTCAGATCAACTGCAGCCACTGATGCAGCCGCCAATTTAGTTTACTTTATACGGGGAAACAATCGTTTAGGATAGAGATGAACGTATTTCATTTTCTATCATAAGCGTATTATCAGATTTTTCATTTTACTTTTTTAAAATACGGGCAAATAAAGTTTTTGAAAGAATATAATTCAAACAATTCATTTAAATTGGTAGTGCAAAAATTGTTTTAAAATGAATTAATACATTAACATATATGCAGAACATTTATAGGTTTATATATATTTTATTTTAGAAGACCCGCCCTATTTTATCGAGAAATAACATTTCTATCCACATAAAAGCCCATTACTGGGAATCAAAAGTTGGTTTTGACCAGTTCTCTATTTTTGACAAAGAAGAAAACAGAAGTGCAGTATTTAAAAACGTTTAAGTTTTGTTTAAATTCACATTTTTGAATTTACAATTTTATAATAACATATATCTAATTAAATCGTGAATTTTACAGATATTTAATATTAAATGTGTCAACAGACTAATATGTGATAATAGCAGCCTAAAATGCATATGTGTAGGCTATACGCAGTGTTTGCATGAACAGGGTCAGTCACTGTGAGGGATGTTCACTCTGTCTGCATCATATGTGTGTGTTTTCACATGTCATGTAACAGGTGTGAGCAACAGTAGCACTTACCGACCACCGTCAACAGCATGTTGTCCAACAGCAAAGCAATGAAAACGATAAACAGAATCAGCCTCCGAGACTGTCTTTCTTCTCTTAGCCATGTTAATAAACTAAAATCTCTAAGAGCATCAAATAGTCCCATTTTTATTAAATCCAATTGCCAAGAGAGCGAGCCAGAGATCCTGCAACAGTAAGAAAACGAATGTCAAAAGCCTCCAGTGACATAAAAACATGAGAAAATAGGCTGTGCATTGATACTGTGAAAACAGAACTTCAGTGTATGATTACTAATATGAAAGAAATATGGCACATATCAAAGTAAAAAAAAAAAAAAAAAAAAATATATATATATATATATATATATATATATATATATATATATATAAATCAATGCACTGAAGCTCTGAAAATAATAAACTACCAACAATAGTCTTTTCTTTCTCCTGCATCTTCTAAGTCTAAATATCTATAGGCTAATGAATAATACATCCATTTTGGTTTAAATTCTTACCTTATAAGCACATTTGCATTGAGCTTTGCTGTCAGATCCCGGGTGAAAGGCACGCTGGATGCGGAGCGTTTTAGTTGCTTGACTGCTGTTTGACGTCACGCTGGACTCAAATGGGGTGTGCTGCTGTGCCACGGACGAATGAGAAAGGCGGGAGCGCTTTATTTAACCTACTGCTTTTATTTTTATGTGTTACTCCATTTAATAGAGTATTAAATATGTTTCAACATATGTTTGAGATCTTTTGAAAGTTAAACAAGCGGTAGCCTACTCGCTCTGCAGAGCCAATTGACATCCAGCTCCACCTTTGTGAAGATAATGGATAGAAGAACATGTTATGGGTAGGGTTAAGGTGTGGTTGGACCTTCTAACTCTAACCAAATTACATCCAGAGATGTCTCTGGAGCGAGCAGGCTATATTGTGTTCATATTAATATGATAAGTCCCCACGGTCGTATACATGTGCTTTAAGATTGCGATGCTGTTGTTTTAGCCATCTTAACTAGTGTTATGAAGTTATTTACAGAGGGAAATTTGCAAACACTTGTTGAGTTTAACATTAAACAGAAGAATCGGTCGGATACCAAGCTGTTATCAGAAATCATTCTCTTCTTGCAACAGTTTTACAACAGCGGCATCTTGCGTTGCAGGAGGTGAATGTGGAACGTGTTGCATTTGGCAGATGCTTTTATCTGTGTATTTTCTATGATCATGTGTGTTAATAGAACACCCAATAGCTCAAACTAGCAATTCCAAGAGTTCGATTCCTATGGGAATGCATAAACTGATGAGATTTGTACCTTGAATTCAATGCAAGTAATTTTAGATAAAAGCATCTGCCAAATGCATACATGTAAATGTGTTTCTTATCCATTTACTTTGGTGCAGTTAGTACCAGATGAGGAAAATCACATCCTTTCCTTATTATGCTTCATTGATATTGATATTTTTGTAAACGGAAATAAAAACTCATCAAATGGCACAGAAAGATAAATTTATTCACATGGTTTCAGATTATCAGTTGATAGTCTTAAATTTTAACAGGCAATATATTACAGATGCTCAATCATTCAAATACATACTAGCTTTCGTATGAGTCAGTAAATTAATTTTACATACACACCAGAATTTAAATAAGAGAAAGATGATGCACTGTTTAGAGAAGTAAAACATATTACATTCTTTATTATTTGGCATTAATTAAACACTGGGCAACATATACCATCAAAGTTTTGTATGAATATCCATACATGAATACAGTACATACATCTTGCATGAACATGAATAAATGTCAGTGCATTTCTGATAAGCTATATATTTATACAAAAAATAAAGTCTCGTGCAATTTTCCTAATAATACAAGCATATGATAATACAGTCACAGAGGCCAGTCTCATCTTTTGGCTCAGATAGCTAACAGGAGTGCATGCTTCACTGTTTGTTCTATACTTGTTTTATACTGTAGTAGGACTGTGGTCCATTCCCCACATTCAACCCATTTTATCAAACTGGCAGACAGTGAAAGACATTAAAACACATTATCATCTTGTACTGAGAGTGGTCATGCTTTCCTAGTAATTTCATGTGCCATTAGCAAAGCCACAAAAACCCGTTGCCTTCAGTTACCCTCTTGATCTTTGTGTATTCCTACCTTGCCCATGCTAAGACAAGTCATCCACCACCTGTAACAGCTAACAATTTGCGATTGGCCAAGTTTGAAGGCCATACTCATAATGGCCATGCCCATGATAATGAACAAAAAGGTAACCATGAAGAAATTTGGGTGTTTAGGCACAATGTCACCAAAGCCAATGGTGGTCAAGGTGATGAAGGTAAAATAAAAGGCATCAAAGTGGTTCATCTCACTCTCCCAGCATTTCAAAATTTGACTGCAGACCACCATGTATGCAAACACCACCAGCAAGATGACCAGAAGAGGGACGTTAACGTGATCCATCTTCTCTCCGATGCCGGTGAATAACTTGGAGCCGTTCTCTGGGGAAGGTATATGGTCAAGGTCCGAGCATGAGAAGGATTTTGTCAAAGTGTTCTTGACCCTGAAGCTCTCCTTAACAATAATGCGGTTAAAGATCTCCTTGTTGTTACGAAGCTGTAAGGATGATCGTCTGAAGGAAGACTGGTCTCCTATCACCTGCCGTATGTTCACTGTCTTGTGCACCACGATATCCTGGTTGAATGTATAAGTGCTGTCAGTATCAGCACCTTGCACTTGTTGGAGAGGTGACGCCTTTTCATGATTTTTAAGGCTCCATGAACGATGTACCATACATCGCCTGAAGAACAGGCTGAGACAAGTGTACGCTTTAGAGAGGAGAACAGCTAAGATATCACCCACATCTGTGATGACCAGCAGCATGAGAGGGATGCCCACCATCGCATACAGGATACAAGCCATCTTCCCTTCACGGGTCACAGGATACATGTGTCCATAGCCTGTTATACAAGAGCAGAACTGAGAGTTAGAAATTCATAATTTCACTCATTAGACCAACACGTCTCAGTACTGCCACCTGCTGAAGGTTTTTATCAGTACATGAGTAATGCAATTTAACTTTAAGTTTAAGCAAAGGAACAGCTCTTTATATACAAGAGGTCAACAACACTAATAATAATAATAATGATAAGTATTATTATTATTATTATTAAAATTTGAATTACATCATTATTATTACTATTATTGATAATTATTATGTATATTATTATAAATAATAATAATTGTTATTATTATTAATTTACTTTTTAAATTTTAATTGGTTATTATTATTCACTTTTTAAAATATCGTGGACTAAAAAGAGGTTGTCATAATATGAGGCAATAAATTAGTTTATTTTTTTTGTTAAATTATTTAATTTTAATTAGTAAATATTATTATTATTACTGTTATTATTATATTCTTAATTACATTGTTGTTATTACTACTACTACTACTACTACTACTTTAAAGGGTTAGTTCACGCCAAAATGAAAATTATGTCATCATTTACTCACCTTATGTCATTCCAAACCTGTAAGACTTTCCTTCATCTTCAGTAAACAAATGAAGATATTTTTGATAACAGAATGCTGTAAGATTTCCTTCCATAGACTGCCTTCGCAACTGAAATGCTTCAAAAAGTTCATAAAGACATCGTAAAACTAATCTATATGAATTGAGTGGTTTAGTCCAAATTTTCTAAAGGGACTTGATCACTTTTTATGGTGAACAGATTTAATTTAGGCTTTTACTCTCATATAAACATTGATCAGCGAAAATAAGCAAAAGCTCAACCTAACTTAAATGAAACCTCTTCTGGAAGCTCAAACGTGCTATATACAACACAAGACTGAATCTTATTGGTTATGTAGCATGTTTGAGCTTTCGGAAGAGGTTTCATTTAAGTTAGGTTGAGCTTCTGTTTATGTTCGTTCGCTGATTAAGGTTTATATGTGAGTTAAAATCTGTTTATGATGTGATCGATTCTCTCCATAAAAATTGGACTAAACCGCTCGGTTCATATGGATTAATTTTCCGATGTCATTACGAACTTTTTGAAATGTCAAAGTTTCAGTTGCGAAGGCAGTCTATTGAAGGAAATCTGACAGCATTCTGTTATCAAAAATATCTTCAATTGTGTTCCCAAGATGAAGTCTTACATTTTTGGAATGACATAATGGTGAGTAATGACAGAATTTTCATTTTGGGGTGAACTAACCCTTTAAATAATGTAAAGAGGTTCCCTATCAGTCAGTCACATTCGACGTTAACGAATTGGAATTGGGATCTCGCCTGAGAGCCCTAATCACCTTCAAGTGGTAACAGAACAAGCCAATGCACATTGGCGAGTGAGATTTACATAGCAAGCCACTCCCCGGCTTCCGGGTATATAAGGCATCGTGCAGATACTCACATTAAGCTTTCTCTTCGGAGCCGAGCAGACGTTTGTTTTCTCTGCTCTTCAATCATCGTTACTGTGTATCAGAACAAGAGGCATCTTTTTAAAGATGTCATTCCACCTGTCTGTTTCTGGATTTGGTCGTTTCCTGGCCCCGTCTGACAGCCATAATCGTTGCCTCACATGTCTGGGCTGTAAGCATGCTGAGGTAGTGTTTGTAGATGAGTCATACACCCACTGAGGGAAGATGACCATTGCGATGTTGAGATAGAGACTAAGATACCATAAAAAAAGGTGGAGTCCTTGTTCTTCTGCACAGCAGAGGGCAACTTTGGTGAATCACAGTGGGAGCTTGTTCGCAGGGTGAGTCCTTGCTGTCCTCCCAGTTCTTTTTCTCATCACAGGCTGTGGAGCTTCCAGTTGGGATTGCTGGTTCTTCTCAGGGAGGACCCAGCACCTCATTTGGAGCTCTTGCGAAGGACCGAATGTCCATCACTGCATTGGAGGGAGGGCTTGAGGATTCGGCTGCGCTTCCCCCTTCAAGGAAAGCTGTGTTGTTCGAGTCTGATCCAGATCTGTCTGCCATTTTTTCCAAAGTGACAAGCTTAAGTAGAACCATGTCCTGAACCTTCAGGACATGCTTAAGAGCAGTGTCTACTCCATTCCCTTTCTTCCCCGAAGTGCATGAGGATATCAAAAAGTCGTGGAAGGCACCTTTTTCTGCCCAAAGCCACTCCACTACCTCCTTCGCTTTCACTGCCCTTGATGGTGGGGCGGCCAAAGGGTATGTGAAGATCGCTTCAACAAAAGCCCCCTCTACAAGGTGCCTTTATGATTTCAAGTGAAACCCCTTCATGGTGTTCTTCCCACAGGGAAGACTCATGTAGTTGCCCTGTCAGTGTTGTGCTTTCTTTCCTGCAAGACGGTTGGGGTGAAGGCTGTCTCGCTCCATCCTGAAAGTGTGTGCTACCGTTATTGCCGCACATCACAGTGTAGAAGACAGTAAGTCGTTGGGGAAACATGACTTGGTGGTGAGGTTTCTGAGAGGTGCCAGGACGCTGAATCCTCGTTGGCCGAACCTTATCCCCTCTTGAGATCTCTCTCTGGTTTTAGCAGCCCTAGAGAGTAACCTTTGAGCCCTTACAGTCAGTGAAGATAAAGATCCAGGTGCATAAGACAGTGCTTCTGACTGTGCTCACATCCATTAAGAGGGTGTGGGACCTGCAGGCATTTTCGGTCAATGAAGTGTGCTTAGAATTCAGGCCGGCTGACTCTCACGTAATCCTGAAACCCCAGCACTCCTTTCAGGGATCAGGTGGTGAACACTTAATAAACTTAAGTTTACTGAAATAAACAATGTTAATTAAATGCAACATAACCCAGTTACGTGGAACCTGTTGACATAAAAAAGTTAAGCAAATCCAACATATAATTTTTTTGAGTGTGGGCAACATTCGCGAGATTCTACACTCCCTGAGTGGAGCCAGTCTTCCCGAGTGTTGTGTACAAACAGGTAATATGTGGGAAGAATGGCTCGGTGTCTCGCTTGCTACACCATTCCCCTTTGAGGATGGGTACAAGCACCTATTCTGATTTTCAGGTGTGTTCCCTGGTTGGTGAACCTGAGTTCCTCTAGCATCCTTGGCAGTCAGATGCAGGTGGAGGCATCTGACACCAGGTCTAGTACTTGCGTGTATGCCCGGTTGGTCAGCCCCTGTACTAGAACAGATGCCCATATGTTGTGGTTTAGACATAAGTCTTTCTTGTCCTAAATGTAATGGGTGAAATTATTTAATGTGAGTATCTGCACGCTGCCTTATATACCCGGAAGCGAGGGAGTGGCTCATGATGCAAATCTCACTCGCATGTGCATTGGTTTGTTCTGTTACCACTTGAAGGTGATTGGAGCACTCAGACGAGATCTCAATTCCAATTTGTTAGTCACTGACATTAATGTCTCCGTTCCCTCCTTCAGGGAATGGGGGTTACACTAGTCATTGTCATAATAGAAGGCAATAAATTATTTAAGATTTTGATTAGTTATTTTCAGGATGTCACATGGTAGCTAAGTATTTTTCTAGGAAAAAAAATGCAAACTATTGTTGTTTAAGTTCCCCATTCTCCATGGAGTCTCATACAGTAATTCCCTCTTCAAAGCAGAGACAGACAGTGTGTGCAACTCTGCTACAATGACACTAGACATTTAGAAATTCTTTCCAAAGTTAAACAACCATGCATGTTTTGCTGTCCCTTTTTGTCCAAGTATCAAGGCCAAATATTTAAACAATTCAAAGTAATTAAAAATATTAAGTTGTTCAACCTGGAAAGGC
Source organism: Chanodichthys erythropterus (assembly GCF_024489055.1). Lineage (NCBI taxonomy): Eukaryota > Metazoa > Chordata > Actinopteri > Cypriniformes > Xenocyprididae > Chanodichthys > Chanodichthys erythropterus. The sequence continues at coordinate 20,818,516 of NC_090238.1, read as the reverse complement.
ATCTGTAATCGTTTTGTCAGAGGACAAATAGGTCTTACTGTTGCAGCTGACATCATCACCTACCCCTTTTTCATCAGAACAAGTGTCAGAGCTGCTGATGTACAAAAAGAATAAGAAACAGAAAGAAAACGAAATGAACCCATCTGAACTCATCATCTGCCTCAGCTTCCTCAAAACCCAACATTCATTAAGGTTAGCTGAGATAACCAAAGATACGCCCTTCACATAATGGACATCCACAGCAACAGGCTTCAGCATTTGGCACTTTTGCATAATGCTTTTCTTTAAGATGTCCTGAAAGATGGAAGTTTACATTCAATTAATATCTGAGCTGTGGTTAGCTGCAATTTACAATTAGTGTTGAGAGGCAGAGATTTCTTCCACAAGCATGAATGTTGAACAACAAAAATGTTCCACTGATAGATAAAAGATGTACTATTTCCATGTGATTCTGTATAGTGAATTATGATTTGACTACATGCCTCTCTGAAGAGAGGCCCATTAATGCTTTATTGGAAATAATTTAAGCAATTATACACAGACAGTGTCTTGAAACTTGTGTTTTTCATTTAAGGTCACAATATGTTTTAAGCTAAAATAATATCAATAATAATATCAATAATTGTGTTTAAAATTCAATCAGCATTATGAGATATTGATCATGTATTTCAATATATGCTTGCCTGGAAGTGCATAATGGTGGATGACCGTAACTAATCATACAAAAACCTAATATATGATCTACATCCCTTTATGGTTTTTGTCCATTCCATGAACAATGCACCACACACAAAAAAATCTTTTTAGTGTCTCCTCCATCATTAGAGGTCTCATCCATCTTACAGTGTACATTTTACACTCACTGATTTTTAATGGATATGGAAACATATTTCTGGATGTAAAGAGCACAGGGTAAAAAGTAATGCATGTTGTAAAAAATCAATATAAACAAATAATTTATGAATTTCAAATGTTCCCATATTCTGCAAATAATTCATTTAGGAAATAACCATTTTCTTTCCTGGGGACATCTGTTTTGTGTCTTATCTTGGGTAGGCTGGTTACTGTGGGCAACAGTGCAGTTGTGTGTGCTGAGAAGAGACTATACAGTCAAAGGTCAGAACTTCTCAGGCAAATAAACTCAATGGTGCATTAAATGCAACAACAATCATAGACAAACTACATTCAGACTTAAAATATCTTGGTTCAAGTTCAAACCCGACAAAACCTAAAACTTTACAAACTTTGTGAAGTCCCAGAAAAATAACTACTCACCTAAAGTAGTGAACACCGTACAGCAGAAGAAAAGAGAACGAGAGAAGGTCCAGTTCTGCTCCTTTTGGAATTCATTCAAAATATTTTTTATTTCCCCATGTAACTCTTCCTGTTTTGAGGTATCTAAATCATAAAATGAAATGAAATATAGCTTATTAAAAAAAAAATAACATTTTTAAAAGTAATAGCCTATTTAAACAATTACATTACAAGTGTATATTATTCACATTTTCTAATGTTGTCTATCATCAAAATGCACAGAAAAACTACAGCCTACGTATATAGGCTATAATATATATATTTTTTAAATATATAATTTATATAAGCTTAAGGTAAGACCTGTATGATTCTGCACTGTCTCCACCACTTTTTGCACCACTGCACGGATCCGTTCCGACTCATTGTTAGTCCTTTTCTCAATCTGTTGAAAGATCTGCGCTCCTAAAACCGCATATAAAATGAGTGATAAAATGAGGAAAACGTGAGGAAATAAACGCCAAATCAGTCTTGCGCATCTCCCTTTTGGGTCTGACTTTCGTTCCTCTTCTACCTCCACGGACATCTCTCAGTCAATCAGAGACGCGGCAATGTCTGAGAAGATGAATCTGTCCTCTCTTGGCAGTGTGGTGAGCAGCCGAATAGACACCACCCCGCTGCAGAAAGAAACCACAAACCTAAGCTGCCTGTTCAACCGAATGTGTAACAGCTTAAACAATGACCTCACCGCTTTTTGCTCACAAACACGACTCTTTAAACTATTGTAGCAGTTTAACACGAACCTCGATAGCTTCTCAATGCAGATTTAACAAAGACAACAATCAATACAGTAGGCCTATCTTTGCTTGGAGGCGCATTGGGAGCGACAACAGGTGCGGATGTGTGAAATTTTAGCCTGGATGCCAGAGCTGCCCTTGAACCCCGACTGGGCATTTATGAATCTGTCCACGAAGCTTTTTTTGTCTACATGAACATACGTGTAAACATTGTTTTTGGTTTAATATTTGTTACACAAGTGATGTGTATTTACGTGTTGAATATGACAGTAAGACGCTTGTGTTTTGGGAAATCGCTCCATGTAAACAATGCTAATCAAAGCTAACAGTTTTTGGTTATGTTTTATTAAAGGGATGGTTGATCTAAAAATGAAAATTCAGTCTTTAAGTACTCATCCTCCTGTCGTTCCACACTCGTAAGACCTTCGTTCATCTTAGAAACACAAATTAAGATATTTTTGATGAAATCCAAAGGCTCAGTGAGGCCTCCATTGCCAGCGAGATCATTTCCCTTTTCAAAGCTACTTAAAACATATTTAAATCAGTTCATGTGAGTACAGTGGTTCAACCTTAATATTAAAAAGTGATGAGAATATTTTTTGTTCGCTAAAAACGAAACAAAATAATGACTTTATTCAACAATATCTATGATGGGCGATTTCAAAACACTGCTTCATGAAGCTTCGCAGCTTTACAAATGTTTTGTTTTGAATCAGTGGTTCAGAGCGCCAAAATCATGTGATTTCAGTAAATGAGGCTTCGTTACATCAAAAAATTTGTTTCGAAATTTCAATAGTTTGGCAGTTTGATACACGCTCCAAACCACTGATTCGAAAAAAAAAGATTCGTAAAGCTTTGAAGCTTCATGAAGCAGTGTTTTGAAATCGCCCATCACTAGATATTGTTGAACAAAGTCGCTTGTTTTTTGTTTTTTTTGGTGCACAAAAAGTATTCTCGCCGCTTCATAACATTAAGGTTGAACCAGTGTAGTCACATGAACTGTTTTAAATACAGTGGCAAGAAAAAGTATGTGAACCACTTGCAGAATCTGTGAAAATGTGAATAATTTTAATGAAATGAGAGAGATAATACAAAATGCATGATATGTTTTGTTTAGTACTGTCGTGAGTAAGATATTTTACATAAAAGATGTTTGCATTTAGTTCACAAGACAAAACAATAGCTGAATTTATTAAAATAACCCCATTCATAAGTATGTGAACCATTGATTCTCAATACTGTGTGTGGTTACCTGATGATCTATGACTGTTTTTATGTTTTGTGATTGTTGTTCATGAGTCCCTTGTTTGTCCAGAGCAGTTAAACTGAGCTCTGTTCTTCAGAAAATTCCTCCAGCTCCTGCAGATTCATCAGTTTTCAAGCATTTTTGCATATTTGAACCCTTTCCAGCAGTGACTATAGGATTTTGAGATCTGTGTTTTCATACTGAGGACAACTGAGGGACTCAAACACAACTATTAAAAAAGGTTCAAACATTCACTGATGCTCCACAACGAAACACGGCACATTAAGAGTCGGGGTGTGAAAACTTTTGAACAGGATGAAGTTTTTGTTTAAATATCATTGTTTTTCATTTAGTACTGCCCTTCGGAAGTAACAGAAGATACTTGCATGTTTCCCGGCAGAAAAATTAAGTACAATTTACCTTGATATTTAAATTCAAAAGTTTTCACCCCCCGGCTCTTAATGCATCGTGTTTCCTTCTGGAGCATCAGTGAATGTTTGAACCTTTTTTAATAGTTGAGTTTGAGTCCCTCAATTCTCCTCAGTGTGAAAATATGGATCTCAAAAATCTACAGTCACTGCTGGAAAGGGTTCAAATATGCAAAAATGCTTGAAAACTGATGAATCTGCAGGACCTGGAGGATTTTTCTGAAGAACAAAGCTCAGTTTAACTGCTCAGGACAAACAACAGACTCATGAACAACCATCACAAAACAAAAAAACAGCGTGGATCATCAGGTAACCTAGGGCTGGACGATATGGCCAAAATTTATATCACGATATAATTCTTAATTTCGGTCGATACGATATAATTCCGATATCGATATGAAATATATAATAGCCTCAGAAAAACTGCCAAGAACGGCCACAACGTCTGAAAAATGAATTTGCCAAATCTATGAAATCTCTTCCTATAAAACTATATAATATTTAAGAAATAAAAACAGTACAAATAAATTTATGTTCAGCTTTTATTTGTATTTAGCCTTCATACAAACATAAAAAATAAACATAAGACTCACTCACTTTTGTAATATTAATATCTTTAACATTAAACTATAACGTAGGCTGATTTTATTATCCTTAATATAGATTAAAACAAAAGTGCTTCAGCCAAGATAAAGATTATGAAAAGTAAACAGAAAAAAAAAACAGTGAGAAACAACAAAAACACATTGCTGGGGCAGGAACATTGTTGAGTGTTGATGACACTAGGGGTGCAATGGTTCAAATTGCTCATGGTTCGGTTCGTATCACGGTTTTAGGGTCACGGTTTTGGTACAGTTCGGTATGTGCTATTAGCACGTACCGAAACCGTGACCCTAAAAACTACTGTTTATTTGACTACTGTCAAATAAAAATAAAGAAAATAAGAACAAACGATCAAACTACAAGCAAATAAGTACATCACAAATAAGTACAATAAAGCAAATATTCAAATAAAATAAACAGTGCTTTTCAGGTATCTAACAGCAGTTTTCAGGTACAGAATGGATAAAGTAATCAAATATAAAATAACACTGCATATTATCTTTACTGTATAAAATAAATAATATTAATCATTATTGAAGTTACAAAAACTATTCAGTCAAGAGCAGTGAGTGATTTCTTTGTTATTTGTTGTTTGATTTAACATTAAAAACAGGCAGCAGGAATATTTTTTTTCCCTTTTAAGACATGCACGATCCAGTAGCTACATATACTGTTACACATGCATGTCTTTCTCGACTGTTATACGTTCACTTAAGACATAACCGACTATGTTTGCTAGGATACTCGCCAAGACGGGCATGTTGACGTAATTTTTGTATGAATTTGTCCGCCGATGCGCAAGACGTGAAAGAGAAGTCAGTATTTGCGCGCTGACTGAAATAAGCGTGTGCGCGCGTCGCATGAGCGCACACAAATCTTCTCACAGCGCGTGCGAGTTCTCTTTCGCGTCTTGTTCTTGAAGGTTTAAATCAGCAAAGCTTAAATGAGTTTAGTTTAAACAGATAGCATCGTGTGCTGTTCAGGTCTCACCTGCGCTCGCGCGCTATCAACACCCGGGTGATGACGGCGTAAATGACTAGACATTAGAGCATACGGCACTCGCTGTTAACAGTTTACAAAGAGTTACTGTTTTGTCCACGCTTTCTGATTATCGTTGTTGTAACGTTTTGTGCATCCATCGACTGAAACATACATTATCTGAACTCTGTCTGTTTTCCACGTTGCTATTTTAAACAAACCATATTAACCAATAGATACGCTGATGGCAGCGTGTCTGTGGTGTACGTCATCACTCAAATAGCCAATCGCGTTCTGCTCTTTCTAACGGCTGCGCCTCAAGTAAGTGAGAAATGTTGTAATGTATATATCGAAATACCGGAAATGTGTTTAAAAATCATATCACCGTTATCGAAAAAAATTATATCGCGATATATATTGATATTGAATTATTGTCCAGCCCTAAGGTAACCACACACAGTATTGAGAATCAATGGTTCATATACTTATGAATGGGGTTATTTTAATAAATTCAGCTATTGTTTTGTCTTGTGAACTAAACGCAAACATCTTATACGTAAAATATTTTACTCAGGACAGTACTAAACAAAAAATAACATGCATTTTGTATGATCTCTCTTATTTTATTAAACTAATTCTCATTTTCACAGATTCTGCAAGAGGTTCACATACTTTTTCATGCCACTGTATGTTTTTAGTAGCTTTCTGTGCATTGAAAAAGGAATGATCTTTCTGTCAATGGAGGCCTCACTGAGCCTTTGAATTTTATCAAAAATATCTTAATTTGTGTTTCGAAGATGAACGAAGGTCTTACGGGTCTGGAATGACATGAGGGTGAGTAATTAATGACAGAATTTTCATTTTTGGGTGAATTAACCCTTTAAGTATTGCAATGTGCACATGCACATTTAGTTTGAGATAAATATTTTTCATCAATGAATTAATTGTCCATCATAGCCAAATTCAAATATGAAAAAAAATATTAAAATTTGTAATAATTAAATGTAATAATAAAATATTAAAATGACACTTCACACATCAACATTGTTTTGCTACTGTAGCTGTAAGATACTGGTCATGAGCAGTGCAGTATTTGTTCTCAGTGCCTTTGCATTAGGTGTGGCCTTTTAACAGTATCTTGACATGTCTGAATTATTTATAACCATGCGGCCATGCACTTAGCCAATACAATTGACTTCTATGCATCTTATGTTTCATCTAGCCGGACTGTACAAAAACTCCACTGAATAATAAGGATGCACTTGATGGGTCACTTATAGCTAATTAACTCACAAGTGATGCTCTTGAAGGGAAGTGACCAAAAGTTTCAATGAAATATTCAGAATATAAGACTGCACACATATCATGGACATATCTGCTCTCACTTTCACTTCACCTTAAAACAAAAGAAGAGTGGCAGAAGACCACAGAACCCATATAAAGAAAACCATGCTACTGTATATCTTTGACTGGGCTTTGGAATGTTGTACAAGCTTTGACAGCTCCTTTGCCTGGTTAATATTCTGAGTAAATGTTTATGCAGAAAGCCATACTGTTTGCCACCTACAGATTCCAGATCAGCAACTGGACAAATACAGTTTCTTCATGGCCATTGTGGAAAATCTAAGATGTCATTGTGTTTATCTTGTAACTCCTTGTAAGCAGCCTCTCTTTATTTATATGAGAACAATACCCTATACTTGTGCCTTAATACGGTATGTATTATGATTTCTGCATGTCAGTTCTAACAATCTTGTTTTACCAGAACACAAATGAAGATTTTTTTAATGAAATCTGAGAGGTTTCTGTCCCTCCATAGAGATCCAACACAACTACCACTTTCAAGGTCCAGAAAAGTAGGAAAGACATCATTAAAGTACTCCATGTGACGCCAATGGTTTAACCTGTTTTATGAAGCAACACAAGTGCTTTGTTTGTGCTAAAAAAAAATTACCTCTTTTTTACGAAAATATTGATCTGCAACACACGTTCATAAGAGCATCATGACGCACTCGTGCATCGTTCTGTATGTGAGCTTGCATTTTCTCAAACAGGATTTTCATTATACATGATGACACCTCCCCAACTCAAACACAGTCCACATTTAGGATTACTTATAAAATTTTGCAGGTGTTGTTTTTAAGAAGAGTGCAGAATTGAAATTCCATTGTTTTGCATATATTGCATTGGGACCAATGAGTTTGTCACATATTCCACAGTCATATTTGAGAGCTAAACTGCCCCGAACACCCCTCTATGGAAGAATAATATGACTGCAAGATAACAAGGTGACAAAATAAAGCATCATTAAAGCAGAACTAAGTAACTTTTTTACCTTCATAAATAGTTTAAGTCCTTACGATGGTTAATTGACTTGTAGTGGTGTGTTTGAGGAGTGCACTAATCTGGCACGTCTACACCAAAAAACAGCACTTGCAAGTTGAGCTGCGCCGACCCGACACAATCTCGCCTCATGTTCACGTTCACGCGAAAGTGACAAAATCCTTTACGGTAATTAGGCCTATTATGACTTTATGAGACAATTTCGAAAATTACCCACCTCCATCGAGATTTCTTGTACTGTATTTGCAAAACTACTGCGCTGGTGAGCGTTGTAGTCCAGAGCTGCGCTTGGAGTATTTACGACAGAGTGATTCACTGAAGGAACCTGTAGGGGGAGCTTCGCAAATCTTACTGAGTTCCGCTTTAAAGGTTTAGTTCACCCAAAAATGAAAATTCTGTCATTTATTACTCACCCTCATGTCGTTCCACACCCGTAAGACCTTCATTAATCTTCGGAACACAAATTAAGATATTTTAGTTCAAATCCGATGGCTCCGTGAGGCCTTCATAGGGAGTAATGTCACTTCTTCTGTCAAGATCCATAAAGGTACTCAAAACACATCTAAATCAGTTAATGTGAGTACAGTTGTTCAATATTGATATTATAAACCGACGAGAATATTTTTGGTGCGCCAAAAAAACAAAATAACGACTTATTTAGTGATGGCCGAATTCAAAACAATGCTTCAGGAAGCATCGACGCGTTATGAATCAGTGTATCGAATCATGAATCGGATCGCGGATCAAACCCGCCAAACGGCTGAAATCACGTGACTTTGGCGCTCCGAACCGCAGATTCGATACAGATTCACTGTGCTCCGATGCTTCCTGAAGCATTGTTTTGAAATCGGCCATCATTATATAAGTAGTTTTTTTTTTTTTTGGGCGCACCAAAAATATTCTCGTCGGTTTATAATATTAATATTGAACAACTGTACTCGCATGAACTGATTTAGATGTGTTTTTGAACCGTGACAGAGGAAGTGACATTACTCCCTATGGAGGCCTCACGGAGCTATCGGATTTGAACTAAAATATCTTAATTTGTGTTTCAAAGATTAATGAAGGTCTCACGGGTGTGGAACGGCATGAGGGTGAGTAATAAATGAAAGAATTTTCATTTTTTGGTGAACTAACCCTTTAAATGTTTTCTGAAGTCAGTGTCAGTTTCTACTAGCATTTAAAGTAAGAACCAATGCTTGGAGGAAGGTGATGGAAAATGAATGAAATTTAGACAATACAGAATATTAAATGTTTTATTCAATATCTGCTCCACTCCTTGTCTCATTTTAAGAGATTGTTTAGCACAAATAACCTGGTTTACATTAGACAACAAAGTAAAGTAATTTGACAATGCTGGATTTATGATTGACAATGAAAGGAAAACAAAACAACAAAAAACAACAACATGCATTTAGAGTCATAATATCACTTCTCAAGTCATTCAGTTGGCAGTGTAACACAAAGCAAATTAACAGCTGAACAATCTGGATTTCACCAATTAAATAAACACTTAATTATATAGAACTTAAAATCTTTTATGACCCAACACTGGTTTCAATGACTTTTCTATGGTCTCAAAAAAAAAAAAAAAAACCCTAAACAATAAAACTCCATGGCATTCTTCAGCCATCCATATCCACACTAAATTATACATGCACTTTGGCTACATATTAGTACGTGTTGCACATTCATAGATCTTATCCCACTGTCAGTTTCATATGAAAGACAGAGCATAAAACCATCATCAATCAGGCTGTTACTTGGGGGAATAATAAAATAGTGTTTTCATCCTGCAGGTTTATCAGCGTGCAGGTCACTGAAGTGCAGTGTTGAGAAGAACTGTGTGGCTGGGCATCATTTTAAAGTGCTTCTGAATTTCCCTCCAGTTCTCAACTGAGGACTGTCACTTATTGTACATTCAGAGACTAGATTCAGTCCTTTTGCAGGCCCGTCTCACCTATCATTCAGTCTACCTGTCACAAAAACCTGGGTGTACCTTCAGTTTCTATTTGGTTCTTGCTCCAGAACATTTACAACACTTCTGGCTTTTTATTGAGAGACTTGATGATCCTCCCTTTGGCTAGAGGAAGCACATTTTGAGCAAACTCACTTCACATTAAAAGGAGAAATACCTCAAATACCTTCTGTTACCAAACAAACCACTTTTATAGTTTAAAACCACAAAAATAGGATGGGGGTGGTTAACTATGACAGATGAGCATGTCATGTTGTACAATGTACAACAATGATATATGTTATTTTTAATGTACAAATAACCCCATCGACACACATCATTAGTTTCATGTGTAATATTGTAAACATTCAGTTTGTATGCGTGAATCTTTTCTGTCAAGGAAGACAGTCCGACTTTCCTTAATATTATGATGGTTTCCAAATCCTAGCAGTGATTCTCAATTAAAATTTTTTTTTAAGTCAAAAAAAAATATCTCATGGTTAAAATGAGATTAATAATTGTCTTGCTATGTAAACACACACTACACAGTCATTTTTGACCACAACCTCTGCATTTTGTAAGTTAGAAACAGTTAAACTATTAAAACGACTGCATTACATTTCACTGCACATCCCTTTTTTGAAAGCAAAGACACGTCCTGTGTGAACAGCCCTTTAGTCGTGACAAAACTTGAGCAGCGTTTTGTCAGACGAGCACTATATCCTGATCGAAACACTTCATTCCAATGGATGATACTGAGAAGAAAAAGAAAATCTTCAGTAATGAATAATTGAACACAGTTATCCAATTAATACACAAGGAAGTGTGCTCAGGGTTGATTTGAAGGATTGTTGTAATGCGAAAGGCAGAACTGAACTCCCACATTCATAGCTTCTATAAAAACATACTGCCCCTCTTAATGATTACGGGTCAAGAAAAACATTCAGACAGACAACATTGTTGGTTAACACGTTATATAAATGTTTAAAGCATGTATATCGTGGATGTATGGATGTGTGTGTATGAGTATATTACATGTGTATATGCGTGTGTGGAAGAAAGGCACTAGAAAACACTGAAGCTGTACGGGTTTCAGCTATCAGGAAGGTACAAATCTAAAAAAGATATTCTATTTGGACGACACTTTTTGGAAAATAAACCTGCGAAATATTTAGAAAAAATTCTTGCTCCAGAATTAATAAAGTTATTACAAAAAGATGCTTTTTAAAAAGAAAATCTGTTTCTAGAAGTGTTCCAGTTTATTCAATACAGTTTTGGCAGGTAAATGAACCTTAAATTACATATTCTGCGAGGCCAAGTCCATGGAGAAGACAGCAGGAAGGCTCAGTTCTCTATGACACCAAGGCCTGGTCATTTTTAACCAAAAAGAGCAGCAAATCGAATCCACTTGTTAGATGCTCTGCTCTACATATACATACCTGCTAGGGATGTTGAAATGCTTCGAATAATACAAAATGATCGGTGTATATGCGTCACAGTGCTCAACCAGTTTTGCAGGGCTTGATGGGAAGAGCAGTTTCTCAGAGTCTCACAGAGCTCCAGCCAATCGGGATTCACGGATCACGACTCACGGGAGTCCAGCTTACTGTACTTAACCCGGGTGCTCTTCAATATTCGCAACAAGAATGGTAGCTGGTAGTTTCGAGGCACAATGCCACGGACGTTACTCTCAAAGTACTGGAATGGGCCGAACCACCACACACGAGAGAACAGGTTGCCAGTGGAATTTTCCTTTAGAGCCTATAGGACAGCACAAGAGATTAAGTTAGGAGACAAAATAGATTTTTTAATACCACTGTTTTCCAGTTCTTCAGAAATGGATCAAATGCAGATGGAGGAAGAAAGTTACCCATCAATTGCAGCAACATTCATTTTTTCAGCTGCACACCCTCAAAATCAAAATACTGCCTTGATCAATATAATCAAAAGACCATCTACGTACATATAATCACAGTATTTTTTTATTTTTCCAATGTCTTGATAAATGTCTATTATTAATAATAATAATAATAATAATAATAATAATATTATTATTATATGCAGTGTTGGGGGTAACGCACTACAAGTAACAAGTTACATAATCAGATTACTTTTTTTAACTAACAAGTGAAGTAATGCATTTTAAATTTACTACAAAATATCTGTTACTTTTTCAAACAAGTTCTCATTTATTGACAAACACCTCTCTTGTCCACATGTATTTGACTTTCTTTTTTCTGATGAACACAATCAGAGATATTTTAATAAATATCCTGACACATCTGAGTGTTAAATTGCAGTGAATGGGACCAACAAATATGAAGCTCAAGAAAGTACATCGATCCATCATTCATAAACGTACTCCACACGGCTCCGGGGGGGTTAATAAAGATCTTCTGAAGCGATGCGTTTGTGTTAGAATAGAAAATATCCATATGTAACAAGTTATAAAGTAAAATATCTAGCTTCCACCAGAACGCCTTCCGTATATGATGTTTTATTAACAAAATTCGGGAAGAGCAAGTTCAGATAAGTAACCTAATTAGCACAGGTGGAGAGCATTCAGTTAATCAACTCAACCAATGTCAAAAGGTATAAATTCAGCAGACTGACTTCTGTTCATCTGAGAGTTTATCAGCATCCCTCCTCCACCCCATCTCCTCACTTATAGTTCTATCTACTTTTACCACACCAGGGGGAGTACTCTGGGTTCGGGCCAAAATTCAGAGCTCGGAGCCCTCTCCCCGGACAGCACGCCAAATACGCAAAACTTTACTCCATTTAATTATATGGATATGTGAACTCGTGAATCAACTTACGAAGAAAGCATAACTGATGTTAATTTTCATAAGTTGAATAGGAAGGCACAGGACGTAGCGTATATTTAATACAACTCCGATTGTGTTCCATGGGCGTGGGAAGTGGGGGTACTGCAGCACCTTCTGTTTTCACAGGACAGTAAATGCAACGCAAATTTTTGTTCAGTTACATTTATTCATTTTTATTATTTAATAAATTTGTTTGTAATAAACACCTTAAATGGGCTATAAAAATGTTGTTGGTTTCCACTCACTGCTCAAAACGCCAGACATACTTTTGTTCGAAGCTGAATGCTTTGCATGCTGGCAAATCCTGATTAAAAAAAGTGTAGAAAATAAAATTAAGGTTTCGATTATATATTTTTTTTATTGTGGAGTGAATACCATATCACTAAAAGCATTACAGTTATGACTGAAATATACCTCAGATACCTGCTGAATCATATGAGACACATTCACAACATGCTTTTTCAAAAAAATAATGTATGAAATATTAAGCAAGCACAAGATGCTTCAATCTGGTAAATCAGCAGAGGTTTCTCAGTTTCAACTCCAAATTTACCTGCTGATTGGCCATTGTATGGTACCACCAGAAGAGGCGTGTGGTCATGAAGTAGGCCAACACCACGTCGATGGTGTAGTGGTCATGAGCCAACAGGATGCAGAAGATACCGACAGCACTCAGGCACCAGCAGAGCCAGTGATACCACCAGAACCTCCGTGGAGAATCTGTCACCCATAAAATAAAAAACTGAATTCTGTGTATTTTTTTTTTTTACAGTGTAGGCAGAAGTAACAAACAGATGTAATCTTTGGTTTTATGTATGCTAGATTGTGTTATTGCTCTTCATGTCCACTAGATGGAGTTATCAACAAACCAAATTATGAATGTGTGTACTCACACTCTTTAATAAAGAGGTACGTTAATGTCAGCATCACTGTGTGTCCACTGTACAGGTAATCGCCACACAAAGAGTGAGAGCCAGTGATTGACAGGCCACCACCTGCCATCATTTTCATTACCCGCCGTGACTGGGCCTCCCAGTCACCAAAGAGCTAGAACACACACACATAAGCATAAACATAAACATGCACAAACACATATATAGATTGTATAGATAGAAAACAACTGTTTTCTTCACTACTTTATTGTCGTTCTCTTCAAGTAATTATTTTGTCTTCTATTTGCTTATAGTACACACAAATTTGTCTATATATATATATATTATATATATATATATATATATATATATATATATATATATATATATATATATATATATATATATATATATATATATATATATATATATATATATAGCATAAAATTATTATTATTATTTTTTTTTTGTTAACATATTTTCATAAAATGAAACCAGAAACCAGACAGTGACCAAAAATCACTTTGTTAGAAACATAAAAATGGTGAACAATACTTATGTGCTGCATCAAGGTTATAAGCTTTGTGACCAAACTATAGGTCATTATTCACCGATAATCTCTGCTGTAGCTCTAAAAGTGTGAATGGGAAGTGATAGCTATGGCAGAGGGGAAGATTTTTGATTTCACATCCATTAACCACTTCAAAATCAACGGTATGCCTATTCTGGATCAACTAGACCAGCATTAACCATAATGGTTAAGTTTCATTCTTCAGCGGTTACCTTTGGGGAGCACTTGAAGTGCATGCCTGGCACAGGTAATGTTGTAACGTACATGGTCACGCATCTGTACAAATACAGAGTTCCCACAATAAAAAAGAACCGACGGCCGATTATGGACCTGCAAACAGAGAGAAATCAGGGTCAGAGTTAGAGAAAATAACAGATATACCCCAATATACTGATGAAGAACGACCTGATGTGACGTCATTATTGTGGACAATGGAGGGCCTTGGAATCAAAAAGGTTGAAAACCACTGGCATAATGTGTCAATTCACACCACACAGACAAATGCCAACAAACACGTCTGTTGGGTTTTGTCGGATCAGTGTGTTACCCTGTCAGCGTCTGTTGGCGTTGGTCGGGGTTTGTATTCACCTCACTGAACACGTTCAATCAGCGTTTGTTTGGGCAGTGTGAACATGAGTTATTTTTCATAAAATTCTAAATCTAGCGGCCAACTTGTTTGTTGGCGTTTGTCTGTGTGGTGTAAATTGGCCATAAGGAACTAACCTGTGTTTAAGCAGAAGCCACTGTGTAAACCACAGTCCCACAAGCAGCATGCCATTGATCTCACAGATGGAAAACGCCCACTCCACACGATCAAACAGATCAAAGAATTTATCCGGGAGGGGCGGGGACTCTTCCTTGGGTGGGACGCGTTCATGCACCACTGAGATCACAACTGTTGTTGTGAGGAAGCAGCACAGAGCGTACAGGAAGGCCACACCTGTTTTGAACCATTCAGTGGGATACGGCGTGCGCTCCTGCTCAGGCAGCGGTGGAACCAAGATGCGAACTACATCAGAGTGCAAGCCGTTCTTTGGAACGCCGTTGAGAATCTTGCCGTTGCTAACACTTCCGTTGGCAAGGGCGCCGCTGACGTGACCGTTGGCGTGGTGATTGTTTTCATGGTTGTTGCTCTTGTGTGCCTTCATGTGGCTGGTGAAGCGCAAAGTCTCTATGCGCTCCAAAAGCTGTCGACCACTGTCCCCGGTAACCAGGGACAAAGGCGAGGCGTTAAAGTCTTCCTCCGAGAGTTGCAAGAGTGAAGGGCCGTCCACGTTCCGCAACGCATCTGTGTACTCCTGCATGCCCTCATCGGTCAGCCAATCAGAGACGTCACTAGCTGTCCACAGCCTCACCTCCTTCATGTCTGGGTGAGAGGGAGTAGGAGGGCCGTTTCAGGGGCTGGGGAGGGGAGTTGAGCCCACACTCAGCAGTTTGGTGCCCCGAAAGCAGTCATAGCGCCTCTGGGACATTGGAAGAGTGTAGCTGAGAGGTCCAGATTTTTACCCCTCCACCTCCACTGTGTTAAACGGAGCAATGGCAAAGTCTGACAAATTTTGTAGTCTCAAGGATGATGAATCCCTTAGTGTCAGCGTGCACCAATGTATGGCCCTGAAAAAAGAAAAGAACATTGAAGTTAGCTAACAGATTGTGATGTGTATACAGAAAAAGCAAATATTTGCCTTAGCGGTCCTAGAAAAGAACATAATCTTTGCTGAAAATTATGCAGACATTTGTGTGTCCAGAGCATGCATCCTGTTTGACAGTGTTGCCCAAAAACAGGAACTGTAACATAGAAATAAATAAAAAAATAAAAATTAAATAAAAATGAAAAAAACGTCTCCATTTTCTTTGGTCACGTGATCATTCTAATATGCTGATCTGGTGGTCAAGAAACATTTATTATTATCATCAATGTTGAAAACATGCTGCTTAATATTATTGTGGAAACCTGCATACATTTTTTCAGTATTCTTTGATGAACAGAAAGAGTAAAATAACAGCTTTTATTTGAAGCAGAAATATTTTGTAACATTATAAATGACTTTACAGTAACTTTTGATCAATTTAATGCATCCTTGCTGAGTGAAAGTAATATGTTTTTTTCAGAGAAAAAAAATAAAATAAAAAAATCTTACTGACCCCAAACTTTTGCATACATGTAAATATTTTACCAATATACTATACTAATATACTGTTAATAAATATATTAAAATATTTCATAATGATTAATGGGATGTGTCATTCCTTGATGCAGTCGATTTTTTCCAGTTGTCATTTGCTTTTTTTTCGTTGAAGTTTGTAATGTTGTAATTCATCTCTGAGCTGTTTGGTTTGGTTCGAAGCTGCGGAAAATAGAAACATAAATGGGAAATCTCCCAAACCAAGAACTGGCCAGCCACTGCTATTCTGTTCTGTTCCAATTTATTGGTAGGCCCATAAAATGTAGCTAATTTTAGAGTTGTACAAACTTTATAAAAAAAAAATAATAATAATAAAAATCTATATTTTCAGCTTTGACTATATGCAGATTGACACAGGGCACAGTTAGATATTATATTACTTGTTACATAACAATTACGCCACACGCACCCTCAATGTTCTGGAATTCTCTGGAATTATGACTTCTACTTGCCAAGCTATAACTTGTGCACGTGTGTAATTGAGCATAAAACAAAAAACAAACAAACAAACAAACAAACAAACAAACAAACAAACAAACAAACAAACAAACAAACAAACAAACAAACAAACAAACAAACAAACAAACAAACAAACAAACAAACAAACAAACAAACAAAGAGAGAGAGAGAGAGAGAGAGAGAGAGAGAGAGAGAGAGAGAGAGAGAGAGAGAGAGAGAGAGAGAGAGAGAGAGAGAGAGAGAGAGAGAGAGAGAGAGAGAGAGAGAGAGAGAGAGAGAGAGAGAGAGAGAGAGAGAGAGAGAGAGATTAAAAGTCTCTGACTCAACACTATGTCTGGAAGACCTTTGGTAATTAAATCAGCTTAGGGGAAAAATACCCTCTCTCACACACAAAGAATAACCAGTCAGCAATAAGAAGGTAAATAGCAACAAGTAAATAGCAACTTGGAAATTATGCCAGATAACCACAGGGCATTTGTCAGATGACCAGCCAACCATTAGCTTTCATCCTTTTAGCAGTGATAGAAATCTGTGTTGTTCTTAGTGAACTGACCTGTGGGTAAAAGCTGATTTAGTTTTCCATTTTCCACAGTATGTATTCTTGTTTCATTTTAAATTCATTTTGTTTTAATTTCATTATTTTAATGTTCTGTCCATCAGCCCTTACATCTTATACTGTCACTAAACTGGTTCTGCCATTAATGAGGTCATCTTGTTTCCTTATTATTTGTAAGTTATCATGTTACATCACATTGCGTTTATGAGAAATACAAGGAGTATTTGTTAACAGCGCCAAAGCACTTCTTTGATTGAAATATCTTTTTGCATTTTAAAAGTTACATTTTAACTTAGGCTGTTAAACTTCAACATGATCCTGTTAAACAACAAGAGGACAAGTTGAAGGCTATGATTTTGAATTTTGACAAGGCATAAACATTTAGATGTTAGACAACAGGAGTCACTTGAGAAAATTCAACTCCGTTATATAAACGTTCTTAAAATACAGTACACATGGCTTGATCGGTTTCACCAGCTCACTCTGTAATATATATTAGCCAACAATAAACTTGTAAATAGCTTTACAGCCTCTCTGGTAACTCTTTACAATAGGTCTCATTGGTTAACATTAGTTAATGCATTAACTAACATGAACTAATGATGAGCAATACATTTGTTACATTATTTAATAATCTTTGTTAATGTTAGTTATTAAAAATGTTCATGTTAGTTTACAGTGCATTAACTAATATACAACAGATAACAGATACCAGATACAAAATTTGATCGTAAAAATGTAAATGACGACATTAACATTAACTAAGATTAATAAATGCGGTAGAAGTATTGTTCATTCTTACTTCACAGTAACTAATGAAGTTATGTTAACAAATGAAACCTGTAAGGTAACAAATGAAAAGTGTTACTGCCTCTCCACTTGACATTTTCTATTCAACACTCTTAAAACAATGCATTTATATTCAATACAATTATTAATGAGTATTCTGCTGTTAATTATGCTCATTACAGTCAGTGGTAAACAGTATGTATTTTATGAAGTTTATCATGATACATTAGATTAAAAAGCTTTAAATGAACCATGAACAAACTGACAACGTGAATAAATAAATCTCACCTTGACTAGAATAAAACCTAATCAATAAGATTATCTATAAATTGTAATTTATAGATAATCTTGCAGATGCTTTGTACACAAACCAAACGCACAGCCTTTCCCCCCAAAACTGTTCAAAGTGGTGACGCCTAAAACATCCATGAATGGAAAAGCGACAGCATCTGATACAAGAAAAAAAAAACAAAAGCAGATGTTGGCCAGCTTGTGCAAGAACACCCACGTGGATAAACACTGACTTCAGCATACAGCTGACAGTACAATAAAAAAACCTGCGTGACTGATAAACACAATACTGAACACAACAACACAATCTTCCAAGAAAACACCAAAATCACTTTCACCTCTCAAGACCTACCGTCTTCACCTTTATTACTTCAGACATTTTCCTTTGCTCATTCTCTTGTCAGAAAACCTTTACATTTTCATTTCATAGATATTGTAACACTGATTTAGCATTTACTCATTTTTCCTAGGGTGTCACATGTCAGTCATATAACAGCTGATCTTCATAATTTAATGATGTGACCATAAAAAAAAAAAAAAAAAAAAAATATATATGCTGGTGATCCTTTGAATCTTAAAAATGAAACTGGATTAAGGATCTAATCATTGCCTTAACTCATTGCCCAGTTTCACTGCCTGATAATTACAGAATCAAGGAGATATTCAATTGGATTTTATGCAATGGCATATCATAGAAAATGAAATATCATGAAATGTTATGGAATTTAATGTCATACAGATTCATAGAATTCCAAGGAATTTCATGACATACCATTTCATACTATTCTAACATTCTGTAAAATTCTGTGAACATTAAATAACAAAACATAATATTTAATATAAGACCTTTTTATAGCACGTAATTCTAAAATCTAGGTGGGAGGACAAGCCCAAAACAGAGAAGCATTTTTAAAAATAAGGAAAATTAATTTTAAAAACAATGCAAAAGATTGAGTAATGATATAACATTTTCCTTTAAAACTAAACGCATTTCATCATTTCTTTCTTTTTAAAGCTGCAGTACATAGTTTTGCTTCTTTGTCGCCATCTCTGTTTGAAACCTGCAATTGCAGTTGTTTGCGGAATTATTATCTGTACGTGCATTGTGCCTCGGCACGGATGATTCTAATATTTGCTGTCAATCATTACACCAGCATGGATATTGTGCTTTGGAATCAGATTGTAGTCTTGGAAGTATGACCAAAATAAGAATTTTCACCAGAAAATGTCATCTGAACAAGTAAGTAACATGTCTGCCACTTTTGTTCTGACTGAGGAAAAACAACATTACAGTAAATCGCACGGCCAAAGGTGATTAAATCTAACGATAGCTTAGCTCGGATTACGTCAAACTGTGCAAATTATTATTATTATTGTTATATTTTGTTCTCAAATTGTTAGTTAACAATGTCAGCATTGCGTGACTATATGTATTTGGTGTGTATTAGCGTTACCTATAGATCTAAACATTAATTTGTCATACCATACAATCCGCCATCAGAATAAGTTTAATTATTGCAGCTGCTGTGAGAAAAGGCTAGCCTAAATGATCCGTCTCACATGCGATATAGCCTACTAGCTGGGACTCGTTTTCAGACGTGACACAATGACGCAAAGACAAACAGCAACATGCTCGAATTTCCCGCAAAAACCCGCCTTTCCACCGGAATTATAAAACACTATTACAAGCTTACCATTGTGAATCGGGCTAAGGTAAGGAGATAGTTTTGAACACTGGCTGGTTATGTACATGCTGAAAAATTGATTTTGGATAATTCTTAACCAAAACAAACAAAAAAAGCAATACAGACAGCAGCTTTAAAATAATAGGGGACAGAAAATTTAGCAAAAAATGCACATTCACAAAACATATCAACAGCAGAACAGATCACAGTGTATTGACCAACTCATCTTTAAAAACAACATTTTTGCATGACTAAAACTGAATAAACATAGTAAAAATTTAATGCCATACAAGCTTTATATTTGTGTATAGCTGCACAGTTTTCATCACCTCTCATTCATTTTAAATCATCTTAAAACAAACATGGCCTCTTAACACACCTGGCTCAGTTCCTATTCACAAAAGGTGGTAAATATTTACAGAACACACATTCAAGGACACAACTCCTAGACATATGTGCATGCAAACAAAAGGAAAAAAATCGGCAAGCAAGAAAAAGGAACAGAAGCGTCATCTGGCCATTGAAATCTGTATCCTAACAATATTGTCCAATAATGTTCTTTATTATGCAGTCCAGCTGATGGTAATGTGGAAACAATCATGTGTGTCACTGGTGACACTTTTGTTTAACACGATAAACACAAAATTTATGACATTTTTGCTATCACAAAAGAATACTTATAGGACTATACATAGCCAATATTACATAAAGACCAATGTTGGGCCAAACAGCACACTGATTTCTTCACTAACTGCAGTTAGTCATGCAATAGCACAGACACACACACTTGTGCAGGTCAATACACAAATAGGACAACTAAGCACACTCTCTTGGTTTCTAATTATCACACTGTGTGCATTTTCAGAGAAGCCGCAGTTCTCTTTAAATTCATGGCAGAGATAAACAGCTCATTTGCCTCTATTCTCGCAGCAAGCACACTAGCTGGATATAAAGATTTGCTTACAACTGGACAATTTGGTTAATATTTAAATTTTTTACTTCATTTAAAATTTTATGACAGTAAAAGTAATTCGTTTGACGACCCATACAATTCTATCAGTCATTTCTGAATTATATACAATATATAGTTATAAATTTGTGGCATTGTACTTTTGGTTTAGTTTAGATTCTATCTAGTGATGGCCAATTTCAAAACACTGCTTCATAAGGCTTTGAAGTTTTACGAGTCTTTTGTTTCGAATCAGTGGTTTAGAGCGTGTATCAAACTGCCAAAGTCACATGATTTCAGTAAACGAGGCTTCGTTATGACAGCGTTTCAATCTTTCAATGTGACATTGGCAGTTTGATACGCGCTCTGAACCACTGATTTGAAACAAAAGATTCATAAAGCTTTGAAGCTTCATTAAGCAGTGTTTTGAAATCAGCGATTACTAGATATTGTTAAATAAAGTCACTATTTTTTTTTTTTTTTTGGTGCACAAAAAGTATTCTTGTCACTTCATAACAATAAGGTTGAACCACTGTAGTCACATGAACTGTATTACGTCTTTAGTAGCTTTCTGGGAATTGAAAGTGTTAATTGCAGGCCTCGCTGAGCTATTAAATTTTATGAAAATTAGTGTTCCGAAGATGAACGCAGGTCTTACGGGTGTGGAATGATGTGAGGGTGGAGTAATTAATTAATGACAGAATTTTCATTATTGGGTGAACTAACCCTTTAAATTGCAAAAGTGTACATGCACTTATCACTAATATTATCTCGAGAACTCTTGCACATTTTTATAAATTGTGAACTTTGTGCTTTAGGAACCATTTTGCATTTTACTTGTTATCTGAAAACACTACTATTTTTAATCTGAATGATGACATTTAAAAATTCTAATTTAACAGATTACATAAAATACTTAACTAATTATCTTTCAATGTTGTCAGAGAGCTCAGTAAAGCAAAAAATGTGAATATTCAACATCTTAAGACGCCAAATCAAAGGTCACGCTGTTAAGAAGTCATTTATGGAAGATGCAGGTGTATGAACAACCAGTTGTGTAACCACAATCACTGAGAGATACTGTCCTTGAGAGCTTTAGTTCTCAACTTTCTCACAAGCTTTAGCTCTAGGCTGTGGGAAAGCAAATGTTTTTTTAGAAAAGGAAAGCAAACCATCTACTCGAATCTCTGACTGTGCTCTGCAAGTGTGTGTGTATTTTTCCATTAGGAGACATCTTCAGTGTCCATCTCCGTGACTCCGGATGGCACAGATCAATTCATCAGTGCTTCAAAGACTAAGACACCACACCATTTTGGTGTTCTCCTTGCTACACTACCCTACATCTACAGCCCACATCCTCTTCACAGATGTGTTCCTTTACATAGCACTGCAAACCAGAATCTGCCACAGATGCCATTTTTGTCATGTTTATTTTCATTTAAGCATTAGGTCAGGGGCCCTCAGTTCCTGTAGGGCGAGAGACCAAAACACATCTGATCCAGCTAATCAATTTCTTCAGGCTTATTTGAAAATGAATGCTACCTTCACTAATGACATTGGACATGAATGCCCTCTCAAGTCATATTTACAACTGTAAAGCTCGGGGGTAATTTTGATACCCACGTTCCTGAGATGGGCAGGTCATAAACTTTAAACATGGTCGAGGGGAGAACGATTTCCGCTGTGACTGCTATTCTTTATTAGTTTCCTCCACAACAGAGACACTGCCTTGTCTTTTCATTTAAGTAATGCATATTTACATATATGAATAATCAACTGAAGCATATTGTATGTTTTATACACAGCCAAAATAGTTGTATTTGACCAAAATTCCATAATCTACATAGCATGGTGAATGTTTATGGTTGTTGTTAGTGAATGTGATGCCAATTTATTGGGGAAAATCTTATTAAATCCAAAATAATATAGCAAGAATAAACCTGGTGTCTATGGGAAAACAGTCTATGGGAAAGTAGCCCATTTTCAATTATTGTGAGGTTTCACCTCAACTTCAACTCCCCTATGACTTCTTCTGTGAAAAATAAAAGTAGATATTCTATAAATATATATATATATATATATATATATATACACACACAAACCCAATTCCAAAAAAGTTGGGACACTGTACAAATTGTGAATAAAGGAATGCAATAATTTACATCTCTCATAAACTTATATTTTATTCACAATAGAATATAGATACCATATCAAATGTTGAAAGTGAGACATTTTGAAGTGTCATGCCAAATATTGGCTCATTTTGGATTTCATGAGAGCTACACATTTCAAAAAGTTGGGACAGGTGGCAATAAGAGGCCGGAAAAGTTAAATGTACATATAAGGAACAGCTGGAGGACCAATTCGCAACTTAAGTCAATTGGCAACATGATTGGGTATAAAAAGAGCCTCTCAGAGTGGCAGTGTCTCTCAGAAGTCAAGATGGGCAGAGGATCACCAATTACACCAATGCTGCGAAAAATAGTGGAGCAATATCAGAAAGGAGTTTCTCAGAGAAAAATTGCAAAGAGTTTAAAGTTATCATCATCTGCAGTGCATAATATCATCCAAAGATTCAGAGAATCTGGAACAATCTCTGTGCGCAAGGGTCAAGGCCGGAAAACCATACTGGATGCCCATGATCTTCGGGCCTTAGACGGCACTGCATCACATACAGGAATGCTACTGTAATGGAAATCACAACATTGGCTCAGGAATACTTCCAGAAAACATTGTCGGTGAACACAATCCACCGTGCCATTCGCCGTTGCCGGCTAAAACTCTATAGGTCAAAAAAGAAGCCATATCTAAACATGATCCAGAAGCACAGGCATTTTCTCTGGGCCAAGGCTCATTTAAAATGGACTGTGGCAAAGTCGAAAACTGTTCTGTGGTCAGACGAATCAAAATTTGAAGTTCTTTTTGGAAAACTGGGACGCCATGACATCCGGACTAAAGAGTACAAGGACAACCCACATTGTTATCAGCGCTCAGTTCAGAAGCCTGCATCTCTGATGGTATGGGGTTGCGTGTGGCATGGGCAGCTTACACATCTGGAAAGGCACCATCAATGCTGAAAGGTATATCCAAGTTCTAGAACAACATATGCTCCCATCCAGACGTCGTCTCTTTCAGGGAAGACCTTGCATTTTCCAACATGACAATGCCAGACCACATACTGCATCAATTACAACATCATGGCTGTGTAGAAGGATACTGAAATGGCCAGCCTGCAGTCCAGATCTTTCACCCATAGAAAACATTTGGCGCATCATAAAGAGGAAGATGTGACAAAGAAGACCTAAGACAGTTGAGCAACTAGAAGCCTGTATTAGACAAGAATGGGACAACATTCCTATTCCTAAACTTGAGCAGCTTGTCTCCTCAGTCCCCAGACATTTGCAGACTGTTATAAAAAGAAGAGGGGATGCCACACAGTGGTAAACATGGCCTTGTCCCAACTTTTTTGAGATGTGTTGATGCCATGAAATTTAAAATCAACTTATTTTTCCTGTAAAATGATACATTTTCTCAGTTTAAACATTTGATATGTCATCTATGTTGTATTCTGAATAAACTATTGAAATTTGAAACTTCTACATCATTGCATTCTGTTTTTATTCACAATTTGTACAGTGTCCCAACTTTTTTGGAATCGGTTTGTATCTATTATATATATAGAGAGAGAGAGATAGAGAGAGAGATAGAGATAGAGATAGAGATAGAGAGAGAGAACAGGATTACTCCTGACCCAGCAATATAGATACACGCATCATTTTTGGTATTCCCTCAAAAAAAAAAAAAAAAAAAAAAAAAAAAAAGGTTGTTGTCCACAAGTCTGTTGAAGGTCTTTTTTTCCCCACACCCTGCCTGTGTGTGTAGATAATGAAAAGGAGCAGAGCAGCTGCTACTCTTATTACCAAAATACAGTCCTTTATTTTCTTGAAATGAAACACAATGTAACTGCTATTATGCAAAACATGTGCTCCTCCTTTAGTGTGACCTTGACCAATGTCTTCATCCATCCCAGCTCCTCTAAACACCTGTGACTCTAGGTACAACCTCCCATAACCTCAGCTCTGCCTGTTATACATTTGCATTTTTAAATGTTTTCATTAATTAATCTTATTAGTATGCATGTTTTCATAACCATCCCCTAAGCAGCAACTATCTGACCTCCACATAACTTGGATGTTTTTGTCTCCTTCCCGCAGGTCACACGTTCAAATTGTAAAGCGCTTCCTCAAACTTAAATTTCCTGCCACATATTTCCAAATTTCTCTTCCTTGTTCTCTTTTTCTGTTTCACTTTTTTCCTTATATGTTTGGTTTCTCTATATTTGGTTTGTAATGTCACACAATTAATTTGAATAAAAATACAACCAGCAATGTCATGTAACAGTAATGTACAGTATACTCTGGACAGTTTGATGAAATATTTGTTTTGGCTTACACAATTTATCTTCTGTTCTTTGCCCGCAGCATAATGAACCACTGAACACACAAACACACACATTCATAAACACTGGCACACTGAAACCAAGTAGTGCGTAAAGAGTGAAAAGTCTTATAGTATCATCTTTATCATTCAAATTACAAGAACACAGTCTTCTACGCGACAAACAGAAGGGTATTGAGGGCGTTTGGGTGATTAGGTCTCCCAAAATGTGTGTTAAAGTAGTTATTACCTCATTATACTTGCACTGTGCCTGCACATGTTGTTAATAAGATTAAATTCTGATATTTAACCTCCTTAATATGCCTTGAGTTCAGTAATTGTGTTTTTATGCATGTGATGAAGTGAAGTGTGTAATCAGTGCATTAACTGGTTGAAAACACCGCTGGAATACTCCAGAGTCTTGCACTTAAAACCACATCAAAACACCACCTGCCATCTAAAAGAAGCTTGTCTAACATTCATACAAACACGATTGCAAGGCATTACAAGCCGCAGTTGGTTTTCATAGCTTTAGAGGATTCTATGGTTGTGTTCACACTTGGTTCGATTGCTCTGTTAATCAAATGAACCGCGCTAAGTGTGAATGCTGCCATCTGAACCCTGGTGCACAACAAACAAGTAGACCGAGACCCCTGAAAAGGTGTGTCTCTTGGTCTGCTTACAAACGAATTCTGGTGCGGTTCGACAGAAATATGAACACAGCATAGACTAAAGACATCTTAACGAACCAAAACCAGGATGTGATGTCACTACATGAAATGTTCAAGTGCATTTAGCCCAGCACACAGCATTGTTTTGGATGTTCAGGAAGTTACGTTACAAAATACAGTTTTCTTTTTTGTATCTTCAGGTTCGGTGTTAAAAAAAATGATAGTGTTAACGCCAAGTGAACAAAAATAAATGTATTATTTTCTTTTTTGGTCCGGACCAAAACAGAACTACAAGTGTGAACACACCCTTAACAGACAGAAAAAGAGAAACAGACAGATGACTACAAGACAAAGCCAACCCGCCTGAACAGTCCTGAAATTTTCAGTAACACTTTATTTTAAGGTGATGTAGTATTTACTACATGTACACATACTTACTATAGTAATAACAGTAAATTATGCATAATTACTTACAAGTAACTAACCCTAAACTAAACCCTAGCTGTAAATTTATAGTAAGTACATGTAGTTAATTATTACTCAGTACTTAACTGAGTAAGTACAACGTAACCATGTCACCTTAAAATAGTGTAACCAGACTTTCCCCAACCACACACACACACACTCTTACTTGTGATCTGTGACAACAAGGGGAACCTACTAATGTATTCTATGATACAGTGACTACTCATTGAGCCAAACCATTAAAAAAAAAATGTCCCAGGCCCTATGAATTTAAGGGACGGCCCTGCTTATGAATGTCGTTATTAATCTCCTTGGGATATTGATGATAAAAATATAGACCTCTTCCTATAATTAGACCGTATGACGTTTCACTTTAAGTAGGACAAATTGTATGAAAGCAAAAAACAGGAACAAGAGGATGTGTGTCTGAGTAAAAAAAGAAAAACAGAGAGATACAAAGAAAGAGAAACCACAGGAGACATGGAAAGAGAAAGGGTGGAGCATAAAAGAAACTTAGGAATCTCACATCCTCATTCATACACTGCAAAACCAGATGAATCGCCGGTTTTAATCTTACATCACATCTGACTTGTTCAGTATTACATATAGGCATGGAGTAACACATCTCAGAGACTACTCTGTTCTCCTTTCCAGTATTTAGAAACATTTTTTTCCTCACTATGGCTTCCATGATGTGGCCCAGTTTCAAGTCATTCCTTAGAAAAATAGTGGTTTAGGCACTCTTGTGTGTCTCTTTAGACTGAAACGTTCTGTAACCTTGGGTTTCCCTCCATGCCCTCAAAAAGATCAGGCAATTTTCTAAGACCAACTGTTTTAACTCCTCTCTCCTATCAAGGCTATGTGGTTTTACAACATTCTGAAGGGTCAATATTCCCCTCCAAGATATCATCCATGTAAAGCAGAAAGAACAAGGTCAAAGTCCTCACTGCTTTCAGTACATTAAGTATCAACTGTGAAGGACGCAGGAGTAGTTTTAGAGCTCTAGTGAACAATTGTTAATCAATCAGTGAGAAATATCAAGAGACACAAGGAAGAGCGATAAGGGGTCACTCATGTATATCTGAATGGATTCAGAGTACAAGGAACTCACTGGAATTCAGGTACAAATAATATTTTGCCTGTCACCGTGTCAACAGAACAGAACACTTTACCCCAAAATGAATACTTCGTCTTCATTTACTCACCCTTGTGTTACAAACCCATATGAATTTATTTCCATGGAGCACAAAGTGATGTTAGTCAGAATAGACTCAGTCACTATTCCTTTTAGTTCATGGAAAAGGATGGAAAAGAAGTGAATGGTTTTCTAACGTCTCCCTTTTTTATTCCACGGGGAAAAAAAAAAAAGACTGGAAGAAGGAAAGTCATTCATGCTTTGAACAATGTTGGAAACAATAGGACTAATGCTTGGCTTGAAACCACCCAAATGAGGTCAATAAAAAGTATTTGTGTAAAAAACAATAGTGAAATATTGTTTTAATTGTATCTTTTAACTTTTTTTACATACGCATTTTAGAACAACGTTTTAGTAAACAAAAATTAGGCTACAGAAGCCTCGTTCAGATTGTTAGTCCAAATCTGATTTTTTGTACATACCCGATTTTATAACAAGTGTGAAGGGCAAAAAAAAAAAAAAAAAATTCTCTAAATCCGTTTCAGTATGACCGCTCTGAAAGTAGACCGACTGCGCTAAATGTCTACACGGTAACAGTTTACAATAAGGTTCATTAGTTAAAAATTAGTTACTGTATTAACTAACATGATCTAACCATGAGCAATACATTTGTCACTGTATTAACTAATCTTTGTTAACGTTAGTTAATAAAAATACAGTTGTTCATTGTTTGTTCGTTCATGTTAGTTCACAGTGCATTAACTAATGTGAACAAAATTGTAATAATGTATTAGTAAATGTTGAGATTAATAAATGCTGTGAGTGCAGTTCATTATTAATTCATGTTAACTAATGAACGTTATTGTAAAGTGTAAGTGTGTACAACAAAATCGTATTTGCTTAGGAGGTAACCATGGCAACAGCTGCTCGACTGCTCTCTGTGTCATCGCGTTATAACAGACTCACACTTTACAATACATTTCGAAAAACTTTTTTTTTTTTAAACACACATTATATAAATAAAAGCTGTGAATACTCTGCATACCCAAGCCATTTGTGGACTCGGCAACTAATATTAACATTATAAATTAATAGTAATTATAAATTACTATTAAATCCCTTGTTTGATGTGTAAAATAAAGCCGACATGATTGGAAATGCATATGTAACTGTCCGTAATTTATTTATTTGCCAAACGACGGTAATTTTCTTTAAATCTGCCAGTTACGGAGACTTCTGGGTAAGCTGATCTACTGCAGCTTTTGCGCTTTCGTGCTGTTGTTATGGAGCGTCATCGTTGTCCTGCGTTCTCATTGGTTTGCTGACATATGGGGGATTTCATGGGCAGGATAAGCTGTGAGCGGATCGCTCGCCCAAGAGGAAAAATTAGCTGCTGCTGCCAGATCTCGATCGCCGAAAATCACCTTGTATGAGAGACAAAACTGACTAAATTAAAAATTTCAACTTATTTTTAAAGAATGCTGATATTGTTATTTATTATATCCTACATATATTTATTATAATTACATTTTATTTATTATTTATAATAAGTTGCTAATACTTATGTTATACTTATTTTTAAATATTAGTTTAAAAAATACTTTGCCATAGCGTTTTTTATTTGTCGTATCTGTCTTAAAGCTGCAGTCCATGATTTTTCCTCTTTGTTGCCATCTTTGTTTGAAACCTGCAATTGCAGTCATGCGGAACAGTTATCTGTACGTACGTTGTACCTCAACACAGCTCGTCAGCGCGGATGAATCTAATGTTTGCTGTCAGTCACCGCACCGGTGTGGATACTGTACTTCAGAATCAAAGATTCTACGTCTTGAAAGTGTGACCAATATAAGAATTTTCACTGGAAAATATCATCTGACAATAGGGGTGTAACGATATGCGATATGAAACCGAAATCGCGATACGCAGGTCCACGAACCTGTATCGCGATGTGAGAAGGCAGATTCGCAACACACCTCTTCCAACTCCCAGAGTTATCCTACCACATTTTTAAATTACTATAAGTATTAGGGATGTAACGATTTATCGTAGATGGTGTGTCTCAATCAGCTGTCTAGTTCAGTAAGTGTTTCGGGCACACATCGAATCTTGCAAGCAGGTTTAAACGTTTCTCATGTCAGTCTCTTGCATGGTCACGTGAGAAAAGTCGTGGCTTTCTTTCACCGCAGTGCACAGCAACAGCTGTGCTCACAGAAAAGCAAAAGACGCTTGCGATGCTTTGCTTTAAGTTCTGTGGCGCCGTTCACATATTGCGTCTTTTCCGCATGCAAGTCAGTTATTATTTTCAAATGTAGCCGCGTGGCAGGCGCGCTCATAATGGGATCGACGCGCATGCAATTCTCAACTTCTCAGAATGCCGCAAGCGCACCGCAGGTCGTGTGACAAGAATCAACCAATCAGCTATGGCCTTTCCGTAACAAAACATCAAAAGCTCAGGCGAACAGCTGATCATAGCTGTACATGGTGGTTTTTATATCTTTCTCCATCAATATATCTCGTAGTAAAACTAATGCAAGGGCTAGAAATCATTTATCCTTTGCAGAAACATCCTGATCCTCTTGGAGAGCTCAGTTCATGGTTGCATAGCAACGACCGACGCCACGGGAGCGCAAGCGCTTTGGAAAGAAGGAGAAGCGGTGCGGCCGCGCCTTCCACGTGTTTTTAGACGGGATATGTGAACTATTTAACTATTCATAATTCTAAGTTCATGTTAAATTTAACATTTTTTTTTTTCAGTGACAGACAGCCCTATTCAACTGTTAATTTGAATACAGAAGGTTTTTATTAAACTTTGAAATGTGATCTTGTATGAACAACAAGGAAAATTATTGAAATTTGTTAATGTTTTTTTAATAAATCTTGTTTGAATTTCAGTTTCATTTTGTTCAAAATATCGTGATCCGTATCGTATTGTGTACTCCGTATCGTGACCTGAGCGTATCGTTACACCCCTATCTGACAAGTAAGTAACATGTCTGCCACATTTGTTCTGACTAACTGATGAAAAAAAGCATTAGGCCTACAATAAATTGCGCTGCCAATGATGATTAAATCTAACGATCACTTAGCTCAAATCATGCGAAACCATGCAAATTATTATTACTGTTATACTTTGTTCTCAAATTGTTAATGTTAACAACATCAGCATTACTATGACTATGTGTATATTAGCGTTACCTGTAGATTTCAATTTCTGTAGCCACTCAACAGTCCAAAGTTTTTTGCTTTTTGACTACGGGTGAATCTCAGTTGTCACTGATGATTGTCATTTGGACCTTTCTGGATTACAATCCACCATCAAAATGATAAGTTTAATTATTTCAGCTGCTGTGAGAACAGGTTATAAATGATCTGCTACCAGCAGCGTCCTCACGTGATAAAACCGACTAGCCTGGACTCCTTCCTTTCTGTTTACGGACGTGACGTAATGACGCACAGAGGAACTGCTGCATGCTCAAATTTCCGGCGGAAATCCACCATGTCGCTCTTATTATAAAACATTATTACAAGCTTACTGTTGTGAATCGAGCTAAGATAATGAGATAGTTTTGAACACTGGCTGGTTATGTACTTGCTCAAATTGATTTTGGATAATTTTTAACCAAAAAAAGTAACGGACTGCAGCTTTAAATTGATACGTTTAAAGGCAAAGTATGTCGTTTCTGTGACACTAACGCACCTAGCGGATTACAAAAATACAGCATATTTTCTAAACATACCTTTCGCATGTCGCGCCTCCGTCGACTCAAACATCACAAAAGATCTTACAGGTGCTTGTTAAGACACGTCTCAACGGGTAAATATGGCCTACTCTCAATAAAAGGTCCAAATATTCGAAATACCTTTCGCTGTGTTGCTATTTGTCATGAGCAAGCAAATGAGTAAACGAACACTGAGAACGCGAGCGTCTCGCATATTAGCTATAAACCCATTCAATATTTATTTATTAGTTAGTTAGTTAGTTAGTTAGTTAAAAAGTATATATCACTAATATATCACTAACATATCTGCCCCTAGCGGTGGCAGGTCGAGTGGCAGCTCCCCTGACACGCAAAGATTTTACTCCTACTGCTTAATCGTTCGGTGGCATATTTGGCAAATGTTTTAAATAGGACATGTTAAATCGGACTAAGTGGCTTAAACAACTACCACAAAGAGCAACATGTGGGCCAGTCACCCTATAACAATTGTATCACCCACTTTTTCACACCAGTCTAGAATGTCACTGAGCTTGATATTGAGTGTGATTATTTGTTGCGGATTTTTCGTAACCTAACGCGTCTGGCGCGAAAAAAACATTACACTTGATTACGACCATCGAAGTCACGCGCTATTACCAACGAATGCTTTCCCCTCATACGCGACAAAAGCTAGCACTGACACCGTGTCGTGTCATAACGCTTCTTTACCTTCAGAAACGGTAGAGCTGGTCCAGATGCCTAGGCGAGCGATTAAAAAGAGATTACACAGAAAAGGATCACTCGACCCTAGTGGAAAATAAATTCCCATAGTCCACAGTGGGCGGTTATTATTTACATATAGAGGACTAATTGACGTCAAAAAACAAGAAACGTGTTCTTGGAAAGGCCCTGGTGAAGTAGAGATCAACAGCTCCGTTGAGTCCAACTCACCGTGTTGTTGTTGTTGTTGTTTTTTCCAAAGAAGACTTGTAGATCCTGAGCCGATCCAAGCCAAACAACACGCCTCTCGTGACAATCCCGCTGTCGAGTAAAATATCCCGTCAGATGTGGGTAACTGTGTTGTGATGGAGCTGGTGGTTTTGGCCGCGTATACGAAGCTGGAGACGCTCGCGTCAGTGGGCGGACTGTTAAAAAGCGGTCTCTGCTACGTTAAGAAGAAAAAGGAGGGGGAGGGGGATCCCACTGCCTGTGACGTATACTCGACGCCCCGCCCCCTCTCCGAGTCCAACCATAATGTAACACTGGATTTACATTCACACGTGAAATCGATATTTATGCCACATTCTTTTCCGTGACAAAACCGGTTCAGCTGGATTATATTCAGATAGTTTTTTTTGTATGGGTTTAGTTGACCTACAAACGCATTATAGTGACCTGTTTTCACTTTCAAGTTGAATTTGTTCAATGTAAAATACTTGACCAAAATAAGTGGCATATTTTTTATAGCCATATGAAAATAGCTTCACAAATCTTTACCAAAAAATAAATTCCAAATATTGTCCCTTAATACAAAAAGTTAATTTCTGACACTTATAATAAAGATCTTGAGGTCATATGTGGTTAAAACACAGAGCACCCGAATCTTCATTTTCTAATGGCATGTTATTTTAGAATATAAAATGCTTTAAAGTGCTCAGGTGGGTTTGTGCTGGTTAAACATATAATTCATGTTTACATGTTTTCTTACTTAATTAATTGTGAGTTTACAGAAAGTGAATTAACCAGACTTTATTTAATTATGACACAGTAACATATTTTGACATACTACCCCAAACCGACACTTGTAGTATATTAATATATGTCAATAACATTTGATTTTCTTCATCAGTGGTTGAAAACTCACTTTGGAACAAATTTTCCTTCACAAAAAGTTTTATTTTTAGTAGACTAATTTTTTTTTTTTTTATATATATATTAAGAAGCATAGAATTTTCTCCGATTTGTAAGAATGTATGGAATTCCATGACTGGAATGGAAATAACACTTTGATATTTCTTGAGGGAATCCTTAGGGATCCAAACTCAGGCCTGGAGGGCCATTGTTGCAGAGCTTAGCTCCAACTAACCTCAACACACCTGCCTGGAAGTTTCTAGTATGCCTAATTAGACCTTGATTACCCTTATGGAAAGAAAATATATTTCCCTATGAATGATCAATATATTACATGATTTAACAGTATATTTGAAAATATACAAAAAAATATATTGCGTAAATATATTACAATATATTGAATAATACATAAGGAATTGCTGCTTTTCATATATTGAAAAATATGATTATATATTTACTAATATATATAATGTATGTAATTTTATATTCAGTAATATACTTCATAATATATAGATTTATGATATGGTACTGCATGCATAATATATTGCAGATATATTTACTCATATAGTATAAACACATATATGGTAAAATATATTATGTAACACATTTATTATATTTTATAATTATTTACATTTTAAGTGTTTCGTATTTTCAAGTTAGTTAACAAAAGCACACCTGCATGTACTAAAGTTTATACCAAAGAGACTATCACTGAGCTATAGCGTGCGCAACAATTACTTTTTAAATAAAGTTATTATAGTCTTAATTATGTTCAATGGTAACCCCAAAATCTCACACATACCAGAAAACCTTTTAAATTTCAAAATAATACAACTTTAAACACTAACAGATCTCCCCCTATATCAATATTGAGCAAACACATGAAATAGTACTTCATTTTAACATGTATACTCTCCTTTAACAGTCAGAAGCAAAGCATGCTGGGAGCTAGAAGTCTGTTGTATCCACTGATTGTAACTCATTCCATGAATGTGTGTATATATGTGTGTACAATACGTTCACATTTATATGGGAACATGTATGTGTAGTATATGTACACAATAAAAGGACAAAAAATTATGAAAGTAATGCTATTTTTGTCTTCATTTATATGTATCAATATATAGCCATACATGGTCAATGCATATATTGCAGTATATTGAAAAATATAAGCACTAGTTTCCCATATATGGAGATTAATTATGTAATTTATCGCATTATATTTTGCAGTATATATATTTTTGTTCCGTAAGGGCAGCTGGTTCAGGTGTGTTGAAGCTAAACCCTCCAGGACTAAGTTTGGAGACCACTGCTTTAAGATATGTTTCACTATTTTTTAGGACCTGCACTACCAGTGTAGATGCAGAGAAAGCAGAAAAACAGGGAAAGCTACTATTTGGCCAACATTTCGAGGACCTCAGTGTAAACACCAGCTTGAGAGTAAAGTCTTTTGAAATGAGTCACTATTCAGTTAGGCAACGGAGAGGAGACGCCGAGCAACGCATCCCAAAACACAAACATGGTCAAACAAGTGGTAACAACAATGTGTTTTGTTCTTTTTCATTGCATTATAAGTTACTGGGCGTTTATGTCCTCTTGTAGCATCCACTCATCCACAAAAACCAGCATACCAGCGATTGCCAGGTATTTTGGCACCAAAGGTCGCTATGAGGAGGTTAACACGCACTTAATCGACGATATTTTGGCCATAAACAACTCTCTCGTGAAGCTGCCTTCCTCGACATGCAGCGAAATTCATTTGACAGCTATAGTCCGGCACGGGACGAGGTTCCCTACCACTAAAAACATTAAGAAGATGCGCGATTTTTATGATCTTGTCGTCCGTAACGCGACCAACAATTTAAAGTATTTGTCAGAGATAAAGTCACATTGGGAGATGTGGTACAAGGATGAGATGGACGGGCGACTGGTGGACAAGGGTCGTGAGGATCACAGGTACCTGGCGCAGAGACTCATTAGATGGTTCCCCTCTTTACTGACCAAGGACAATTTGCGTAACGGACGCGTGAATCTAACCACCAGCTCCAAGCACAGGTGTGTGAACAGCACCATCGCTTTCAGAGAGGGACTAATGACAGGACTCGGCATAGAAGGTAATGCATGAGGACCCAGCCCTGCAGTTACCGCAAGCACTGAATCAACTGCATGCCATACTGTTAAATCATTGTTTTCCAGCCACATGTTCCACATGTTTAAGTTAGACTTGCTCAAATCTGGTGTAATCAACCAAACAATTCCATCACACATGCCTGTTGCTTTTCTTCATGCTCTCATATATATATATAATATATAATCTATCTTTATTTATTATCATGATTAGTTATTTCACCTTGACAGCAATGATTCAGTGATAAACAAATGGAGACTTTTGCTTTAGCCTTGTCCTTCTCTGATATATAATAATCACTGATATTATTGTTCTATCACCTAAATTTTGCTCTGCAGTAATGTTTATTCAATAATGCGGTATTTTATCTATGACACATCATTTTAAAGTCATATGGATGCCCAAATGTTGAATTACACAAATCATTTATCTTTTAAAAAACATCCTAAGGAGGCACAAACTAATTTTATATTGATTTTTGGGGTATCTAAAAACTTAAATATGCTCTTGTGGACCTTCATCAATGTGCCTAGGTTGTGTTTCTTGCCTTGATTAAACATTATATATCCTATATAGTATATGCTTACAAAAACACAGAAAACCTAAAAAAAAAATCCATTCTGAACGATACTTTTTTTAACTAACCTATGTGACCCTGGACCACAAAATAGGTCATAAGGGTCAGTTTTTTTAAATTGAGAATTATACAACATATGATATAAATCTGAATAAATAAATATTTGGCTGAGATACAACTATTTGAAAATCTGGAATTTGAGGGTGCAAAAAAATTAAAATACTGAGAAAATGGCCTTTAAAGTTGTCCAAATGAAGTCCTTAGCAATGCAGATCCACTCACAAAAATACATTTTTGATATATTTATGGTAGTAAATTTACAAAATATCTTCATGGAACATGATCTTTACTTAATATCCTAATGATTTTTGGCATAAAAGAAAAATAGATAATTTTGACCTATACTATTTATTGTTGGCTATATTGCTACAAATTTACCTCCAGGGTCACACATTACATTCTTGATTAAATATGTTTACAGAGTAACATATTGCAATTCCAGTTTTAAGAGTCAAAGTGCCATGGTTATAAACCCATAATGTCAGTTCTGCTAAGGCTTTCTTTTTATGTTTTATTTGCTTCAGTTGAGTTGGAACCTGCTGTGAACGACGCTTTGATGCGTTATTTTGACCAGTGCGAACGTTTTGTTAAGGAAGTGGAAAACAACAAGAGTGCCTTGGAGGAAGTGAAACGTTTCAACGAAGGCCCTGAGATGAAAAGAGTAATGGAGAAAATGGCTGACAGGCTGGAGGTCCCTTACACTAGCATCACTGATGGTCAGTAATTGCATAATATGATCATGACCCGGTTACACAGTCCCTGCTGAAGTGCTGAAATAAAGCAGCGTCCAATATGTTATTGTGCAGTTTAAAAGTGTGATAATGTTCTCATTATTTTTTTTAATGTTTTATGGAAAGAGCCATTTAAATGTCACAACACATGATTCAGATTCGCTTGGCTCTAAATGTTACGCACTTCATGCAACCACAACCACAGAACTTTGCACACGCGTATATTACTGCACAATCTTCCTTCCCGAATGCATGTTAGGCTGACCTCAGTTCACATGTTTAGATGAGAACTTAAAGACAGAACCATAATTTTCCTAATAACGCAATTCATTGTTTGTCTTTTCACATTTCTTCTGCAGTGATCCAATTGGATTAGAGGCTCTCGAAGATGGTTTATAAATGTCAAAAATCAATGGACAAAACTGGTGGAGTGAGCCCATAATTCAAACTGATTGACAAGGCTAGGCTTCCAAAGTTCAAAATTTGACATGGATTGCAACCATATCACTAATCTGTACCATAATTTAGATAGTAAAATGTAACCACAGAAAACAAAGTTAGCACTTTCAGCATACAGTCACAAATTTTGGTGAAATTAAAAAAAAAAAAAAACCTCATGAGAAGCAATTGAATTCCAGCACCTTTGCTGTTAAAAGCTGAAATATGTATGTTTATAATTTTAAAATACCTACTCCTATCTCAGTTTCTCACTTGAAATGTAGAAAAAATGTGGGACAGTATCCATATAATTTAAAGGCACAATATATATGTTTTATATTAAAATATCCAAAACCCACTTGCGCAGTGTTATATATTTTATTCAGCTGTGTACTTACATTATCCTAAATGTTTCCAAGAATTTGTAAATTCAGAGAAATTCACAATTTTAAATAGTGCCCGTCCCTCCCTTGTCACTTGTCGCCTGTCAATGACGTAATATTATCCCTGTAACCATGGCAACGTCTAACGGCAAGCTGTTGTTGTTTCGTTCAAACATTATGGACCACGGCAAACTTTGGGACAAAAGGAGAAATAAAACGAGGATCAATATCGGCGTGGCGTTGAAATGAATGAAACTGAAATGTCCTCATTCCTTTCTATCCCCTGGGGCTCGCGTGTGACACTGATATCTGTTTCTCATTAGCAATCGCGCCCGCGATTCTCGGCCACGCCTTGCTTTATACCGCAGTCATGTTAAAAACATAAAAACATGAATGTTCAGAGAGTTACTCAGATCAGTGCACTAACAGAGTGAGAGATGGTGAGAGAGGAAAGAACGTTGAACAATGTTGCTACTGCAGTCTTTATCACGACCATTAGATGGCAGTGTTGATCGTTTTTTTTGGCCCCCACAAAGGAAGAAAGTACAAAAATATCAGATTGCCATATACACCAGCACATAATTTTATCAAAGATTTTACCGAGTTTTGTTTTATTTATTTATTTATTTTTTTTACAAAGATGTACTGTCTAATTTGGCCTACTCTCTAATGCTTTAGCAAATGTCACATTGTCTTAATATTTATTTTACTTTGTAGATTCAGTGGAAGCGGCATTCTACCTGTGTGCATACGAGTTTACTATCCGTAAAGTGAACTCACCCTGGTGCCAGTTGTTTGACGAGGTTGATGCACAGGTACTGGAACAGAGCAGTTTTTCTTGTTTGCCCTTATTTGCTTATCTTAGGACCTAGTAGGTTATATTTGAGCATATCAGGAGTATTTCTTCCTCTCATGGTAAATTAAACAAAATCTGTTCTGTCATTAAATTCTGACAGGTTAAAGGCCCTTTAATTTTCAGTTTGCCATCTTCAAATCAATTAATTCAGAGTAGAAACAGTCGTTTGTGATTGTTTTTAATTTATATAAGAGAATTTATTTAAGAGAAAATACGTTCCTGAAAATGTTTGAAGGCACAGTGTTGTATCTCTTAAGGTGATGGAGTACTCTGGTGACCTGAAACAGTACTGGAAGCGAAGCTATGGACATGATATCAACAGCAAGTCCAGCTGCATTCTCTTCCATGATCTCTTCCATCGTCTTAACCAAGTTGTATCCCAAATCAAGTAAGAACACTGTGACATGTCTTTTTATATAATGCATAAATGAAAGAATTTATGCTATCTCAACTTTATTCAAAAATCCATCTACATTTATTTGCCGTTGTGCTGGTGTTTCTTAAAGGATTAGTTCAGTTTAAAATGAAAATTACCCCTTGATTTACTCACCCTCAAGCCATCCTAGGTGTATATGATGTTCTTCTTTCAGATGAATACAATTGGAGTTATATTAACAATCACTCTGATGCTCCTAAGCTTTATAATAGTAGTGCATGGAAACCACCTGTTTGAAGCTCAAAAAGTGCATCCATCCATCATAAACGTTCTCCACATGGCTTCGTCTTCTATATTCAACTAACGTTACTGGTCCAAATTGCAGTTTCAGTGCAGTTTCAAAGAGCTCTACATGATCCCGGCTGAGGAATAATTGTCTTGTCTAGCGAAACGATTGGCTGTTTTCTAATCACGTTGGAAAGGTCACGCGTGACGTAGGTGGAAGTACCGAGCAAGTGTTAACAAAGCGAGCGTGCAAATGTTCAGACAAACTGCATTTACAAAAAAAAAAAGTAAAACAACAACGTCTGACGATTTTGAAGTTGGAGGAGAAAATGAGATGGAGTTTTTCACCCTACCGCGGTAATTCCACCTACATCAAGTGTGACCTTTCAATGTAATGTGTGGTGCATCGCAGAGCTAGTGCAAGATGAGCATTTGTGGTTAAAAAGTATATAGATTTTTATTTTTTTTTAGAAAATGACAGATTGTTTCACTAAATAAACCGTTATTCCTCCTCTGGGATTGTGTAGAGCCTTTTGAAGCTGCACTGAAACTGCAATTTGGACCTTCAAACCGTTGGTAGCCATTGAAGTCCACTTTATGTAGAAAAATCCTGGAATGTTTTCCTCAAAAACCATAATTTCTTTTCGACTGAAGAAAGAAAGACATTAACATCTTGGATGACATGGGGGTGAGTAAATTATCAGGGAATTTGAATTCTGAAGTGAACTAATCTTTTAAAACCTTTTACTTTTGTTTCACAAATGGCCTTGGTGGAAAAAAAAATACTTTTGAAGTTTTATTCCCACAAAAGAGACGGGGACCAGCTTTCCTTTCTCAATAGAATAAAGTATCTGGTAGCTGCTTTCACTGCGGTATCAGTTATTATGGCTGAGAAGAAATTGAATAAGTTCAGCAGGTACAAATGGACGGCCCTTGGAAAGACTTTGTTTTCTTAGCTAGTTGTGTCTAAGTTTAGCTGTGAATGTGACAGCCTTACTCAACATCAGTTTCACCCTTTTGTTTACTTCTGTGTATTTTATTTTTAAGAATCCATTTGAAATGAGTAAAAGAGAAAAAGCTGCAATTACACATTTCTTTCTGTTTTTGAGAGAAACGGTTGTAAAAGTGACAAATTTGGTTTCGTTCGTACACGGTTCATTTATGAAAAACATTGAATGAAACCCACATTTTATAATTGAAGTGACTTAAGGAAATTTTGAGAATGATATATGCTGTATGAACGAAATCACAGTAGACAGTTAGTCTACCTATGTCTCTTATGCTCATTAAAGGTGCCCTAGATTGTTTTTTTACAAGATGTAATATAAGTCTAAGGTGTCCCCTGAATGTGTCTGTGAAGTTTCAGCTCAAAATACCACATAGATTTTTTTTAAGTAATTTTTTTAACTGCCTATTTTGGGGCATCATTAACTATGCACTGATTTTTTCAGCACGGCCCCTTTAAGAAATGCGCTTCCTCTGCCACACGAGCTCTCGACTATATATACATCGCATAAACACAGTTCACACAGCTAATATAACCATCTAATGGTTCTTTAGATGTTCGTCATGCATGCTGCATGCATGCTTCGAATTATGTGAGTAAAGTATTTATTTAGATGGTTACGTTTGATTCTGTGTTAGTTTGAGGCTATGCTCTGTGGCTAACGTCTAATGCTACACTGTTGGAGAGATTTATAAAGAAAGAAGTTGTGTTTATGCATTATACAGACTGCAAGTGTTTTTTATAATGAAAATAGCGACGGCTCTTGTCTCCGTGAATACAGTAAGAAACGATGGTAACTTTAACCACATTTAACAGTACATTAGCAACATGCTAATGAAACATTTAGAAAGACAATTTACAAATATCACTAAAAATATCATGATATCATGGATCATGTCAGTTATTATTGCTCCATCTGCCATTTTTTGCTGTTGTTCTTGCTGGCTTACCTTGTCTGTGCACAGATCCAGACGTCAATACTGCTTTTCCTTGTCTAATGCGTCGAATGGGCTGGCATTATGCAAATATTGGGGTCATACATATTAATGATCCCGACTGTTACGTAACAGTCGGTGTTATGTTGAGATCCGAGTGTTTTCCGGAAGTCTTTTAAACAAATGAGATTTACATAAGAAGGAGGAAACAATGGGGTTTGAAACTCAATGTATGTCTTTTCCATGTACTGAACTCTTGTTATTCAACTATGCCGAGGTAAATTCAAATTCTGATTCTAGGGCACCTTTAAGGCTGCATTTATTTGACAAAAATACAGTAACAGCAATATCATGACACATTATTACAATTTAATTTATAATTTAATTTAAAACGGTGTTCTATTTTAATATTTTAAAACCGTTCTGTTGTTATTTGTTTTTTTTTGTGTTTTTTTGTGGAAACCGTGATACCGTGAAGATTCTTTGATGAACAAAAAGTATTTATTTGAAAAAGAAATCTTTTGTAACATTATAAATGACTTTCAAGTCACTTTTAATCAATTGAATGTGCCCTTGCTCAATAAAAGTATTCATTTAAAAAAAAAAAAAACTCTTACTAACCCCAAACTTGAAAAAAAAAAAAATAGCAGAAAACGTGGGCATTGTGTGATCGAAAAAGTGTCTTAGATGAGAAGGAAGGAAAAAAATAATAATTTGTGTAACCTGAGAGAACAGAGACGATGATGTTATCTGTCACCCTGATCCCAGGCATTATTTCAAGCCTGTCATGAGAAGGACATTGACTTTGACTTTGGTTACCTGCCCATTGTTTGATCCATTCCTGTCTGATACTGAGCGTCAAACCTCTTAGTAAGCATTGTTGTCTACCCCAAATACAATGTGTGATCGTAGCCAGAGAGCGAGTGTTTGCCTAACCAGTAATATTGCTATTTGAGAGCAGTTGAGCATGCATAAAATCTGTATTTCTAGTTAAACGTATAGCCTAACTAGCATCATAATACAAATACGCCTCACACACAGAGCCCCACACACCACATTACACAGAATACACAACATCTTAACAGGAACTAGTTATATAATTCTCTTGTGTAATACTCAGCAATCCCCCTGTTCACTCTCTTTGGTCTGTTACACATCCTTTTTTGTGTTTGAATGTCATACTGAAAGTTAAGCAAACTTGGGTGTGGGGGATGTGTGTCATAAATTTATATGGCTGAGGGTATCCACAAATAAGGATATGCGTCCTTGCATTTACATTTATGCATTTGACAGACGTGTTTATCCAAACCATTCTCTGGGAACCAAACCCATGTCTTTGACATTGCTCTGCTGTTTGAATGAAAAAAGCCATCATTTACTCGCTCTCCTGTTGTTCCAAACAGAATGTCTCGACTGCTGTTGTCCCTATAATATATTTTTTATAATTATTCATATTTATGAAATTTATTTGATGAAATGCTTCTGAATGTATGCCTCACTGTAAATTTTACTCTGTATTTCACACAAAGCTACCGTATGGTTCATAATTACACAACAATTCAAAAGATTGGAGTTGGGTAGTTTTTTTGTTTTTTTGAAACAAGACTCCTATACTCACCAAGTCTACATTTCAAGTCTACTACAAGTCTACCTATCAGCAGGCGTCATTTAGACTTTCTGACAGGCAGATCAAGTCAAGTCACCTTGATTTATATAGCAATTTATACAATAATTGTCAATGATGATTACAGAATTCAATTCTGCTGTAACGCAGCTCTAAAAAGGCAAGTGTCATTGTTCAGCTGAAGTCAGTTCTGTTCAGTTCAATGACTGAGTAAAGTTCATCAGTTATGAAATGATGTTCAATTCAGCTATAAAGCAGGTCTGGAGAAAACAGTGATGTCATCATCCAGCTCAGCTCAATTCTCATCCGATTGTGTCAGTGCAGTCAAATCAATAATATTGTTGAATACTAAGTGTCCCCAACAAATCAAGCCAAATACAACAGTTGCAAGGAACCCAAACTCCATCAGTTGACAGAATGGAGAAAAAATTTCGTAAGAAACCAGGTTCAGTCTGGCCAAATGTTCCCAGTTCCAGTTGACCAAATTCATGCAGCCTAACAATCCAAAGGGATTTAAATTATAGAAATGTGATTGGGTGTTATGTGTATGCTAGATTATAGAGATGGGTTTTTATCCTAGATTTAAATAGAGTGTGTCTGCCTCCTGAACAATGCCAGGAAGTCTGTTCCAAAGTTTGGGTGCTAAATAGGAAAAGGATCTACCACCTGCAGCTGATTATGATATTCTAGGTATTGCCAACTGGCCAGAATTTAACAGCATTGAATGTAAAGGACAGGCAAGCAGGTTAACCCAGAATATAAACAAAACACACAGTTTCTCTTTAAGCGTTTTTCCATAGAAAAACTTTATAAATAAAACACAACCTTTTAACACATTGTGTTCTGGGCTCATCTTGCCTGTATATAGTACTCATCATCAATAAGGTGTATGCTGAATTTGTTCTTTCAATATCACTTATTTAATACATTGTCACTTGAAGTGTTTTTCACGTTAGGTGTTTTAGAACATTTCACTGTTTTTAGTGATTGAAATACTGCAGCAGGTGCTGGATATGGATCATGGGTGCCCAAAACTTGCATTTATTCACATATTTTAGTTTTTTTCTTTTGAGATGGAAAATGGACAGGCCTGTAATGCAGTTCTATGGATGTTTTGCCCGGCCATTCCCCATGCCAGAAAACGCTTTTTTCTAGATTCTTTGATCAAGTCACCTTTAATTATAGCGATTCATACAATTCAGATTGTTTCAAAGCAACTTTATCGATAACAGGAAAATAATGCATTTCAGCTGCAGTTCAGTTGAAGTCAGTTGATTCCGATCCATTGTAAAGATAATCAATTATTAAATTTCGTCTATAAAGCAGTTTTGCAAAAAAAAAAAAAAAAAAAAAATGCCATTGTCCAGTTCAGTTTCAACAGTGTTCAACAATGTTGAATATTAAGTGTTGAAGAATAGAAAGTTCAAAAGGACAGCATTTATTTATTTATTTGTAGTTGATGAGTTTAATGTGTTCTTGCTGAATAAAAGTTTTAATTAAAAAGAGCAGTTTGAATATTATACTAAACTTCTTTA
The DNA here is from genome assembly GCF_024489055.1 of Chanodichthys erythropterus. Taxonomy (NCBI): domain Eukaryota; kingdom Metazoa; phylum Chordata; class Actinopteri; order Cypriniformes; family Xenocyprididae; genus Chanodichthys; species Chanodichthys erythropterus. The sequence continues at coordinate 20,774,539 of NC_090238.1, read as the reverse complement.
GTGTTTGAAGGAAAAAGACGGTCATACAAGTTTGGAACAGCGTGTTAGTGAGAAATGATTTTTTTTTTCTCTTAACATTTCCAAAAAATCCAACCAAACAGGTTTTTCAGTCACTTCTCGATAATCAGGCTGTTTTTTTTCTTTTCCGTTTTTGATGCTGATAACTAAGCAAATGCAAAAGTAGGTAATAGTAAAAAAGCTAATCGAATGATTATACTCAGTTAGGTGGTAAAATATTGTATACAGATATGAATGTCCCTCACAGAACTGAATTCTTTAGGCTGTAATATTCAGACAGGTGTTGTCTAGTAACTTTGATTTTTTTTCATAGTCATTTTTAAGATCTATTTTTAATTCTAAAGAAGTGGTTTCAGATAGTTCTGTTGAACCCTGGCAATGTTGTATTTTGGTTACCATGTGTGAGAAAAGCCTAAACATTTGTCATTTTCCAGGGTACCTGTTATTTAGAAACCGACTGCTTGATGTCAGAAGGATGTTGCAACATTAGATCAATTGAGTGCATTTTAAAAAATGTTCTACAAATGTTTTTATAATATTCTACAAATCTACAAATGTTTGACCAATCAGGCCCATCTGAGACATGATGTTCTTGCCAACCAAGCAAGTTACCAGTCCTGACATCTTTTTTCAGGTTTACAGTTTACACCATTTTATTTGGAGCAGTTTTTGTAAAAGGAAAACGTAAAAACAGTCATATGTTATATTCAATTCAATTCACATTTATTTGTATAGCCCTTTTCACAATAAATATAATTTCAAAGCAGCTTTACAGAGAATGCATGTCAACATTACAATTTAAAGAATGCAAATAATGTAATAATTTAGGCAATTAATTTACAATCACTGTTAGCAGTTTAATTGAAGGTAGAAGCAATAAGCTCCTGGAAAAATTAATAACGTATTAACAATAATTAGGATATGTAGTAATTTGGGAATGTGCATTTGTTCCAGATGTTGCATCTTCTGAAGTCCTCGCAATTGTTAACCAGTTTTTAAACAGTCAGAATTCTCAAAGTACATTTAAGTGGTGATTCATACAGAGTATGCTTTTGTATTTTAATATTGGTAGTGGAATAAAAAAAATGCAAGAGGTCAAGAGATGCATTTTCTAAAAGATAAACTATGCGTCATGTTTTTAAAATGCTGTGTCATGCTCATTCCGCAAAAGTAGAATGCGAAACCATGTTCTGTGTAAACTCAAACTCATAATATTACTTTGTACTGACATCATCGCTGACAAATCTTCCTCCATTTGCCAATCGATCAGCCTATTTGCAGTGAAAGTTTTTGTTTGTTTAGCTTTTAATTGGCTCTCTCAAATGTATGTTTATGACGTGATGGCTTTAACATACATATTTAGAAATCTCTGCACCGGCCCATTTATGATCAATGTGTTTTATGAATGATTTTATGATTGCGTGGTGCAGGTGGTGTTTATTGCTGGTTCTCTTCTGCAAGAAGTTGGGTTTTAGTGGTGAACTCCCTGTTCACATTCACTTCACACATTCACATTGTTCTCAGTATAAAGACATGGACGTTGATATATGTATATAGATTTTTCTCTTTTTTTCTTTTCAGTGATCACCTTTGTTCATGTTCAAAGGTTGTGGAGAACTCCTCTACAATCAGTGGTAGTAAACAGTAGGAAGGGACAAACCCACAGGGACGTATAAGTACCTATTCTCTCATGCCATCTAAAAATCCCTTCCATTTTGTAATTCAAGTAGGTTGGGCTTTGTAATGAAAGGGCAATTTGAGATAACTCTTTCTTAAAATTGGAGGACATGCATTCAGGACTATTTCTAAGGTAGATTATGTAGAGTATTATATTGCATTGTTTTTAGTGGCAGGATTAACTATTGCATTAGGTTGCAGGTGAATTTGACCCATTTAGTTTTTTTGAGTTGTTTGAAATACTGGATAAATTATGGTTTTCTGCTCGAATTTTAGGGTCATGAACATGCTTGTAAAGTGTCGATACATTGATTCATGGCTAAAGGCAGCTGCACATACCTAAATTAAAAACATTTTTTAATGTGTTTTATGTCAGTTTCTCAACTACTCTCAAGGTGATGATACACATGGCAACTTTTTGAGCAATGTTGCCATCAACGGGCAAACTGATGAGACAGGGCAACTTATTAGGGCAACGGACAGATGGCAGCAACTAATCAGAGAGGAGAAAATCTATTGCCAACCCAATAAATACGTTATTATAAACACTTGTCGGGAACTTTATTTCAACTTTTCAAATATCTTCTTCATTTTTATTAAATATAAATGCCTTTCCGATCTGATTTGTGATAGGAAGAGGGAGAAGAGTGAGTTTGGCAAAAGGCGGATTCGAACCCACGTCAATCGCGTCAAAAACTACATTCACATGCCATATGCCCTGCCTACAAGCCTACTCCACTACAGACGTCATCAAACTGCATCTTTTTAGTATTTGACTGAAAATATTCAATGGCAGAATTCCAGCAAACAGACATTAAATTGGACACTTGGTGTTTTAAGCATTAAATTAAGTAAATTCTCTGTTTTGGGTTGACACATGACAACTTGCCAGCGTAAAAAGATATAAGTTCACTCTCTTTTTCTTTGCTCCACTGCCGCTGAGAGGCCGCCATCTTGTTTAAATTTTTTTCTGAAATCTCCAAGTCTGTCACGTGATCGGCTGCTTGCATTCTGATTGGAGGATCTCAAAAAATTGCCCACGCCCGATCTAAAGTATCCGATAGAAAGTTGCTCATTCTCAATGGGAAAGTGCCCAAGCAACATTGCTCAAAAAGTTGCCACGTGTATCATCACCTTGAGGGTATTTACATATATAAGCTTTAAGTAGATGCTTTTTATTCAAATAAACTTACACAGTGAAGGCATACTTTTTTTTTTATTAGTTCATCCATGTTCAGTTCACTGGGAATCGAACCCATGATCTTGCTGTTGCTAGCGCCATGTTTTTTAACACATTTGTTAAAGTGTTTAAAAAAATATTTTAAAAGTTACAATTCTGTTAATAATATTATGTAAACAAAATTATTAAATGGTTTAAAATATATTTTCCCATTTTATTTTTTGTAATGTGGGAGAACTAATAGTAAAGGTTTACTGTTTTTATACGATTTTTTTTTTTTTTTGTAGTGATTTTTGGTGAATTATAGAAATTTTAAACTAGTACAGTGGATAAAATTTGTTCTGTCTTTTCTCTGTTTAAAGGGTTAGTTCACCCAAAAATGAACTTTCTGTCATTAATTACTCACCCTGATGTTGTTCCACACCTGTAAGACTTTCGTTCATCTTCGGAACACAAATTAAGATATTTTTGATAAAATCTGAGAGGAGCATAGAGATCAATGTAATTACCATCATTCAAGGTCCAGAAAAGTAGTAAAAACATTGTTAAAATTAGTCAACGCGACTACAGTGGTTCAACCTTAATATTATGAAGCATCAAAAATGCACAAAGTAGTCACATTGACTATTTTAACAATGTTTTTACTACTTTTCTGGACCTTGAATGACGGTAATTACATTGCTCTTTATGGGAGATAAAAAGCCTCTCGGGTTTCATCAAAAATATCTTAATTTGTGTTCCAAAGATGAATGAAGGTGTTCCAGGTGTGTAACTACATCAGGGTGAGTAATTAATGACAGAAAGTTCATTTTTGGGTGAACTAACCCTTTAATTCCATTTTACTTATTGTCTTCTCTCTCTCTCAGCTCGGATGGTACTGTATTGCAGGCTGTAACAGTGCAGGTCGGCCATGCTGAGACGCTGATACCCCTCCTCACCCTGCTGGATCTCTTCAAGGATGACACCCCTCTCAAATCAACTAACTTTGCAACTCAACAGAATAGAACATTTCGCAGTGGGCACATTGTGCCATATGCTGCCAATCTACTGGTAGTGCTGTATAAATGCCCGGAGGGGGTTAGAATGGGTGTGCGACTAAATGAGAAATCTTTGACCTTGCCTGGATTTGCCGACCCCGTCCCTATGTATGAGGATGTGATGAAACGCTACCGTGCTCTGCTGGATGGATGTGACCAAGAGACTGTGTGCAAAATGAACTATACATGAAGATAAACAAACAATACAACTCACAAAAGCCAGCTCACTGACACTGTGAGCATCAACTGAAAAAGCATAAAAAAAAAAAAAATAATAATATTTCAAATAGGTTATATCTCAGTAGAACAGTATATGATAGAAAAAGATAGACATTATACATACATACTATCTGTTAGAAGTAATTTTTAAAATACATGTAAAAATTTACATGTATTACCAAATTTACCCCCACAGTATCACTTACTGATGTTATGAATGGACTGAATTCATGGACCAAAAAGAGACCAAAAATTAGTAGTGATCTTTAAAAAAGGACATATTACAGGCAATAAAAGACAAATAATAAGCACTTTTTACATTTCACATAAAAAACATTTCAGTACTACAATGTCACGTTTAGTAAAAGTATTTACATTTAAAAATATATACGAGATAACATTTTATCATGGCTGCATTTCTAAGCAATGAACCAGTGATTGTACTCTGTTTACATGATTGAATTGTAAATTACTGGTTTTGGTAGAGACTCCTGAGGCTTTTGGTCTTGTTTACTACTACAGTATTTCTGTTAATTTCTCAGTCAACTGTATATAATTTAATATGATCTGTTCAAACCAAAGACTGTTTGATTTTGTTTGCAGACCACATTTAAAAGTGGATTGAATTTGCATGCAGTTTTGTTCCTATGAAATGAAGGCCAATAAAATGAAGGCTCATACAACATACATTTGTTTTTTCTTTATGGAAATTGATTAAAAAATAAGTCATGGAAATGTCTATAGTGAATGACTTGTAGTTATGATCAACTATTAGAAATATGTTTTTACATTTTTTATCAGGAAGGACTGGAAATGTCAGGGAAACTCAATGGACAAAGTTTTGGGAGACTTTAAAAGATTTTATATGATATGTCAATTTGTTACAGAAATACATAAAACTGCACCTTCTCAGGTCTTATTTGTTAACATTAGTTTATTCATTAACTAACATAAACTAGCTAGTAAACTAGTTTTTTTTTATAACGGATATTATTAACCTTATTGCTAGTTAATAGAAATGTTCATGTTAGTTCACAGTGCGTTAACTAATGTTAACAGATGTGATCTTAAGAACTATATTAGTAGGCTAAATGTTGCGATTAACATTTACAAAGATATTGTTCATTGTTATTTGATGTAAACTAATGTAACGCTTAAGAAATTTCATTTTAATTTTTTTCTATATCATAAAAAACGTTTTGTTTAAAATGTCTTTTAGGTAGTTGACGACTATTTAAAAGAAGAAAAAAAAGAAACTCCTTGAAAGTCATTAATCATTTGCATTCTGCCCAAAATCATTTTTATTTTACACATGAACGCAGAACAAGGGCTTCGTTTCTCCTCTCATTCTTTTCTCCGCCCATTTCTATCCCGTAGCTCTTGAGCCCTCCTCCTCCGTGCCTTACAGTCTCATACCGGTACACTGCTCTCCATTCAGTCGTATGCAGATTGTGGGTCCCGGGAGGTGGGACGAAAGCTGGGCCGTTGGAATGCGACGTGTCTCGTATCGCTCTTAAAAACGCTTCTCTTTCTGCTTCTCCACAAACTACCTACAAAGAGTTCACCTGCGCGTTCAGTCCGTCCCGCCTCTGAGTCCAAACCAGAGCACACTTCACCGGAGCGATATGCCTGGAAACACAACACTAAAACCGGTGAGATTAGACAGAAAGCCGTAGCAGGAAAAACTTGTTTGTTTATTTTGTCAAGGCTGTATTTTTCTTCGTTGTCGTTCTTTAGGCATTCAGTGTGTGTAGTAAGGGTTGTCTGAGATGCAGGAACATGAGCTTCGCATAATGTCAGCTAACTTTTTTTTAAATGTGTTATATAACTGCCTTCGATCATTTGGGGAGATATTGGGCAGGCGGTCTGCTTCAAGTCTGTGTTAGGCTAGACATACTGGCTTTACAAATACCCAGAAACTACATTTAGACGGCATGCATACTGAAATGATACTGTAAACTTGATGAATACTAAACAGAAATGTGTTTTCACATGTTTTTACTACTTTTCACACTCTATTGAACATTACCAGCTTTATTGCACATTTCATTGAACACACTTTGTTCTTGGTGCATATGGGGTAAGTTGTCACATTGAGAACCTGTCATTAAACTTGGCTTTGTAGCTAAATTTAAAGACTAAAACAAATATGAATGTTCATTTTGTGAAAAAAATGTAAATTATAGTATACAGAAATACAAAACCATTATTTTGCTCAATAAGTACGGAAATTAATAAATTGTCTATTCATTTATACCATTTAAAATAATGTGACATCCCGATTTTTTTTAAAGAAATCTACCTTTATTATATAGTTAACGCTATATCGCTAAAATATGATAATCCTGGAATAGTTTGGAGTACCAAATTCACAAAAAATGTTGTAATTTAAGAATGTTTTTAAAAATAAATGTTTAAAACCATCATACAAAACCACTGAGAGGAAAAAAAAACATTATTCCTAATATTTGTACAGTTCCTGCTGATTTTAAGTATATATATATATATATATATATATATATATATATATATATATATATATATATATATATATATACACACACTTAAAATCAGCAAGAATTGTACAATTATTACACATATTATTTTTTGTAATATTTGGAAATTGCAGTTCCATACAATATGAAATGCTTCATGCTTGTGCTCTGTTTTAGAGTTCATGTCAGTTAATCAGTGTCATGGATCAGAGTTCAGTCAGTGAGGCAACCTGCACTTGGAAAAAAGTATCACACTTGGGTGTTTTTCGTGTATGTTGGCTAATATACCTTTATATTGAGCCTATAAACACAGATAAATTTTTAACTTTGTATTAAACTTCATATAAAAACGTCCTTCTCAAAGATAAGAGTAAAATGGAGGAGTTAAACCATAGTTCTTAATGCATGTTTTCAATACATTTTAAAGGGTTAGTTCACCCAAAAATGAAAATGATGTCATTAATGACTCACCCTCATGTCGTTCCAAACCTGTAAGACCTCCTTTCACCTTCGGAACACAGTTTAAGATATTTTAGATTTAGTCCGAGAGCTTTCTGTCCCTCCATTGAAAATGTTTGTACGGTATACTGTCCATGTCCAGAAAGGTAATAAAAACATCATCAAAGTAGTCCATGTGACATCAGTGGGTTAGTTAGAAGTTTTTGAAGCATCAAAAATAAATTTTGGTCCAAAAATAACAAAAACTACGACTTTATTCAGCATTGTCTTCTCTTTCGGATCTGTTGTCAATCCGGGTTAGACGCTGCTGATGTGTTATCTGGTGTGCCCGAGCTTCGTTTACAGTCTGAAGGAGACGCATGCTGTAAACAAAACAACCTTCGCAAACATGTCTCAGGATTTCGCTAAGGGCGATGGAAGAAGCTCCTACACAGCAGCAACCGCTGTCACAAGCAGCGTCACTGCGGAGTCGTGAACGCGGATTGACAACAGATCCATGATCCAGATCCATGGACAGTATACCGTACATTCATTTTCAATGGAGGGACAGAAAGCTCTCGGACTAAATCTAAAATATCTTAATCTGTGTTCCGAAGATGAATGAAGGTCTTACGGGTTTGAAATGACATGAGGGTGAGTCATTAATGACATAATATTCATTTTTGGCTGAATTAACCCTTTAACATATATTTTAAAATTTTAGAAATCACTTCAAGTGATAGCTGAAAAACTTACATTTTGGCGATTAAAATTGGAATAAAGCCGCTAAAATGGCTGCCTTCACTGTCATTTTCTACTCAAAAAGAATAATAAGTCCCTCCACATTCCTTTTGTGATAGATAGCCAGGTGTCAGAGTCAGATATTAATCTTTTTATAAGACAAACCGTCAAACAAGATTTCTCAACCCTGATTTGTTGTGTTTGAATTTACTGAAATATGACATCTGCAGTCAGAAAGACAAAGATCCAGAATCTGTCAGACTGTTCAGAGGTCAGAGATTATTCAGTTTATTTAATGCAAGTCATTCACATATTAAGGCTGTTAGGCTAGTTCTACAGTGTTCATTCATAAAAGCCTACTGGCACTGCATGTCTGGCTTAACAGAGAAAATAAAAGGGAAAAGCGTGTGTTTGAGAGAGGTGGTCTGTTAGGGGGATTCACTGGATACCAGTAGGTTGTGTAATGAATGAATCTATTTGTTTTTCAAGCACTCCACAAGTAAATTTGAGACGGGGGTATGAATAAAAGGCTGTGTGTGAGAGAGTATACAGCTAAATTACATAATTGACTGAGTTGTTATTGCGTGATTTATCCTTTTTTATCTGACGTGTATTAGCCAGCAAGATTTTTATAACTGACCCTGTGTATGGGGGTGTGACTGTCCTGTCCAAAGTTGATGCAGGTACATTCATAGTTAATGAATATAATGGTCTGTTTATAAACCAGAGTTGGTTTTCCTGCAGCTTGTCCTGCACTAGTATTTTTCTCAGTGAGGCTCTCTGCAGGGGACTGAGGCAATACAATTCATGAGTGTGTGTAAGAGAGAGAAATGTAGAAAGTTATGGCTACAATGACTGAACACTAACCACGTTGTATTAATAACTCCCAATTTGAGACCAATAGCTGCCTGTAACACTGATATTTTAAGTACTTATTCCATCATACCCTATTTCTATTGTACATTTCCTACAGTAACAGTTAATTCTTATCAGCACACTATGGATTTTCTTCACTATGGATTTATTGCGTATATATGATTCTGCTTATATCTGTTTCATCTTTAAGAATAATATAGATATATCGGAATTGTAAAAAGATTTGTCTGTGTACTCATCCGAGGCTCGCATACGCTTATCTCAGACAGCTCACAAATACGGAGTTCTCTTTCAAGTCTTGCACTGGAACAGACAAAAATCACACCAAAAGTATTTCAACATGCCTGTCTTGGCGAGTATTCTAGCAAACATTAAAAAAAAATTCTTTCCCTGTGAAAAAAAGGTAAACTGCACAATGGTATCACTCTTTACAACATTGGACACCTAACGGTAATCAATATGCTTATGCTTTTGCTTGACTATCAAACAGCTAATAATGTGTTGCTAATGTTACACAAACCATGTTCCTGTTCACCATCTCAGAGTCAGACAGCTTCCTTCTAACAATCAATATCCTTAGAAATGCTTTGAACTCAGAACGTCAGTGGAGAAAAGCATATAGTTCATCATAACATCGTAATAAACATCATGTACCCGCCAGTTTGCTAAATCTGCATGATTTTTAATATCAACAGAAAAATTGACGGGATAACCTGGCTCCTCTAGAGACTCCCCTGCTAGTTCGCTGTTAATGATATGCTAAAGCCCACCGGCCCATTGATGTGATTGGTTACAAGGTGGTTTGTGACATCACAGATACCAGCAGTTTTAAAGAAAAAATACTCAGCAATGGTGTTGACATGAATTTGCAATGAGTGAATTTGGGTTTTCTTAAGAATAGGGAGGGTTTAAAGGAAGTAAAAGATTTTTTTTATGTTAAGTGCTCTCAAAATCTGTTTTCAGCTGTTTTATTGTTTTATAAAACAATAAAAAAGTTTTATGAACTTATTTCTTTTAGGCCCAGTTTCACAGACAGGGCTTAGCCTAAGCCAGGATTAGGCCTTAGTTCAATTAAGGCATTTAAGTAGTACAAGTTGCTTTCAGTTACAACAGCTCAAACATGCGTTTTAGTCTAGGACTAGCTTAAAATTAAAATTCTGTCATTTATTACTTACCCTCATGTCGTTCCACACCCGTAAGACCTTTGTTAAACTTCGGAACCCAAATTAAGATATTTTAGTTGAAATCCGATGGCTCCGTGAGGCCTCCATAGGGAGCAATGACACTTCCTCTCTCAAGATCCATAAAGGTACTAAAAACATATTTAAATCGGTTCATGTGAGTACAGCGGTTCAATATTAATATTATAAAGCGATAAGAATATTTTTGGTGCGCCAAAAACAACCAAAATAACGACTTATTTAGTGATGGTCGATTTCAAAACACTGCTTCAGAAAGCTTCGGAGCACAAATGAATCAGTGTATCGAATCATGATTCAGATCGCGTGTCAAACTGCCAATTGCTGAAATCACGTGACTTTGGCTCTCCGAACAGCAGATTTGACACACTGATTCATTTGTGCTCCGAATCTTCCTGAAGCAGTGTTTTGAAACCGGCCATCACTAAATAAGTCATTATTTTGTTTGTTTTTTTGGCGCACCAAAAATATTCTCATCGCTTTATAATATTAATATTGAACCACTGTACTCACATGAACCGATTTAAATATGTTTTTAGTACATTAATGGATCTTGAGAAAGGAAATGTCATTGCTCCCTATGAAGGCCTCACTGAGCCATCGGATTTAAACTAAAATATCTTAATTTGTGTTCTGAAGATTAATGAAGGTTTTACGGGTGTGGAAAGGCTTGAGGGTGAGTAATAAATGACAGAATTTTCATTTTTGGATGAACTAAACCTTTAAGCCTTGTCTGTGAAACCAGGAGTTAATGTAGACGAACTTAAGTTTGACTGAAACTGTGCTGGGATTTCTATTTTCCAGCATGCTTTGCCCATGGCACTTGAAGGGGAAAATAAATGCTAAAATTAAGTGTTATATAGTCTTTTTTTTGTGCAAGATTAATGTTAAGTTGGAGATTTAGTAGTGAGTAATGTTTTTTTATGCTAATTCAGAAGAGTTTCTGTTAAAGGATTAGTTCACTTTCTAATTAAAATTTCCTAATAATTTACTCACCCCCATGTCATCCAAGATGTCCATGTCTTTTCTTTTTTCAGTCGAAAAAAAAATTACGGTTTTTGATGAAAACATTCCAGGATTTTTCTCCATATAGTGGACTTCAATGGAGCCCAAATGGTTTAAGGTCAAAATTACAGTTTACAGTGATCCCAGATGAGGAATAAGGGTCTTATCTAGAGAAAGCATCGCTCATTTTCTAAAATTCTTTGTAATTTTATACATTTTAACCATAAATGCTCATCTTGAACTAGCTCTCTTATTCTTTTCTATTTGAAATCCAGCAGTGTAGACACTTCTAAGTGTATTACTGCCCTCCACAGGTCAAAGTTTGAACTAAATTGTCATATACAATATTCTAGTGCAAGTATATAACAATTAGTTCAAACTTTGACCTGTGGAGGGCAGTAATACATTTAGCAGTGTTTACACTGCTGGAATTCAAATAGAAAAGAAGAAGAGAGCTAGTTCAAGATGAGCATTTATTGTTAAAACTTAAATAAATAAATAAATAAATTATATATTTTTAAGAAAATGAGTGATTGTTTCTCTAAATAAGACCCTTATTCCTCATCTGGGATCATGCCTTGAAGCTGCACTGTAAACTGTAAAAGTTTGGGCTCTATTGAAGTCCACTATATGGAGAAAAATCATGGAATGTTTTCATCAAAAAACTTAATTTCTTTTCGACTGAAGAAAGAAAGACATGAACATCTTGGATGACATGGGGGTGAGTAAATTATCAGGAAATTTTAATTTGAAAGTGAACAAATCCTTTAATGTGGATTTTTGGAGAGTTACCATCATGGTGTCAAGTGGTTCATGTGGCTTAGTTTGAGAGCAAGTATATCAAATGCTTTAGATTGCTGTACTTGTTCAGCAAGTGCTATAACATGCTATTGTTATTATGTTAGCTAATTAGCATTTTCTGAATTAGCTTGTTATAGCTAGCTAAGTTAAATGTTCACATTGAGTATGAGTGTATTCAAACATTTTTAAGTTAAGAACAACTAAAATGTATGAATACAAAATAAAAATCTGCCAGTTTTTACTTAAACTTTTGAATTTCTTAACTTAATTTTGAGGCTTCTTTTTTTTGAGTTTTGCCAACTTATTCGGGTTTACAGTGCAGTGAAGATAATATAAAGTTTTATATTTTCTGTACCTGAAAACTACTGTTAGATACCTGAAAAGCACTGTTTATTTGTATTTAATTGTGCTGTTGCTTGTAGTTTGATTATAGCATAAATGTAAATGGTGTATTCCTTGTGTATTCCTGTGCTCAGGTACAGTATTTAAAATACTAATACTACACCAAAATTTGTTCTAAACGTTGGCATGTATGCATGTGTGTTTGTAGGACCTGCAAAAGTCCACTAATGTGGTATACCAGGCTCATCATGTCAGCCGCAGCAAGAGAGGGCAGGTCGTGGGAACCAGAGGAGGTTTCAGAGGATGTACAGTCTGGCTCACAGGTAATGCATGGACACACGTACAACAGTAAATACATAATGCAAAACTTGCAACACACTTTATATCCAAGTGTAAGGAATCTCTTATTTCATTGCCTTTGTGTGTGTGTGTGTTTGTCTGTAGGTCTATCAGGGGCTGGTAAGACAACAGTGGGTTTCGCTTTAGAGGAATATCTGGTCGCTCACGGCATTCCCTGCTACTCTTTGGATGGTGATAACATCCGTCACGGCCTAAATAAGAACCTGGGCTTTACTTCTGAAGATCGTGAGGAGAATATTAGGCGTATTGCTGAGGTGGCCAAACTGTTTGCAGATGCTGGGCTTGTTTGCATTACAAGTTTCATCTCGCCGTTCACCAAAGTGAGCAACCACACCAGCGACTTGATCATTTTATCACTAATACAAATTGTTTGAACTAGGTTTTGATTTGAATCAAAAGATCAAACCAAAATCACAACATTATTAGAAAGTTTTCAAAATCTATGCAGGGTTTCTTCAAATCACATGTGTCTTCTAGGATGAATGCACTGCAGAACAAAAGGTCCATTTGACCATTTTTAATAAAATGTTCCATAAAATTCATAATGCTCAACATCTTTACTCTACAGGACCGTGCGGAGGCCCGAAGCATCCATGGGAAAGCAGGTTTGCCATTTTTTGAGGTGTATGTGAACGCTCCTCTGGAGGTGTGCGAGAGCAGAGACGTTAAAGGACTCTACAAAAAAGCAAGAGCTGGGGAGATTAAAGGTAATACGAAAAAATAGAAACTTTCAAACTGTGCTGTTCCAAAAATTAAGTGGAAAAAAAGATGTACAAAACCATAGAGACATGAAAACAGCCTGCAAACAGAGCAGTCTAAACATAATACTCAACATTCTTCTTTCATTTCCATCTTCCCCTGTTTTCCTTGCTTCATTTCTTGCTCAGGCTTCACCGGCATAGATTCTGAGTATGAGAGTCCAGAAGCTCCTGAGCTTATTCTGAGGACTGGAGAGCTCACAGTGAACGAATGCATTCAAGAGGTGGTGGATCTGTTAAAGGAGCAGGTTAGTCAGGAGCTCAGCCTTGAAAATAACCGTTTCCCAATTGGTGCATGTACCTTTATCTTTAAAGTACCTTACGGTCAGAAGTCCAAGGTTGAAGCCATTGATAGATATTACAAGCCTGTGGCTACATATCTATCTGAAGGACACAACAATAATAGATAAAGCAGGATATTTTACTCTAGTTGTAGTAAAATTGAATCTGGTTCTTTCTTTAAGGGACAGTTTACCCAAAAATAAAATTGTCATTATTTACTCACCCTCATGTAGTTCCAACCCCATGTGTAATATTTTTTCCTTTGGAAAAAAAATACATACATTACTGTTCAGAAGTTTGGGTTCAAAGAAATGAATACTTCTATTCAGCAAGGATACATTCGAACTGATCAGAAGTGAATGTAAAGACTTAATAAATTATTTATTTATTTATTACTTTCTATTGATCAAATCCTGAAAAATGTATCATGGTTTGCACAAATATATTAAGCAGTTTAACTGTTTTCAACATTGATAATATGAATGATTTTTAAGAGGATTTGCATTAAAAGTCATTAAATGGATTTTGTGAAAATTAAGGCCTTGAAAGGCATTAAAAACCATTACATTTTATTCCTACAGAGATTCAAAACTTTAGATAGTTTTGAAGTATGATAATAATACTACCGGTTTATTTTGAATCTAGCCTTCATAATTAATAACTTTGATTTGCTGTCACAAAAAAATGTATATTGGTATGATGCACAAGTGGAACCAGTTAGGTCATTGGCTCGGGCCGGTGCAAAATTGCCGTAATGCCTGTTTGCCTTGCACAGTGGCAGGTTAGGCCCTGGAGGAGTAAAATTGGGTTTTTCCTAAGAAAGCGCCATGTGACAAATTTAATGTGGCTGAGAGCAGCAACGCTTTCAGTTGAATCTGTGTGCTCTGTCTGGGAACAAATTAAATAGAATCGCTGCTTCTAACCTGAGTGATCATTTTACGTGTACATACAGTACAGTCCAAAAGTTTGGAACCACTAAGATTTTTAATGTTTTTAAAAGAAGTTTCGTCTGCTCACCAAGGCTACATTTATTTAATTACAAATACAGTAAAAGCAGTAATATTGTGAAATATTATTACAATTTAAAATAACTGTTTTCTATTTCAATATATTTCACAAAGTAATTTATTCTTGTGATGGCAAAGCTGAATTTTCAGCATCATTACTCCAGTCTTCAGTGTCACATGACCCTTCAGAAATCATTCTAATATGCTGATCTGCTGCTCATGAAACATTTAATGTGTACAATTGTACAAAATATTTGTGTACAATACTTTTTTTCAGGATTATTTGATGAATAGAAAGTTCAAAAGAACAGTGTTTATCTGAAATCTAATCTTTTGTAACATTATAAATGTCTTTACTGCCACTTTTGGTTGATTTAATGCATCCTTGCTGAATAAAAGTATTCATTTCTTTAATTTCTTTTCAAAAAAATAAAAATAAAAATTCTTACTGACCCCAAACTTTTGAACGGTAGTGTATAATGCTACAGAAGCTTTGTATTTCAGATAAATGCTGTTCTTTTGAACTTTCTATTCATCAAGGAATCCTGAAAAAAAAGTACACAACTGTTTTCAACATTGAAAATAATCATAAATGTTTGAGTCAAAGATTCAATGATCCATTCATAAACAACTGCCTCATTCTTGAATGAATCAGCCATTGGAACGAATCGTTTGAATGAATGATTAAATGACTCACTTATTAAGATGGTTACTTGCCTTTCATTTTCAGTTTCATTTTTTAAAAGTGTTATTTTCCCCCCAACATTTCTTATTTGTATTTTTTTTTTTTTTAAAGAAGCAAAATAAATGCAAAGTCTCTCAGTGGAATGCAAAATATTAGAGAGAATGCAAAAGCATAATAATTTTTCCTCCCATCTCATATGTTTTCATTCACCATGTCCTTTTAATGGCTCCGTACAAAAGTGATATCCGGAGGGGATAATTTTGCATGTTTCATTGTGTTATCACAAATAAAACTGTTTGCCTCCAAGCTCAACAATGCAACGTGCTTACAAATCTTTAACAAAACTTTAATATTATTTTAATAAAGAGTGAAGATGTCAGTTTTCCTAGGCTGAACAAATGAGTTATATTCCAAGTGAAGCCTGAAGCAAATTTTATGTAAGAGAAAAAATTATACTATTATAGTACAAATTATTATACACGTATTATAGTGTAGTGTTATTATACACTATATTATTCACCTCCACATTAATAACTGTAACAAAACCCCTAAAATCTTCATGTTGTACTTCATGTTGTAAAATTTAAATGAGCTACTTTTTTTTTTTACAAGAAAGTTCTCTACTATTACTGAACAAACCTGATTACATTGCAATTACAGCAATGAAAGTCTGTTTTAAGGGTCAGATCGAAATAGCTCAAGGTAACATTTGCACACACCATTAGCTGGAAGATACTTTTTTCATTCAACCCTTTGATCTCTCTTTCTCTCTCTTTCTCAGAGCATCATTCCCAGTGGAGTTATAGAGGAGATTAATGAACTGTTTGTTCCTGAGAACAGACTCAAGCTGGCGCAGGCGGACGCCAACACCCTGCCCTCTATCAGCATCACCAAGGTAACCAGTAGCAGTAGTCCTCAAGGTCAGGGACCACTCATGTTCATGTATTCATAAATATGAGTGAATTATTGACAGGATGACACATGGCAGATGTGAACAGTGATCCCTTATTACAATGCAAATGTATTCCAGAACCCACAACAATAATGATTTTAAATTCTGTTCCTTAAACGTATTCTCACTTATTATTCCACAGAGTTGTTACATAATCCTTCCTACAGGCAATCAATCAGAACAGACATTTTCAAGAATATGATATTAGCTAACTGTTCCGTTTGTAAACGCAGCTTTCTGTATTTGTGTGTGTAGTTGGACTTACAGTGGGTGCAGGTGTTGGCTGAAGGATGGGCCAGCCCTCTAAAGGGCTTCATGAGGGAGAGAGAATACCTACAAGTCATTCACTTCAACACCCTTCTGGATGGTAACATACAAGCACACACATTTAAAAAGGTGTCTCAAATGTTTAAGCCATCAGCAGTCTCTTGTTGCAGTACTAAACATCTCCTTCCAATTATTAGTACAACTCATTTTTATTCTACACACAAGCAATCACAATTAGTCAGGATAATTGTCTTTATGTTGGCGATGGTACCAACAGCAGAAGGCTGATCTGAGCTTTGTACTGTTATTTAGAAGATGTTTCATGCATAAAATAACAGGTGCCAGTGCTGCTTTCAGGAGACCGAATGATGCAATGATCTGGCTTCCTGTGAAATTCACACGCTTTGTCGGTTTAATTGGGTTGCTCGGCAAACATCGGTTAGGGGAGGAGGCAGTATTTTCAATTGTATGCAAGCAAATAACATTCAGTGTACTGAGATACATTGTTAGCAGCATTAAGCAGAGCAGGCAGCTAATGATGGATAATGATGCTAATGAGCACGTCACCTCTCTTCATCAGTTTACACTGGTTACTAATAGGCTCTCGCATCAAATTCAAGGCACTGATGTTTACCTATAGAAAAACCACTGGCTCTGCACCCCTATACCCAGGGCCTAAAACTAACTTTTTGCCACACCTGCCAATGGTCCAATGTACCAACCATAAATATTTTTTACTGGCCATAAAACTGTTTTTGCAAAAACAGGCGGTTATGACACCAAAATTTGTGAAAATTCACAATTCTCTTTTTCCAATGTCGATACCACAGCTAAAAACGGTCAGTAATAAAATAAGAACAAATAATCTGATTAAAAGCACAAAGATAAATACAATATAATGAAGATACAAATGAAATAAACAGTGCTTTTCAGTTTTTTTCTGGTAGGTCTGAGAGTAGTTTTCAGGTACAGAAATTTAAAGGGTTAGTCCATCTAAAAATGAAAATCTGTCATTAATTATTCACCCTCATGTCGTTCTACACCCGTAAGACCTTTGTTCATCTTCTGAACACATATTAAGATATTTTTGATTAAATCCGATGGCTCAGTGTAACGAAGGCAGGACTCAGAGTAAGATCCAACTGCAGCGTTTTATTAGAAGTGAGCGTGGTCGTTCAGGCAGGGTCAAACAGGAACAAACAGGAGCAATAAGGAACAGGCAGAGTCGTAGTCAGGGTACAGGCAAGGATCGAGGCAGGCAGCAATGGGTCGTAAAACAGGAATCAGGCAAAATCAATCACAGACAGGCAAACCGGATACAAGGAAACGCTCAGAAATGTGACACAAGTGACAACAAGACTTCGCGATCAGATGATGAGTGTGTGAGTCTTTTATAGTCCAGGTAATGCATGGCAGCTGGGTGTGGTGATTAGTGGAGTGATTGGTGGAGTGAGTGCAGGTGATTGGCAGAGAGGATTATGGGGAATGTAGTCCAGGAAGTGACAGGAACTGACGGTGATCGTGACACTCAGTGAGGCCTCCATTGCCAGAAAGATAATTAACACTTTCAGATGCCCAGAAAGCTACTAAAGACATATTTAAAACAGTTCATGTGACTACAGTGGTTCAACCTTAATGTTATGAAGCAACGAGAATACTTTTTGTGCGCCAAAAAAACAAAATAACAGCTTTATTCAACAATATCTAGTGAAGGGTGATTTCTAAACACTGCTTCATGAAGCTTCGAAGCTTTACAAATTTTTTGTTTTGAATCATGATTCGGAGCACGTATCAAACTGCCAAAGTCAAGTGATTTCAGTAAACGAGGCTTCGTTACACCATAAGTGTTTCGAAATTTCAATGGTTCGCCGCTGGGCGGCGTGACTTTGGCAGTTTGATACATTGTTAGAATTAATAAAAATGAATTAATAAGAGTTAATAAAAATGTTACCAGCCACATGGCGAGTGACACAGTTTCATATACTCGCCAATGCTTATTTTTTAAAATTGCATTTGGGTTCTGCAAGTGAACGGCACCAAAATGGCACAAAATCACTTTCACAGACCTTTATCTTGGTTGTTCCTTGCTGATGTAATGACCTTTCTAACTCTTTCCTGTCTTTAGCCATTTTCAAGATACTATTTATATTTTTTTTTTTCTATTTGTTTTTAAAAAAAGTGCTAGACTAACTGGGACTTGTCACACCATTTACATATTGTTGTCCTTTTGTTGGTTTAACTGCTTCTGTTTTTCTCCTCATTTGTACATCGCTTTGGATAAAGACAAGTGATCTCTTCAAAATTATTTTTAATATGTGTTGATTAACTTGCTTATCCCTAAATATAGGGGGCACCATCAACCTCTCAGTACCCATTGTCCTTCCTGTTGCCACCGAGATTAAAGAACGTCTTCAAGGCAGTGCGGCTGTGGCGCTGGAGTACCAGGGAAAATGCGTCGCCATCTTACACAGCCCAGAGTTCTTTGAGCATCGAAAGGAAGAGCGATGTGCTCACCAGTGGGGGACATTCTGTCCCAAACACCCTTACATAAAGGTATCAATTACTTTTCATCCAATGCCATGATAATGAATACATAAAAATACTAAAGTATTGAGGAAACCTTTAAGAATGAATACAGTTAACTTATTTTTTTACCAGAAGAAAGGGCTCCGAAATGGCACAAATTGTTTCTTAAATAATAAATAGAAATTTGTATTTCTTAATGAAATTTATAATACTTGCTATTTTTAAAAAAAGAGAATACAACTGTTGTAATAAATGATTGTTATAACTGACAAATGCACATTAACTACATTCTTTAACCGCTTACCTGTAAATAGATGGTTTTGGAAAGCGGTGACTGGCTGGTGGGGGGCGAGCTAGAGGTATTGGAGCGGATCAGATGGAATGATGGGCTGGATAAGTACCGTCTCACTCCAAGGGAGCTGAAGCAGAGATTTAAAGAGATGAAAGCAGGTAAAGCAAATTGGTTAAAGAAGATGAGTAAGATGGGTTACAAGATGGGTTAAGAGAGAGAGTAACTGCGCATACAGAGTGATTTTCTGGAGACACTTTAAACTGAATTACATTTTAAAGTACTCATGCATATCCAAAAAAATAAAAATAAAATTATTGTCATTCTGGATCTAGGGTGTGATTGGGGTATTGGCTGTATATTAAGCAAGGAATTAAAAGCACGCATGCTTCTTACAGCCACAAAGTTCTGGTGTATTAATATTATAATATTTTTAATATTATATCCCATATAATATTAAAAATATTATAATACACTGTAAACCTGGATAAGTTCTACTAACTCAAAAAATGTGAGGCAACTGATTGCCTCTATATTTGTAAGTTTGCAAATATCATCAGTAAGCATAGCTATTTAATTTTTCAAAAAAAAATACAAATAAACATTAATTTAAATCAAAATATAGTTAGTGTTTTGTTCATCTTAATTTAATGCAACTCAAAGTTTTAAGTACACTGTAAACCCAAATAAGTTGGCAAAACTCAAAAAAATTGAGGCAATCAGTTGACTCAATTTTTAAGTTAAGAAATTCAAAGTGTACATGTAAGTAAGCAGAACTGGCAGAAATTTATTTTGTACCACTCATATAACACATTTTAATTGTTCTTAACTTCAAATACTTGAGTACACTCATACATTTAACTTAAAATTATTGTGTAACCCTAATGTAAACATTTCTATTAGTGTAAAATTTGCTAACTATAACAAGCTACTTCAAAAAATGCTAAAACTTGCTAATTTGTTAACATTGTAATAATAGCATGGCATAGCACCTAATAAACAAGTACAGCAATAAAGAGCATTTAACATGCTTGCTCTCAAACCAAGCCACAGAAACTCTTCTAAATTAGCATAACAAAACATTAATCACGACTAAATCTCCTACTTAAAATTAATCTTGCACAAAAAACATTATATAACACTTAATTTTAGCATTTACTCTCCCTTTCGAGTGCCATGGGCAAAGCATGCTGGGAAATAGAAATCCCAGCCCAGTTTCAGTTAAACTTAAGTTTGTCTACATTAAAAGAAAAGTTAATAAAACTCAAAATAATGAAACAGTTCCGTTTAACTTCAAATATACCAGTTCTGTGAACTTGAAAGAAAAAGAAAGTTCTAAATACTCATAAAAGTTCATTTGACTGAACTCATTTAATTTAAGTTTGTTCTACTCAAACCAATTATTATTATTATTTTTTTTTAGCATTAGGGTTTACAATGCACAGATACCCAGACGTTCGCAGGGCAGTTTGATTTGACAGCAGGTCAATTCAAGTCCAAATACATGCATTTTTATTTTGCAATTATGCAAGTATTCAGCTGTTTATAATAATGTTGCAGACTGGTCTAATCAGTGTCAGCTACGCTCACATTATTGGCCACAGGTTAGGTTATAGGGAAAGCATCGGAGTGCAAGTTCTGAGTACGCCACTAGAGGGTGTATGTTTGACATTAAAATGTTTGATTATGGTTGAATCTATTTTTTCAATTTCCCTAAACTTTAAACTTTAGCGGAGCTGTAAAAAAAAAAAAAAAAAAAAAAAGTGTTAACTTAAATCTCTGATAGATGTTGAATGAACTCAAAAAAATATAATTAAACTTTTTGGCACATTTTGAGTAAAAGGTACTTTCCATTATAAGTTAATTATACTGTTTGGATTTACAATGTATTAATATACATTTAATAGACAGGTATTTGATAAGGTGTTGCCAAAAAAAGTCAAATGTTTACCACATGTCAAGCATTCATTGGCTGGTGTCAATTTCAAAAAGTCAAATAAGAAATCAGGGTTGTTAATTTGATACTCCACATAAGACTTGAATTTCTGGCTTTGTAGGTTCATAGCGCCATCTTGAGAAACTAATGATATTCTGCACTTGGTCCACACCATGGTTACGGAACAAATAATCAAAGCACTAACTGGTTTCATTGTTTTCCCAGACGCAGTGTTCGCTTTTCAGCTGAGGAACCCGGTGCACAATGGCCACGCCCTGCTAATGACCGACACGCGTCGGCGATTGGAGGAACGTGGGTATCGTAGGCCCGTGCTACTTTTGCATCCTTTGGGTGGCTGGACCAAAGATGATGACGTGCCTCTGGACTGGAGAATGAAACAACATGCTGCTGTGCTGGAAGATGGCATTCTAGACCCACAATCCACCATTGTAGCCATCTTTCCCTCCCCTATGATGTACGCTGGGCCTACAGAGGTACGTAGAAGCTGCTCTTTCATACATGCCTATGTACAACAACATATAAAGCCCTTTTAAGAAGTTCTAGCCTTACATACATATTTACATGCACTTTTTAGTTTATCCTACTGTCAGTATTTTGGGGTCATTATTTTATTTTTAAAAGATTTTTTTTTTAAGCAAGGATCCATTAAATTGATCAAAATACATGTTAAAATAGAAAACAGTTAACTTAAATAGTAATAATATTTCACAGTATTACTACAGTTTTTACTGTATTTTACTTTCAAAAATGTAAAAAAAAAATAGTTTGAACGGAAGCTATATTTTTACGAGATTTATCTAAAATTATGGCCAGTTTATAGTCTAAGATTCTCATTAACTCATTTCATTTCACCCATAACATATAAGTGCCACCCTTACAAATACTAACCTTGTCCGTGTGTCTGTCAGGTCCAGTGGCACTGTCGTGCAAGGATGGTTGCAGGTTCTAATTTCTACATTGTGGGTCGTGATCCTGCTGGGATGCCCCACCCAGAGTCAGGACAGGACCTGTATGATCCAACTCATGGAGGTAAAGTTCTGTCCATGGCACCTGGACTCACCTCAGTGGAGATTATCCCCTTCAGAGTGGCTGCGTACAACAAGATCAAGAAAGCAATGGACTTCTATGACAAAGATAGGTGAGATTGAAGTGAATAAAGTGCAACAGTTTAACAGTACTTAAAATATTTTAAAATATCCTGATTATAAATCTCTGTTATTGGTATCCATAAAGTGACTGTGGTTATGACACAGTACATAAAATATATATATTAACAACAGTAGAAACAAATTTTGGAGCAAAGAATTGTTTTTACAGATATCTAAAGAAATTAATTTACATTTCAATTCATTGTGCTCATCGATTAAGGCACTGTGCAAAATTAATAAAAATTACTTAAATGTAAAGACAGATCATTTACAGTACTTCATAAGACATTAACAGGAACAGAAGAATGTGCATCTCTTAAAGGGATAGTTTACCCGGGCCCAAAATGAAAATTATCCCATATTTTAATCACCCTCAAGCCATCTTAGGTGTATACTGTATGTCTTCTTTCAGCCAAACACTACTTCAGACCTATGTTATTTTAAAAAAAAAATATCTGGATATTTTTCTTGCAAAAACACATTTTTCACTTCACTTCAGAAGACCTTTATTAACCAACTGGAGCCGTATGGATTACTTTTATGATGGATGGATGGATGGATGCACTTTTTTTGGCTTAAAAAAGTACCATTCACTCCCATTATAAAGCTTGGAAGCGGCAGGATATTTTTTAATATAACTCTGATCATGTTTGGCTGATAGAAGAAAGTCATATACACCTAGGATGGCTGGAGAGTGAGTAAATTTACATTTAAAATTTTAATTTAAAATATGCTGATTGCATGAAAATTCCAATTCATTGTTTTCAGTCACTTGACTGACACGGAGACCTGGAGGGCAAAACATCCACAGAACATCAGTTTTCTAAGAAAAACAAAAATATTTGAACAAAATGCAAGTTTTGGGCACTTGTGATCCATATACAGCACCTGCTGCATTGTTTCAATCACTAAAAACTGCAGGACATTCTAAACACTTAAGCAGATGATTGGGTAAGCATTTTCTTTATAATGATTTTCTATGGAAAAAAGCTTAACAAGGGTTCATCTGCTTGCCTGTTTATAGTATGCATCATCAATAAGGTGTATACTGAATTGTTTTTTTTGTTTTTATATCACTGTACATCAGTACATTAGTACTTAGTGCAAACCTGGTAAAAATTACAAACAGGCAATGGAGGAAAGCCTTGTTTTGCCCTCCAGGTTGGCGTTCCTGTAAGAGTGTGAGAGTATGACCAGACATGAGGCATATAAATGTCTTTTCACAATAACCAGGAACTTAAGCAAACATCATTTCCATGTAAAAAGGTTGCTTAATGATTGTGAAGGATGAAAGTAAGGCTGCTTTTACCTCTATTTTTCAATTCAGACATGCTGAGTTTGAGTTCATCTCCGGGACCAAGATGCGCAAGCTGGCTCGCAGTGGAGAGAATCCTCCCGAGGGCTTCATGGCCCCTAAAGCCTGGAAGGTCCTCACAGAGTATTACAATTCCCTACATAAAGACCAGTGATGACACATACAAGAAGTTTCAACACAGAAAACCTCAGAAGATCACAGAGCATGTGGTTCACACTGCCTCTAGAACTGCTTCAAGGCATTGAGAAATGAAGGTGTGCACTTACAGTGAACTGGTGGCAAAGGTGTTCATGATCTCCTGTGAATAATTATTTTACTATAGCATTGTTTTTAAATGGAAATATAAACATGTTTTCTCAACTGTGAAATTTAAACTGATGTGCCTTGATTAATAGATTGTCAATCCCAAAGAGATTATAAGATCTTGTTCTTGAACTGTATATAGAAATGTGCCTTGTGTGCTTTAGAAGGCATTTAAATGAAAAAGTATATCAGTTGTAATCTAAATTAAGCAATTACTGTACCATTCAAAAGTGTTAGGACGGTAAGATTTTTTAAAATATATTTTAAAATGTCATTTATTCATGTGATGGCAAAGATACATTTTCAGCATTACTACTCCAGTCACATGATCCTTCAGAAATCATTCTAATATGCTGATTTGCTGTTCAAGAAACCTTTCTTATTATTATTAATGCTAAAAACAGTAGTGCTGCTTAATATTTTGTAGAAACTTTCAGGATTCTGAACAGAAAGTGTTCAAAAGAGCATTTATTTGCAATATAATTTTTCTTTAACAATGTAAGTGTCTTTACTGTCACTTTTGATCAATTTAATGCATTCTTGCTGAATACATTTTTTTTAATAATCATACTGACCACAAACTTGGAGTCTTCATGTGGCCCAAATTGCAGTCAGATTTTATTACATAACCAGAATAATTTTGTTTACATGTTACAGAAAGGGGCTGTTATCTGGGGACCATACTGGGGATACAAAGCATACTAGGGAAAATATTTATTTTATTCATTCAAAAACAATAATGGATAATACTGTTTAATTAAAGATTTAACAGCAAATGCAATATACAGTAATGTCACGTAGATATCTGTATATCTTATCTGTTTTAATTAAATCTTTTTACTGTGATTACATAATTGTGACCATGTGGCTGCTTTTTTAGATGCTCACAGTGTGACTGTATATACAGCTTGCTTCCTGTTCTCTGAAACAAGGGCAAAAGTTATACAGCGCATTCACAGAAACATTGATGCTCCTCTGCCATCTGGTGGTCATCGGTATACAGAAACCACATGGCACCCAGGGGAAAAAAAGCTGATTATGCAAATAGAACTTGAGCTAATGGTTACAGTTTGTAACCAAACTGTTGTCATGGACTTGGACGTTTTCATTCCCGTGTGATGCAAAGAGCAATTCATAATCAGTTTATATGAGGTCATGGCCTGAACATGCATAATGCACCCTGGAATATAGATCCCAAAATCTGTTACAGGTGAATAGCTCCTAAGTTGATGGATCGACTTAGGGAGTAGGGCTGTGAGCGTGTTCCGCTAGACCCTGGGCATTCCCAAATGGATTTAGAGGATTCCCAATTAGACTTAGTGTGGATGAGAGCATTATATCCAATATGTTCTAGGTAACCCTATTTAAATCTGCTAACTACAGTTGCAGTGTTGTGCAATCCTGAAAAGGTTACAGTGAGTATGTACAGGATGTGTGGCATGGATTTTCCCAGAGAACAAGCATCTGTAAAATAAGCCACTAGAGGCAGGGAGACCTACTTTGGGTTAAGGACACGCTCACCCATTTCCCTAAATCTAGTGCCTTGTGTTAATAATACAGTGTTTCCCAAACCTTGTTCCTGAAGCCACCCAAACACATTTTTGATGCCCCCCTTACCCATTTTGAAATATTGACAAGTAGCTGAGTTGAATCAAGCATGTTTGATTAGGGAGACTGTGTACTGTTGGAAGTGTTCTAGGAACAGGGTTGTGAAACACTGTTAATAAAAGGTTTTTAGCATCTGAGTGCCATGTGGGTTTAAAGACCCCATGAAATTGTTTATCAGTTATTTCACATTCAAACAAGAAGGTTAGGTGGCATGTAGAATACTACCATACTAATTTTAATCTTTCTGGCTCATCTTTATTATATCAATGTTATTTTAGTATTGATTTTAGACATGATTGTATATATATTATGTTTCTGTGTGAAATGTTTTTTAATATAGTTTTACTTAACAATAATAACCCTGCTTTAAAAAGTCTGCTATTCCGAATTCGGCTACTGTAAACGTGTATATATAATTTTATAGGTGAATTTCCTCAACATTTAGGCATTCACTATACATGGCCTCAAAAACCCACAAAATGGTTATTTTAAATTCATAAGGTCTTTAACGTGTTAATCAAATTACAGAATTTATTCCTTTATTCTTCAAGATTCTCAGATATTGCTTAGCTTTTTTTTTGTTTTTTTTGTGAAAGCACATTCTTCTGTTCCTGTTAAACATCAAGTGTGGTTCTTGTGTTTATGGCCTACAATATTACTGTGTCAATGCTTTAACCAGCTCTTATGGCTTGACCCTATGTGCCTAAAAAAAATCTCCATCAGAAATAAATAGTTAAAAGGAAAGTGTTTTGCCACCTCCCTCAGGTTATTTTTTGCTATCTATAAATATATTAATACATTCACTATATTACTAGAAGTTTAATATTAGAAGTATATAGGTCAAAACACACCCAAAACAACAGAGGTTTAATCTTAAATATAATTTTCAAGGTATCAAATGCATGAACTGGCATACAGCAATCAAAAGTTTATAAGTTATGCTTGCATTTCAGAAAATGCTGCTGAAGATGTTTAATGGGGTAGTTTTTTGGTTGCAAGTTGGCCTGCTAACTCTAATGCACCAGGGGTATTATAGATGCAGGAAACCCCACCCAGGCTCTCTGTCAACCCAGGTTATAAAAAGCTAGATCTTCTCAATAACAATTTTTATTAACTTAGAACCATTAACATCATACATTATGTTGCTTAACAGCATATAATAAACAATTCTAGTAACAATTGATCAATAATCATTAGTTCAGTGGTTCTGCTATGGGGCCTCAGCAAATTTCCAAGGGGCCTCAAGATCACTAAAATGTCCTTTTAATAAATTAATTTTAAAAGTGTGACTTCTAGACCAGGAAAAGTCATGTAAATCTTCTCCATGGGGCCCCTGGAGTACTTTCAGAGGCCCTCAACCCCCACAGACTCCGCTGTAAAAATCATCCACGAAAATATAGGTTACTCACACTATTGGATGTATGTGGGGGTGAGACCAGCGCTCTGCAAGGAACGAAACAATGTGCCGACACCGTGCGTGCACGTGACCGTTCTGACAGGGAGAAGCACTGCATACATCCTCACATTCATATCTTTCCGCCCTTCAAAGTGAACGTCGCTCTATTACTATCGCGTTTTGGAAATCACCTTATTTTCCTTCCACACAGCGTGTGGTACATGTTTATTTTTTTCCTTGGCTGATATTTTTGCAAGCGACTTTAATAAAACACTAAACGGCACGCGTCCGCGCACTAGTTCTGCCGTTGGCGGTAGGATATGTTTTTTTCTCTGGTTAAACGTGCCGGGTCTACGTTCTTTTTTCCTCCGTGGGAAGCCATGATGGCAGTTTGAGAGCGGAGCTGCGGAGCACCCTGAGGAGAGATGAGTCCCGCCGATAAACCGCACATCTTCACGCTTCTACAACGGCTACCGTCGCATATCTAACACACAGTTCAGGTGGAGACTGTCAATTGTCATTTTTCACGGAACCAACTTGGCCATCCAGCGACGACGATGATCATTCGTTAGGAGGGTTTTGGGGAGGGGGGGGTTTAGCTGTGGTGGCTAGCGGGCGATGCTAGTCGGGGAAGGCTCGCAAGTGTGTTTTCTTCGCGCGGAGATGGAGAGGATTCGCTCCTCTCTCTGGACCTGATCACGGCGCGCGCGCCGGACACACAGACTTCTGTTTTATTGTTGTTGTCATTATATCGGATGCGTTCCGGCTTGACCGGGCCGCGGGATCGGAGGACCTTTTCAGCAGCTCGGAGGACTGAGCGATCAGGACCGGGAGAGTCGGGCCTGCTGCGCCGGAGCGGATAGAGGCCCGTCTGCGAGAGACCCACCGAGCCAGCCCGCGCGCACACATACACAGTCAAGGGTGAGAGAGGCACAGAACCATCCCGAACAAATATAACCCCCTTTCTAACAATAAACCGGAATAAAACTGAAGTGTTTTGAACTGCTGTCATGGCAATGACTGCAAAAATTAAAGAAATAGTCAGTCGGAATAAGAGGAGGTACCAGGAGGATGGCTTCGATTTGGACCTTACTTGTATCCTTAATCATATTTACTGTCTAAACTACTTTTTGTGTTATTATTTACATTTTGTGGTGTGTGTGGTATCTTGTGAACGTCAAGTTTTAGTGAGAATGATTTATTAGTATAGCTTCTTTTTAATGTATTTCTTTGTTTAATGTCTTATATGTTAGACAAATCCTTTTAAAAAGGCTTGATCATGACGCTCTTGTATTGTTTTAACCTCTCTTGTAGGATACCCATGATCAGATCTCTTCTTTGACAGCTACATGGCTGTGATGGCAGACAGTCTCTTTCCAGATTGCCAATATTACATACAGTATAGGATGCTCTATTATTTTGTTGAATAGTAGTGTGTTTTGCTATTTGACAGGTCCTATATGTGCTTGGCACAACAATGACAACAGTTTGCTGTAGAGATTGCACAAATCAGTGTGTATTGACAAATCTGTGATTTCTTCTACTGGCTAATGACAGTACTATTGATCATGTAAAGACATGAAAGGTCTATTCAGTGAACATAATGCAGTGTGGAGGGTGTTCTAACCTTGTTATTCTTGGCCATATTTGAATCAGTTGATTTCCAAACACACTTGTGGAGAGAAGTTTGGTTACCCGGGACTCCATGGAAGGCCCGACTTGGTTCATTTTACAAGAAAATGTCACATCTTTAGCCTTTCAAAAAGGTAATTACTCAATCATTTGTTCAAGTCGGCAATGGAACACGCTTCGTCATTAAGTCCAAATGCTGTGGGCGATGATAAATGACAATCATAATTCTGATGACTAAAACATTTTATTTATTATTTAGTGGTTGACCGATATCGGCCATTAAAAAACCCATGATTAGAGAGCACTTAAAATTGACAAAGCTATCAGTTCTATAAGGAACTGATAAAACTGAACTGAGTCTCAATGTCCAGATATCTACCTGATTAATCAGCTTGGCCTAAATGTTTATCTTTTATCAATCCACAACAAAATGGAAGCAATATTTTATTTTCCAATGCATTTATATGGACAATAAAACAGAAGGTGGAAATTCCCTTTTGGTTGTGAACTCATCATGGCTGTTAAAAGAATTATGACAGATCTCCATTTGCTTTCAGCATTTAGACCTCTTCCTCATTTTCATCTGGTTGATATCAGGCAGCCTTTTGTTTGACCAATTTGGCCCCTGTGTGCAAGCACCTTTGGTGCAGGAGAATTAAAGTGTGAGGTCCTAACTTTCACGATTTGCACAGAGAAGCAGATGTGATTGTTCTCGTGCAGTTTTTGTGCAGAAAGCGGTTGGAGTTAACTGCCGCTAAGTCTTGTAGATTTGAGGAAGTGTGGCAGGTCAGGTGTTTGACAGTAAATGGTCTTCTGTCGTTTTAGAATGGAACAAGATTTTAAGTATAAGAGTCGCCTATCTATCAGATCCATAAATGAGGTTGAAATATAACTATCAAGAATTCCAGCTTGTCATTATTAAACTATGTGATGGTCTTGGTTGTCCAGCATAGGCTTTTCATTACTGCAGTAAATCTCACCTCTGATTCTGAAAAGCTACACCACTGGAGTACTGAGCATGCTGGGAAAGGTCAAATGTCATACAAGCTGTCTGAGCTGCAGAGTTTAACGCATTAGTCTGCTCATCAGAGACGTTAAATTTGTGTTCTAAATTGCTGATTTAAAAAGTCACAGCGTCACTTCTTTTGACTTTGCTTTCAGAGATTTCTTTTTTTCATCTGTGTGTGGTTGAAGTGTCGTGTCAGAATTCTTGCATGCTGCTATGTTCAGAAAGGGTGGGGATGGTGTTTTAGTATTCTGGGTGTAAATGGTTTACATGTCAAAACCACTAGTTATATCGGTGTGACTGTACTTGGCTGACATTGAGATATTGCTTAGCAGCTGATGAGGGAGAAGGATGCGATGCAGATGCCTTGTTCTTCTGTCTGTGGTCTGCTACGCATTACTTACATGTGATGAACATGCCTTGATGGATGTTTCATTCACAGTGATGTTCCATCTTTACTTTTCATAAATATGTATATTTGTGTGTGTATTGCATTGGTTGATATTGGATATTTAAATGTTTATTTTTTTGCATTTGAAATGATTGATGGTATACATTAGATACATGTCAGCTATTGATTGGTCATTGGGCATAAAATTAAAATAATAATCAGTGCATCATTTTGCCCAGTGACATGAAGCTGTGAATTCCGCATTTTTTCAGAAGTGTTGTCAAGGCTTGTGAAACATGGGCATCTGCTGTAGTTACTGATTTGACAGAATCAGGTTGTTTGCAAGAAGTTTGATTACTGGTTTTGTTTTCAGAGGGGCGTAAATTCTCACAACTTTGCTTTGAGAGTCCTTGTATTCGCCATCTGTCTTATTCTTAAGTGCGATTACCTTAAAAACATGACATTTTCCCTTCCACGTACACATTCAGTACAATGCAGTGCAAATTCAGCCACCTTTCTCTCTTTTTTCGGGTCTATTATGATTTGTCCTGTCTGTGTTGGTTGTGAACATTAGCTATTTTAGTGCTTTAGATTTATTTAACATTAGTTATGATATATGAGTCGCTAACCGTTTTAAAGGAATTGGGCTAAAAATAAGCATGACTCATCCAATTATAAAGCTTTTGGCTTTCTATTCTGACAGTGTACGACAGGAAACAAGCAGAACCGAGAAGCCCTGCTTCTCTCCCTATTTCTCAACCGTGTTGAGGTGTGAACCTCCCCCGGAGTCTGCACACATCATGGGAGCGAGAGCACAAGTAAAAATGCCTGCAGATGCACAGTGAGCAAGGGAAGTGAGAAACGAAAGAATGGACATGAACGAAGCCCTGTAAGGAGACTGCATTGTCTTGTCGTGTCCAAAAACACAACAAACAAAAAAGAGCTGCGTGATTAAGTATCGACTTGCATTTGAGCTAGGGCTGCATGATTGACAAAAATCATAGTTGTCGATTATCCCCTTGAAATTGTATTTGCGGTTATTAATTCCGATTATCACAATTGACATTAAAGGTGCCCTAGAACGTCTTTTTAAAAAATGTAATACAAGTCTAAGGTGTCCCCTGAATGTGCCTGTGAAGTTTCAGCTCAAAATTACCCCATAGATTTTTTTTTTTTTTAATTCATTTTTTTAACTGCCTGTTTTGGGGCATCATTAACTATGCACCGATATATAGGTTGCGGCCCCTTTAAATCTCGTGCTCCCCCACCCTGGAGCTCACGCTTGCCTTAAACAGCATAAACACCCCAAAACAGCAAAACACACGTTTTTTTCCACCCCTGGAAGTCAGCCGACATTGGCTTAATGTAGCACCATCTTGTATATGTTACATATTACCACGCTTGTTTGTACAGTTTTAACCACTTCCCTTTTTTTTTCTGTGCTTCTAATATGTAAAGCTGCTTTGAAACAATTACCAATTGTAAAAGCGCTATATAAATAAATTTGATTTGATGATTTGATTTGAAACACAGTTCACACAACCTAATATAACCCTCAAAATGGATCTTTACAAAGTGTTTGTCATGCAACATGTCTAATCGCGCAAGTATTGTATTTGAATTTTTACATTTGATTCTGAATGAGTTTGAGGCTATGCTCTGTGGCTAACGGCTAATGCTACACTTTAGAGAGATTTATAAAGAATGAAGTTGTGTTTATGAATTATACAGACTGCAAGTGTTTAATAATGAAAATAGTGACGACTCTTGTCTCCGTGAATACAGTAAGAAACGCTGGTAACTTTAACCACATTTAACAGTACATTAGCAACATGCTAACGAAACATTTAGAAAGACAATTTACAAATATGACTAAAAATATCATGTTATCATGGATCATGTCAGTTATTATTGCTCCAACTGCCATTTTTCGCTATTCTTGCTTGCTTACCTGGTCTGATGATTCAGCTGTGCACAGATCCAGACGTTCTGCCCTTGTTTAATGGCTAGAACATGAGCTGGCATATGCAAATATTGGGGGCGTACATATTAATGATCCGGACTGTTACGTAACAGTCAGTGTTATGTTGAGATTCGCCCGGTCTTTAAACAAATGAGATTTGTATAAGGAGGCGGAAACAATGGAGTTTGAAACTCAGTGTATGTCTTTTCCATGTACTGAACTCTTGTTATTTAACTATGCCAATATAAATTCAATATTTAATTCTAGGGCACCTTTAAATGGTGTTTTGAATAGCTTTATACCATTGTTTGAAGTGTCTGCATGCCATATTTTTATATAAAAATAAACAAGCTGGAAACACTCTTCCTGTAAAACTTTTATTGCTTTTCTACAGCATTAAGCCTCAAATAAAAGTAAAAATATGCATGGTATTAGATTGTTATACTAAAATTAAAACAATGGAAAAAACCCTTAAGATAACCTGTAATAATAAAAAACTCATCTTAAGCATGAAGAATAATGTAAGTGGACATTTTTTTGTGGAATTGTAATCACGATCAGAAATTTGATTAATTGTGCAGCCCTAATTTGAGTGCAGTGGCTGCTTGTTCACCTTTGACCTGGTTGGTCTAGGTCAGGGTTGTGAAACTGTTTGACCTGTTTTGTGTAGGTGGAAAGAGTAGACACTCCTGCGCCTACAGTCTGACGCTTTGCTAAAAGGTCAACTTCTAATGATGGTGAGAGTGACATTTACATTATACAGACAGCTGAGCTTTTGTATCACAGGTTTTGCTTTTGTTTTCTCCTTGTTGGTTTTGAAGTCTTTGGTAAGGTACAGGCCATGGGAACATTGCTGATTTACAGCAGTTTTACCAGACATGTAATGACACTCTGGGGAATCTGTCCAAATAAGCAATACTATTGTTTATTTATGTTACTGCATGTATGTATTGACATTTTTAATGTTCATGTTGTTTTGCTTGTGGTCGCTTGTGGATGAATTATTCTTTGTGAGTGAGTTGAACTTCAGACTTATGAAGTGTTGTGCAGTCTGTATGTCCTTATTTTTCTTAACACGCATATCAGATATATATCCCAACATTATTGCTATGGGCTTTCCCGCTGAGAGGTTGGAGGGAGTCTATCGCAATAACATCGATGATGTTGTTAGGTAAGTCTAATTGGAGACATAATTTGAAACTTTTTTTTCTTTTGTCTTACTGTATATTTGACTAATCAAGTGTTTTTATAAGTTAGAATTAAACACTATCTAACCTCCTAAATTGTTTTATCTGATTGCTTTTTGGAAAAAAAAAAGTGACTTTCAGTCTTTCTCATATGGTGATGTTTTTCCTTCCAGATTTCTTGACTCGAAGCATAAGAACCATTATAAAATTTATAACCTGTAAGTATTTAGTTATATTTGAAGAAGTTAAGGATAAGTGTTTATTGTAAAGAAATTGAGTAAACTTTTGTGCTTTTCTTACCAGATGTGCTGAACGACACTACGACGCATCCAAATTCAACTGTAGGGGTGAGTACATCTACTTCCATTTCACAATATTAAAGTTTTAAGTGATTTTGTGTGTGTGTGTGTGTGTGTGTGTGTGTGTGTGTGTGTGTGTGTGTGTGTGTGTGTGTGTGTGTGTGTGTGTGTGTGTGAAATGTGTTGACAGTACTTGCCCATAATACCTCTTTTTACTATACGTAAATAGAAGACAAATGGAAGTGATTGAGTTTGATTTTAAGGCTAGAATACGCTACACAGCTTTCGTCATAGTCATATATGACAGCCACAGATTTGATTATGATACAGAACTTCAGAAAGAGATGAGGGGCAGCACATGATAACATCTAAACCAATGTTTCTCAACTGATGGGTCATGACCCAAAAGTGGGTCGCAGAGTCTGCAGTCAAAGAAACGACAACAAACGTAATTCTGTGTTTTGTTTTGTTTTCTTCTGATGCAAGACGTTTATTTTGAAAGATATGCGTGAAAGCTGTTGACACTTCTGTCAGAGATGCAGTTTAAGTAAAGAGTGCCTGAGAAAAACGTGTTGTCCTGATTCAGTATCTGCTGTCAAATGAAATGTTGTCAGTGTCATTATTCTAACGTTGTTTTTGTAACTTGTTGCTTCTCACCTAAGAAAAACAAACCTTCCTGTCCTGTCAGTACTGTGATTATAGCACACACTCTTCAATTGCACGTGCAAATGTGGCAGCGTGTGCTGTATATCACTTCATTATAAACAAAGAGCAAAAGAAATTACAATGCAACGTTGTAATATTGTCAATTAGTAAGTCATGAAATTACCAAAAAGTACCAATAAATTATGTAACTGGTATGTTGTGTGTTGGCTGGGAAGAATTTGCATACAGGTATGATATTTCCATATTTCCAACAGTTCATGTTGGTATTTGTGTGTTTATCATGGTAACTGTAGTTTCCATAACCCCAAAATGCCACTTTTTTTTTTCTTTTTCAGTTCTGTTATTTTGTAACATTTTTAAATGACTCATTGCTCATACCAAATCAGTCATTAGGAAGTCATCAGGCAGCTTTGGTTGCTAGTAATGATAGTTTTGTGGGCTGTGCTGATCACATGCAGTGACCTGTGACAAGCAAGCCAACACTTGGTGTCATGTGTTTTTGAAACCTGAAATATTGAAAATGAGTTTGCATTTTTATTATCATTATAAATGTATTGAATTTCATTAGCTATTCTTCTGTTTGTTTTAAACAGAAAGCAACTCTTTTGATGTCTGTTTTATAGGACTGGGTAAAAAAAAATATTGATTTGATTTGAATCGATTCTCATTTTTATGAATTGATATAAATTCTGAAATCAATAATCATGTGACCATAAAGTCATTAGTCAGCTAGAAATTTTTTTTGTTTTGTTTTTATCACAGCCACTATTTAAATTTTTATATTTCAAAAAATGATTTGTAGTAAAAACATAATTATCTAATTATAAAGTTAGTATTATAACTTTATTATTATAAAAACGTTCTTTGTGTAATTTAAAGGGTTAGTTCACCCAAAAATGAAAATTCTGTCATTTATTACTTACCCTCATGTCGTTCCACACCTGTAAGACTTTCATTAAACTATGGAACACAAATTAAGACATTTTAGTTGAAATCCGATGGCTCCGTGAGGCCTTAATAGGGAGCAATGACACTTCCTCTCTCAAGATCCATAAAGGTACTAAAAACATATTTAAATCGGTTCATGTGAGTACAGTGGTTCAATATTAATATTATAAAGCGACAAGAATATTTTTGGTGCGCCAAAAAACAAACAAAATAATGACTTATTTAGTGATGGCCAATTTCAAAACACTGCTTCAGGAAGCATCGGAGCACAAATTAATCAGTATATCAAATCATGATTCGGATAGCGTGTCAAACTGCCAATGGCTGAAATCACGTGACTTTGGTGCTCCGATCTGCGGATTCGACACATGGATTCATTAATGATCTGATGCTTCCTGAAGCATTGTTTTGAAATCGGCCATCACTCAATAAGTCATTATTTTTATTTTTATTTTTATTGGTGCACCAAAAATATTCTCATGCCCTTTATAATATTAATATTGAGCCACTGTACTCACATGAACCGATTTAAATATGTTTTTAGTACCTTTATGGATCTTGACAGAGGAAGTGTCATTGCTCCCTATGAAGGCCTCATGGAGCCATCGGATTTCAACTAAAATATCTTAATTTGTGTTCTGAAGATGAACGAAGGTCTTACGGGTGTGGAACAGCATGAGGGTAAGTAATAAATGACAGAATTTTCATTTTTGGGTGAACTATCCCTTTAACTGTACAAAACAGTTCATTTTAGCTTTCAATATTATAGTAATGTAGTACCAAATGACTCCCTGTATAGTTTATAGCATTAGTTGAGATTTTTTTTTCCTTGCTTCTGCCTTTCATCTCCTCCAACATGATTTTGTGCTGCAGTAGTAGCAATACGCTGGTCTACTACTGTGTTTGAGTGTCAACCAGATAGTTACTGGCCCTGGATTTACCATATTATCTCATGTTTATTATTAACATGATATCAATACTGAGATACTGCGACACCTCTATTACTGACACGTTTTTGCACTTCTTGTGTGAAGTTTGTGATTTTAACCCAGCATTTTCATTCCTGTCCTCTTCTGAAGGACTATAAATGTGATTCTGGAATCTGAAATCTTTTTGTGTCTTCAGTGGCACAATATCCCTTCGAGGACCACAACCCGCCACAGTTGGAGTTAATTAAGCCCTTCTGCGAGGATCTCGACCAGTGGCTCTCTGAGGACGAGAACCACGTGGCGGCCATCCACTGCAAGGCAGGCAAAGGTCGCACCGGGGTCATGATATGCGCCTACCTGTTGCATCGTAGGAAGTTCTCAGAGGCACAAGAGGCACTGGACTTTTATGGGGAAGTCAGGACCAGGGATAAAAAGGTACAATGCTCTTTAGTTCTGCATTCTATTTTCACTCTGGAACTGCTGTTGCGTCGATGATGAGTTATCACAGCTAATTTTCATTTCCGGGTTTTAACAGATAAAAAAAAAAAACGTTTTTTCTGTTGACCTACTGAGCCTTTTTTTTTTCTTTTTCAGGGGGTGACCATTCCCAGCCAGCGCAGGTATGTGTATTACTACAGCTACCTGCTGAAGAACAAGCTGGAATATAAACCCGTTGCTCTCCTCTTCCATAAAATGGTTTTCCAGACTCTGCCCATGTTCAGTGGTGGCACATGCAGTAAGTCTTACTCTCCTTTAACCTTTTTGAAATGGTGTTGCAATTAAGCATTTTTGAACGCTGAGATGTTTTGAAAGAGTTTGATGTAACTGACGTTGGTTATGCTGTCATGGGTTGTGGTCGCACTCACAAGGAGCTGCTGCTGTTTGTCATTTTAACCCTGTACCACATCTATTGACTCTGTCTTTAACACTCTAACACTCATGGGTATGTTGTCTTTCTCTGTTCCTGTTTTCTTTTCTTTAAAAATTTCCACTGAGAACTCTGTTTCGACATATCAGCTCCTGCCACCCACCACAGTCTCACATATAATGACATCACAGATCGTGCCCTCTGTCCTCTCCTCCCCCTATTCATACATAGTGTGCTAGTTCATGTTTTGTTCACGTTCGTGGACTTGTGCGCCACAGCCAGGCTGAACGCCAACCCGAACTGCACCCTACATTACTGCTATTTTTGGGAAGTTCTTCAGTTTTTAAAAAATTGGAATTAAAAATGCAGAGTCAGTCTCAGAACTCCCATGATTCAGAGGTAGATTCCAGAGTTCCAGACCTGTGTGTGTGTGTGTGTAGAGATGGCTGTTTTGACAAGGCCAGTGTGGTGCAGCTGAGCTCTTGGTCAGGCTAATGGTGGTGTGTTTTTTTTTTTTTTTTTAACTTCCTTCTCTCTCTCTAAGGGGACAATACTGTTAAAAACAGGAGTGAGGTGAATCCCCAGGGCTTCAAGAAAGGCAGCTGGCACTGGGGTAAAACGGCATTACTTCACTACTACTATTAAGAGAAGCATCTTTAAATGCCAGACAGGCCCTGCCCTGTGCAGCATTCAGTACAGTTCAGTATAGCTTTTATTGCTCTAGTCTCTTTCAGGCAGGAGCCTAGAAACATAAAGTAAAGAGAAGTCAAATATTTGATCCTCTCTAAAAACCCATAGAGATGTACTCTTTACATCAAGAACAAAAGCAATAGCAATTTAACTATAATGATAGAATTATAAATTAATCAAGTTACTCTGAATAAATTTGTTGTGCATTAGGTGAGTGGTATGACCTAAAATTGGCATCATGTAGGAGTAATTTTATATATTACAGTAAAGAATTAAGTACTACGGGTGAATTAAATACTTTTAAAGAATCAAATTTATTGTAGTATAAAAAGTGTTAAAGATACTAATTAATTTAATATTATTATTATTATTATTATTATTATGTGAATTTACCATATTTATGCAGATTTACGTATGGCTTATACGTAATGATGTTCAAGGCACAGGGAAGGAGGTGGCAGGAACTGGAGAGAATGTTAAACATAACTTTAATCACAAAATAAACATCAAAAGTGAAGCGGTAGCCCCTCACGGATGCATATAAACACAAAACACCAACATAAATGTCCTAGGCCTGGTCCTCCCTCGTTTTGCACTGTCGTCGCCCCTCTGTGAGACTGTTTAGCTCTCGCGCCACTCTCCTCGCTCCGTACCCGAGGCTCTCGGCCTCACCCTGCTTGCCACAGCCTTAAACAATTCTGAATAAAACAGCAAAATGTTACTTATTTTCTTATGCTTTTATTTCATGCATGGATTGCTAATGTCATGCCTAATGTTTTTATGCAAACAACGTTCAAATTGAAGGCTATGAAAACAAATATAGTTAATGTAACCATGTAGGCTGTACTATATATTACATGCAAAAAAAGATAAAATCAAATTACATACTAACATTGTATCAACAACTTTACAATTTAAAACCAAAATAATCCTTTTTAAAGCAGAAGTTAAATTTGCTAAATTAAAAAAAATAAAAATGGCACAGACTAGGCCTAAATGTAAGAGGAACACGCATTAGCTATGTTTCCATCAACCTGTTTTTATGCACATTTTTAAGTATTACATCAAAAGTGAATGATAAACATCAAATTTCAGAAAAAAAAAATCCCTTAATTCACAAACGTTTGTGCTGCTTCTGATTGTTTTTAGAGGGAAAAGCTGCCCATAACTGCTGGTCTAGGATCAGGTTTCTCCATAATATTAGCATATTGGTTTGGCAAGCAATCCGGTGTGTAAGGTTTCTATTTACAACATGTTTTGT
This sequence comes from Chanodichthys erythropterus, assembly GCF_024489055.1. NCBI lineage: Eukaryota > Metazoa > Chordata > Actinopteri > Cypriniformes > Xenocyprididae > Chanodichthys > Chanodichthys erythropterus. The sequence goes on along the minus strand of NC_090238.1, from coordinate 20,735,818 downwards.
ATCATTGAGTAATGCTGCCAATCATAAAAGATATCATTTGATTTCTTGAACTCAATGGCCAATCAAGTGTTTAAGTTAGCACTAAACAAAAACTCTGGTGTTTTGATGGGCGAGTGGAATTTGAGTTCTCCACGCTCGCAAAATCCTTTCATTATAACAAAATAAATACAGTGTAGACATTATGTAAAAATGAAATTCATTGTGCAGTCAGTTTCGTTTATTATAACAGAACTTTGTGAGGTCGTGATGAACTAAGATGAGGGACAGTTTTTTAATGATTATAAAGGAAATGCATACAGTATGCGCTTGTAATATCAAACTAAAGTAGCTATATCCATATAAATCATATTGCTTTGTTCTATATAGTTTATAAAAAATATATATTAATATACCGCCCAGCCCTACATGTACTTTTTCTGGAATCTTTGAATAATAGAAAGTAAAAAAACAAAAAACAAAACATTTGATCAATTAAATGCATACTTTCTAAAAATAAATAAATAAATAAATAAATAAACTTTTTCTTCTTTTTTTTTAATGGTAGTGTATATAGGACATACTGTCATACTGCACACCTAGTGTACTTGATTGAAAGAAGAACCTCCCTGTGTTACATGCTGACTGTGCTGGGTGCATGCAGGGGTTGGGCGGCTGGTTATGTGGGGTTTGTTCTTGGATGCATATTCTCTCCCTTTGCATCAACCCCGTTCCTAATCACTGACATGTCTTGACTGATGATGTCAGAGCTGGGGGTGGAGTTATTTCACTCAGTGTGGGCTCCTTGATTATTAACACCTTTCTTTTTTCCTCTTTTCCTCAATACAATGTTTTTTTCTTGCCTTTTAATTTCTCTTAACCTTTTATTCGTTTCATTTATTGTATCCACCATTTGCTCTTCCCTTCCTCACTCTCCCCATCTCTCTGTTCTATCAAACAGACCCTCAGTTCGTTGTGTATCAGTTGAAGGTAAAGATCCACACGTCAAACCCTGCCCACACGCGGAGGGAAGACAAGCACATGATCTTTGAGTTCCCTCAGCCTCTTCCGGTTTGTGGCGACATCAAAGTGGAATTCTTCCACAAACAGAGCAAGATGATGAAGAAGGTAAGTTCTTGTGTAAGCTATGACCTGTGACCTCCTCTCAAAACCATAATCTCGTTGGTACATCATATCGCAGGATCTTGCCCTCGTTACCATGGCTGCAGAGAGACGTTGCCTTCTGGTGGTTTGTGGTTTTCCTATTGTTTGTCTTTGGTCTCTGCTTCAGCAGCTACTACGTGCTTTTACGTGTGTTCTGAATGTTTTCTTCCTCAATTTCTTTTTTTCCCTCCCAACAGAGCATTACTGTCCTGGGCTTGTTTGTGTTTCTGTGCTCTATATAAATGTGTTTATAAGTGCAGTTGTTGGAATGTGTATTTGTGTTTGTAAACACTTGCTATTTATGGCCATCCAATGCCCAAATGTAAACCTTTGCTTGTGTGCTTGTGTGCGTGCGCAGGATAAAATGTTCCATTTCTGGATAAACACGTTCTTCATCCCGGGTCCCGAAGAAGCTGGGGAGAAAGTGGAGAATGGGTCGGTGGTCAACGACGTGGACAGCCTCTCCTCTCAGAGCCAGAGCTCTCCGGCAGAGAGGGAGAGAGAGAAGGAGAGAGGAAACGCAGCGGGCGGACTTGAAAGAGAAAAGGGCGCAGAAAGGGGAGGAGAGCGAGCGGGAATTGCGGATGGAGATAAAGACTACTTGATTCTTACCTTAACGAAGAATGACTTGGATAAGGCCAATAAGGACAAAGCTAACCGATACTTCTCACCCAACTTCAAGGTGAGGAAACGCTGTTCAACGCTGAACAGTAGATCACTCAAATTAGCTTTATGGCCAAATACAATATGAACGCAAAGTTATAAAACTCAAAATACAGGAATCGGAGTCCCTCCAAAAAAAGGAATATATTAAAATATTGTCAATTTCACACTGAAACTCAAAGGTATTGCTTTAGGTTTCTGCCAAAATAAAGGCTTTAAGATTTTAACGAAATTGTGTGAAAGTGAAAACATTGTGACATATATCTAATATTCTAATAAAGTTAATAACTCTTTCTGCTGGCAGCAAAACTTTACTTAATTTGGAGATTGGAGACAAGATTGCTTGAATATTGCCGCAATATGAGACTGCAGCAGTGTGAGGTTTAAAATGTTTAAATCACAATTCAAAATATGATTTAATGTTTTCAACTAAATCGTGCAACTTCAGTAATTTTGTTTAAAATGATGTACACTTACAGTCATGTGTTATTTATCATCTTGGGTTTAGGGTGTTGATCACATGACTGGCCAAATATTATTCTTTATCTCAGTATTTTATCTTTTGTTAAGTGAATCATGGATGACTGCAAATTATATATACATACAAACACACCATACCATTCAAAGGTTTTGGGTCAGTAGAATTTTTATTCAGCAAGGACTCATTAAATTGATCAAAAGTAACAGTAAAGACATTATTTAATGTAGGGCTGCAACTGAGGATTATTTTGATAATCGATTAGTTAGCCTATTATTTCTTTGATTAACTTTTCATTTTTTTTTATTTTGACAAAACACACTATTCCACATCCTGCCCAATGCTGTCCTTCCAACAAATGTGCCAACTGCTATAAAAACAAAGAGTGAATATAGGCTTATCTATAATCTGTGCTGTATGCAAAAGAGAGATGTGCAGAAGAGCTATAAAGAAAAAGGACAGTTTAAATTCCTACATTAAAAATGAAGTTGATGATAAAGATAACGTAAAATAAAGACACAAACTCAGTGTTAAAGGTGCCGTAGAACATCTTTTTAAAATATGTAATATAAGTCTAAGGTGTCCCCTGAATGTGTCTGTGAAGTTTCAGCTCAAAATACCCCATAGATTTTTTTTTTATTATTAATTTTTTTAACTGCCTATTTTGGGGCATCATTAAATACGCCGATTCAGCGTGTGGCCCCTTTAAATTCTTGTGCTCTCCGCCCCCGGAGCTCGCGCTTGAACAGCATAAACAAAGTTCACACAGCTAATATAACCCTCAAACTGGATCTTTACAAAGTGTTCGTCATGCAGCATGTCTAATCGCGTAAGTATGGTATTTATTTGGATGTTTACATTTGATTCTGAATGAGTTTGATGGTGTTCCGTGGCTAACGGCTAATGCTACACTGTTGGAGAGATTTATAAAGAATGAAGTTGTTTATGAATTATACAGACTGCAAGTGTTTAAAAATGAAAATGGCGACGACTCTTGTCTCCGTGAATACAGTAAGAAACGATGGTAACTTTAACCACATTTAACAGTACATTAGCAACATGCTAACAAAACATTTAGAAAGACAAATTACAAATATCACTAAAAATGTTATCATGAATCATGTCAGTTATTATCGCTCCATCTGCCATTTTTGCTATTCTTGGTTGCTTACCTAGTCTGATGATTCTGCTGTGCACATCCAGACGTTTTGCCCTTGTGTAATGCCTTGAACATGGGCTGGAATATGCAAATATTGGGGTCATACATATTAATGATCCCGACTGTTACGTAACAGTCGGTATTATGTTGAGATTTGCCTGTTCTTCGGAGGTCTCTTAAACAAATGAGATTTATATAAGAAGGAAACAATGGAGTTTGAGACTCACTCTGTCATTTCCATGCACTGAACTCTTATTTAACTATGCCAAGATAAATTAAATTAATTCTAGGGCACCTTTAACAAATAGGAAGAGGAACACACACATTCACTCTGGACACAGTAAACTGATATTTCAATCCTGATATTTTCCCTCTCGAATCGATTTTGAGCTTAGTTTTATCAGCAGATTGTGCTCTAGGCTGGTTTTTAACCACACACTCAAATGCTCACGAAGAAGGCTGCTGGAGAGTACTATAGTGCATTCGGCTGAGTCATGTAAGTGGTTAAATACATTTGCACCTTGACTCAGAATGCTTTTATAACGTGAGATTAATGCAAACACCCTTGCAAATCACTTCAACCTTTTCAAACTTTGTGTGTGTAAAGGAACTGGAAGCAAGCAGAGTAACATTACATATGTTTCTAAAGCACGTAGTGCCATCTGCTATTAAAAACTAAGCTCAATCTTTTTGAGAGAGAATTGCAATACATTCAGAAAATTTCAGAATCTTTCCAGATTCATTGTACCACAAATCGATAATCGATGTATTGTACCAGCCCTAATAGAAATGCTTTATTCGGTGCTCTAATTTGATGTGACTAGTGAAAGTTTTCTGTGAATGGTTGGCATTTGCGTTTAAACGATAATGACATTCATTGGCTACGTTTACATACACCGATTTTCATTAATCTGAATTAATTGAATCCGATTTGCAGATCTGTTTACATGTACTCTAAACATTGTAATATGACTCAAATATATGTTTGTGTTTTATATACATTCCGATGAAAACTTTTGCGCGCACACTCTGCGTGTGTGACGTTGTATCAATCACACTTGCTGTTACCCGTGTTGTCAACACACGATGATCATGTATCGACGATAGCCAGAGATATTGTGAAAAGCATAAAATCTAGGCGATATTAAGAGGATTTGGTATTTCCAATTAATGTAGGCCTGTTACATTCTTCTAGTCTATTATAGCTATTAGGTTCAGCTTCTTTTATTATTAAATTAATATTATACGTGCTGTGAGGATAATAAAAATTTAGGCTATTAGCTATCTTTGAAAATGTTTTACCTTTTTTTAGGTTTATTAATGAATTATAGGCCTATAATTAAAATTATTAAAGGGTCATGAAACCCCCCTGTTTTACCCTGGTCGTTCACACCTCAAAGCTCAAAAAAGTCTGTTAAAATGGGCGTGTAAAGCTCTGGAAAAGTGGGAGTGTAGAGGGGGAGAAGAGGGGAGAGAACAACCAATGAAGCGCAGACATAGAACACACTCATTATACAGAATAATGAATATGAGCATGGAGAAAATGACAACAAACTCCCAAGCACAAGGGAGAAATGTGAAAGAATATTTAATAGGGCTAATAGGCTACTTTGATTACATTCACGAGCACAGCAGTCTCAAAATCAGTTTTTTGTCTATTAGAATAATCGTGTCGTCACGTTCAGATAGGCTACACCACTGTATCAGTGTCCAGTTTGCACATATATTTCATCAAGTCTTCTTCAAATTAATTATGTGTGCATAACTACAGCGTGCTAGTTAATGTTTGGTGCAAGAGAATGTGTGAAATAACTTTAAACACGGATACTTTATTCTGTATGAGCTATGTGCCACGTGGCTAGTGTTATTAAACTCATCGCGGAGCTCCACGCTGAAACCGATCATATGCACGCTCCACATGTATATCATAACAATCGTATTTTTCATGTGTTTGTATTCAAACGCCGCACTTTTGTGACATTGTGTTGTAGCACTGAGGAAACGAGCACCAACGATACTGTATGTCTCTGAATGACGAGACTGAGGCGAGAGAAGTGATACTTAGTCATGCATAATACCGCAATTATAATCTTATGCGTATTACAGCGCAGTGATTCAATTAAATGAGCTTTATGTCATGAATATATGTTGAGAATCACTCGAAACAGTCTACGTCAGCATGTTCGCCATGCCCATACTTGGGCCGAAAGTATACGATTACGTCAGATTTTGTGACATTGCTCCGACTCAGCTTTTCAAACTGGAAGACAGAAATCGCTCTGAAAAATGCAAAAATAACTATTTTTCACTTATGAAAAACATTAATGAGTACCTTTAGTGTTTTCAATGATGTCCAGCCTATACATATGTGTTAACATCTCATGACCCTTTAAGAGTGCTATAATTAAAAATAAGCTCCGTTTTACTTCATGCACCGACTTAAAAAAAAAAAAAAAAAAAAAAAACCCTGTTTAACATGAAATACTATTATTCTCATTTGTTTCACTAGCCTATATGTACTGCCACTAGAGAAATAATGGAATAAATTAAGACAGTTATATACCATTATCAGCATATCATGTTGAAATTCGTCTCTGAGAGAATATGCTCCGTTAATGCAGCGTCAGACAGCTCCATCACTTTTTATTTTCAATTTCTGTAGTGAATACTGACCGAGGTTGAGACTTTTTCACAGGCATAACTCTTAAGCAAAGTTTGTACGTTGCTTCTTGTGTGATATCCATTGGCTCCCCTTCTTGTTTTAAAACAGAAAGATTTCCAATATTATGATGAAGGGATACAGCTACGCCACTGCCTGTTGGCATACATCTTTACAACTAAAGATGTGAACGTGAACTTGCGCACTGCGTAATGCGTGTCAACATTGCAATGCGCTTTTGTCCCAGAGACTTCTGAATACGATTGAGAAAGTAGTCGGATTCAAGCGTTTACAGGGTCATTTTTTGCTGTAGGATTCGATTAGAGAAGGAATAAACCACCCCTTCCAATCCGATCGAAATTTCATTCGGATCGATTAAGTTGTTTACATGAACGTTTTTCAATCCGATTACAAATGGATTATTTGGGTGATTATTTGGGTAAACGTAGCTTTTGTCGGTGATTTTCATTATCGATTATTATTGATTGGTTGTTGCAGCCCTAATTTAATGTTATTACTATTTTAAAATACTGTGGACTCCTGAAAAAAAAAAATGTTTCTACAAAAATATTATGCAGCACAACTGTTTTCAGCCTTTATAATAAAAGTTGTTTCTTAGAGTAAATTGCTGCAGAAAATTCCATCACAGGAATAAAATGCATTTTAAAATATTAAAATAGAAAGTTTTTTTTAAAAATTGTAAACATTTTTACAATATTATTGACTGTATTTTTGATCCAATAAATGCAGCCTTGATGAGCATATGCGACTTCTTTCAACATCATCAAAAATGCTTACAGACCCAAACTTTTATACGGTAGTGTACATAAAAAGAAAATAAGTTGAATTGTACTCCAGAGGACTCTTATTTATTTTACCCTGTCTTTTGCCCCTCTCTCTCAGGTGAAGTTGTACTTTACCAAGACAGTGGAGGAGCCCTCAAACTCAGAAGCGAGCACTTCAACTTCTGTCACTCCGGATGTGAGTGATAATGAACCAGATCACTACCGGTATTCAGACACCACTGATTCCGACCCGGAAAACGAACCTTTTGATGAGGAACAGCACGCACAGATTACAAAAGTCTGAACACTTTTTGGCTTCTGCACACACACACACACACACACACACACACACACACACACACACACACACACACACAAATACATGCCGGACAAAAAGAAAAAACAACCAACACCAGTGAAATAAAAAAAAAAGGAGAAAACTTGAAAATAAACTGAAGAGAAAAGGACCCTTCCTCCCCACCCCTCCAACAGCTCGAGGACAGTCATGTCGAACGCCATTGATCATAATGAAGAAAATATCCTGACCAATACATTGTTTTACTTCATTTTGATTGATGAGTTTTGTGTGTGGATAACGACACCATTGCCTGAGGTGGGAGGGAGGGTCCTGTAGCTATTCTGTGTATATAAAATCCCTTTTTTGTGTCAAAGACGATTAAAAATCTAGGCAATCAGGCGAGGAGAGGGGAGGGGAGGGGAGGAGAGGTAGAGCAGACCACATATCTCTCCTTCTCCCTGTCTTCACCCAGGCCAGTGCTGCAATCACCCTCTCCCCCTCTCCCTCGCTCTTCCCCTCCTTACTGTGAATGCTTCTCGTGCTGTCCGCAGGCGCTAAGACCTTTGACCCCTTCCTGCACAGTGTGTGCTGGTGTACGTAGTCCTTCAGGCTGTTGTACAAAGGCTACGGCATGCCAGCGTTCCTTTTTCCTAGTCTCCCGACCCGGCCCACTCCCCCTCCCCCCACTGTGTATAACGATAAATTATGCAGAAAAACACGACATCCCATGTAATTGTCGATGTTTTTTTCTTTATTTTTTCTTTTTTATCCTAAGATAATAAAAAAATATAATACATGAAAGCGCAGGGAAACAGTGTTTGCAATAATGTTAACACTCAACATTTAAAGGATAAATTGGTGTGCATGTCATTGGAGTCAGTGTCCATGTTTAATAAATGCTATATGATGTGTTTTTATTAAAACAGAAGTGTCAGAACTCTCTTAAACGGTCGTCTGAGATCAATTCACAAAGGTAAATCGCTTTCGAAACCTCAAGCTGTAATTTTTTTTTTTTTTAATATAACTTTTAGCGAAGCACTATGTAAGTACCATGTGTTCTTTATCAGTTAGATATTTAGTACATGCTAATATTTACATTAGCTGTCATCTAATGTTCGCTTAAACATAATTTTTAAAAACACTAATAATTTAACAACACTTTAAAGGGATAGTTCACCCAAAAATGAGTTTCTGTCATTTACTCACCCTCAAGTGATTCCAAACCTGTGTAAATTTCTTTCTTCTGCTGAACGCAAAAGATGTCGGTAACCAAACAGTTGATCGGCCCCATTGCCTTATGTAGTTGTTTTTTTTCTTTTTTTTTTCTTTTTCTCCATACTATGGAAGTAAATGGGGCCCATCAACTGCTGGGTTACCGGCACCTTCAAAATGTCGTCTTTTGTGTTCAGCAGACGAAAGAAAATCATACAGGTATGGAACCACTTGAGGGTGAGTAAATGATGACAAATTTTGTTTTTGGGTGAACTAATTACCTTTTTAAGTGTAATCTTCAGGAAATAATTTTCAGAAAATTAATATTTATTTTCTTCATACTGTACATTACAATGTTGTGAGGCCTAAATTCACTTGTACCATTTAAAATTATAGTTTTTTTTAAATTATTATTATTACAAAATTATACACTACAGTTCAAAAGTTTGGAGTCTATAAGACTTTTTAATGTTTTTGAAAGTAGTCTTGTCAAGGCTGCATTTATTTGATCAAAAATACAGCAAAACTGTAATACTGTAAATTGTTAAAATTTAAAATAACTTTTTTTTGATAATCTATTTTAAAATGTACTTTATTCCAGTGATGGTAAAGCTGAGTTTTCAGCATCCATTACTCTAGTCTTCAGTGTCACATGATCCTTCTGAAATCATTCTAATATGCTGATTTGCTGCTCAAGAAATATTTCTTATTTTTTTTTATTAATGCTGAAAACAATTGTGTTGCTTAATATTATTGTGGAAACTGTGATGCATTTTATCAGGATTATTTGATGAATAGAAAGTTTCAAAGAACAGGATTCATTTGAAATAGACATTTTTGTAACAATATAAATATCTACTGTCAATTTTGATCAATTTAATGGATCCTTGCTGAATAAAAGTATTTTATTAAAAAAAAAAAAACTTACTGACCCAAAACTTTTGAACAGTGTAAAATATAACACAGAATTTTAATATTTGCTATTTATTAGTTAACATGAATATTAATATCAACATATCCCTATTTTTTTCTCATTTTCTTTGAACATGTGTTTTTGTCATTTGAGAATTTCCAGGGTTTTTTTTTTTTTTTTTTTTTTTTTTTTTTTAAGTCTTCTCCTTAAAGGGCACTTATTAGGCCCCTTTTTACAAGATGAAATTTAAAGGGATAGTTCACCCAAAAATGAAAATTATCCCATGATTTACTCACCCTCAAGCCATCTTAGGTGTATATGAATCTCTTCTTTCAGATGAACACAGTTATATTTAAAAATATCCTTAGTCCTCAAAGGTTTATAATGGTTGTGAATGGCAACCCAAATAAAAAAAAAAAAAAAAAAAAGCATTCATCCATAAAATGAATCCATATGGCTCAAGAGGGTTAATAAAGGCCTTTTGAAGGGAAGCGATGCATTTTTGTAAGAAAAATATCCATATTTAAAACTTTATAAATTCAAATAACTAGCTTCTGGCGGACAACCGTACGTATACTGCGCAAGTCGATAAGAGCAACCTTTGACGCAATGACTAATGCGGAGGCGCAGAGGAGAGAGCAAAACAAAACAGCACGAATTAGAGGTCTAAAACTAGAAATTTTAAAGAGAAATGTCGGAGGATTTCGATATAAGAGAAGAGCAGCTTGAGTTTGTTGCCCAGCCTTACTTGTTTAAACCATGAGAGGTGTCTAATCTTACGATACTCCTACATGCGTCATACATCGCTTCAAGGGGTTACTCATTTGGCGCAAGTCGACTTGCATAATATGCGTACGTTGTCCGCCAGAAGCTAGTTATTTGAATTGTTTTAAATATGGATATCTTTCTTACAAAAACGCCTTTTCTTTTCAAAAGGCCTTTATTAACCCTCTGGAGTTTATTACTTTGTTTTTTTATTGATGGATGCTTTTTTCCCCTTTTTTTTTTATTTGGGATCCAATTCACAACCATTATAAACCTTGGAGGACTAAGGATATTTTTTAAATATATCTCGTATTGTGTTAGTCTGAAAGAAGAGAGTCATATAAACCTAGGATGGCTTCAGATTGGGTGTACTATCCCTTTAGGTCTCATGTCCCCAGCAAGTGTGTGTGAATTTTCAGCTCAAAACACCACACAGGTCATTGATTATACCATGTTGTAAATACCCATTTTTGAGTGCTAGCAAAAACGTGCTGTTTTCGTGCCTGTCTTTAAATGCAAATGTGCTGCTGCTCCCCGCCCTCTATCCAGAATAGCACTTCCTTTTTTCACAGCTCCTGCATGCATCGGATAGTCTGCCAAATACTAACAAGACATCTGCTTGGTTTTGATTATCTATATTGCGATCATGCTCACGGACATTACAGTTCTTCTTCATCATGAAAGTTTATTATCTGCACGTGTTTTAAAGCGGTTTCAGTTTTAAATTTGAGCGCACACATCTGAAGCACAGGCAGAAAGCTGGCTGTTAGACAGCATGTCTCATGAGTATTAAACTAACTTCACATTTTATTGTTAAATACACAAGGTTATGTCAAAAACAAAGTTCACAAACACAGTGTGTTATGTCTGTGAACGTAAACAGCAGCTAGGGACAGAAATTGTATGTGTATATTAGATCTGTGGCGCATTCCCTTCAAAAATCAAACTAATCTAGTTCAGTGGCTCAGATGTCGGAAGTAAATGAAGACTGTTATGTTCACTCTTACATCCAAAAACAAAATGCATCAATTGCTTACAAGACATTCTTGTCACTACAACTGCTCTGGCGTCGAGACAATGGCGGACTGTGTACAATTCGCTCAGGGTGGGGGCTATGCTAAAACGGCAGTGTCCGTCAACAGTTATGGGTGGGGCCTTGTACAAAGTGATGTTACTTTGTACAGAATCTGCAAACTGCTTTGAAGTGAATTTTGCATAAAAGGTCCCCTTTAAGTTGAAGTTTATTTTTCAAACACGGTCCTTGGTGGATGCTCATTCTGTCATCTGGCTGTTATAACTTTATTATGTTGTGAATAGAGAATGCACTTCACAAAATTATTACTACTATATTGCAGAGTGTTATACATTTTTCAAAACTGGGGTCTTCTATCGGTTTCCAGGTTGATGAGGATATTTTTAGGATGACATGATGCAAATCCCCGTGATGGGTTTAGGCACAGCACTTTAGTGCTCTGAAGCAGATGTTGGTTCAGGCAGCAATTTAGGGCTTAGTGCTTGATATTAAAATTGACTCTTATAATTACGATTATAAAAAATCTTGATAGTTACTGTGGGAATCAGTAATCTGACTAGTCTATCCTGTATATAATTGTCAAGCTGTAATGCTGTCTCTGCATATCTGTAGTTTTCAGCAGTCATTAGATTAGAGCATGCAGACATGAAGGGAAATATAAATCTCATAACAAAGAGAAGAGGAGATACGATACATAATCCGCCCCTCTCCTCATCGCTCTGTTTTCCCTATTCCTTTTGATTCTCCTCCTTGTCGGTTTTATGCCCCTTTGTCCGTTCACTCCATGCTGTCGTATATCTTTGTCTGATGTTGATAAAAACATAAAACTAGACTCACGCCCGCTAATGATGGAGACAGGAACTGTTCCACTATAACGTAATTGGTTGCCCATCGGGGAGTCATAGAAACAAGCCCTGAATGACCAATGAGGAGCTTTTCCTCTGTCGGCAAGCACGGTTTGTTTCATCAGGAAGAGGTTCAGTCACCGAGAACGGCTACGCCTCCAGTTTACTACTTAGAACTTGCTGCTGATGCAATGCCACGACAATATGGCAAACGCTGTACCCTGCTATGAATATTTTTAGGGGATTTTTACGAGCAGCTTTATACAGCGATGTGAATTGATTATATTTAGGAAATTCTCTTAGCTTTGACCCAAACTACAGTAGTTCATCTAATTGCAGCATTGGCGTGTTCATGTCTTTGAAAAGTATTTGCTCGATCTTGCAACCCTTCATCTACACTGGGACAGTGTGAAACTAATCTAGCAAAAACTTGCTGTTAGAGCACAGCTGTGCTATGTTTGGATTAGGCCCAGAATGATACAGGAAGTGGGGATTAACTGGCCTGGGTGGCAGGTTCTGCATTTCTTTAAAATAGCTAAACGGCTCTGAGAGAAGTAGTGGTGCTGTACTATATTTTCTTTTTCATTTTTAGAAAATATAGCTGTGGTCAGAGATAAAATCAGAAAGTGTAGGCTTGTTTCAGAACTAACCTAATGGCCTCAGTTGTCCTTAAAAGAAAATTCTGGGTTTAATAAATTTAGCCCGGTTGACAACATTTGTGGCGTAATGTTAATTACCAAAAAAAACGATTTTTCTTAAAAATCAAGGTTAAAGTGAGGCACTTTAAATGGAAAATGAATGGGGCCAGTGTTCAGAGGATTCAAATGCAGAAATGTGATGATTATTTTATAGGTGTGGGAATCTTTTGGAATCTCACGATTCGATCAAAAATCGATTCTTGATTTTGAATCAAATTTCGATTCGATATATGCATCTTTTAGAATTTTAATTGTCCTTTTATATATGAGAACCCCAAATGCCCCCATTTGATTGATATTAAATATTCATAGGTGTAATTAAACTTTAATTGAATTATTGTTTTACTTCATCAATCAATTTATATTTTTTAAATATTTTATATTGCACTATTTTATTCATAATAAAATACGTTTCCTGCCTTTATAATTTTTTAGGATATTGGTAATACTAGTTATATTGTTTATATAAGTTCCCCTGGTACAGTTTTACTGTAGTTAATCACTGTACCCAATAATTTTAATGGGGTTGTTTTTGTGTGACATCTGGCAACCCTTCACCTGGTGCTTTACTGAAGGAGAGGGAAGAGTTCAGAAGAGAGTAGAAAGAGGGCAGCAGTATGCAAATTGAACAGCGGCTAATGTTAGTGGAGTTATTTTATAGGGTAGTTTAAATTGTACACGCCTTGTACACGCTCACAGCGTAAGCATGAAGGCGTCCTTTGGATCATCAAAATGTGATTATCAGCTGGTTCCAAACAGTGGCCGATGCCACCGATCGTTTGGTGATACAGGGCATGTTAATTCGGTTTTAAAAACAGATATTGTTCAATATATCCACGTCAACCGCCTCAGAGTCCACGCTGAATGTGCTTCTCATGTATAAAAATGACAAAAAAAGATGGACCTTTGATGGACTGCCAGTAAGCCAATTATACATTATTGAAACATTATACATTATTTTCTGTTCGTTAAAATGTTATGGAACTGTTATTGTCAAGTAAGTTTCATTTGTCCCGTTGCGAGACTGTGCGCACTCTGTTCTTTGTTTTGTCAACATAACGTTAACAGACGTTTAGAATTTTGAAATTTATGAATCGTTTGACTTTTTTCTCACCTCTGTTATTTTATAAAAGCACTTAAAGGTGCCCTCGAATGAAAAATTTAATTTATCTTGGCATAGTCAAATAACAAGATTTCAGTACATGGAAATGACATACAGTGAGTCTCAAACTCCATTGTTTCCTCCTCCTTATATAAATCTCATTTGTTTAAAAGACCTCAGAAGAACAGGCAAATCTCAAAATAACACCGTCTGTTACGTAACAGTCGGGATCATTAATATGTACGCCCCAATATTTGCATATGCCAGTCCATGTTCCCAACATTATGAAGGGCATTAGACAAGGGCAGCCAGTAACGTCTGGATGTGCACAGGTGAATCAACAGACTAAGTAAGCAAGCAAGGAAAACAGTGAAAAATGGCAGATGGAGCAATAATAACTGACATGATCCATGATAACATGATATTTTTAGTGATATTTGTAAATTGTCTTTCTAAATGTTTCGTCAGCATGTTGCTAATGTACTGTTAAATGTGGTTAAAGTTACCATCTTTTTTTTACTGTATTCACGGAGAAAAGAGCGGTCACTATTTTCATTATTAAACACTTGCAGTCTGTATAATTCATAAACACAACTTCATTCTTTATAAATCTCTCCAACAGTGTAGCATTAGCCGTTAGCCACGGAGCACAGCCTCAAACTCATTCAGAATCAAGATAAACAATATAACAGTATACAATACTCACTTAATCCGACGCATGCATGACGAACACTTTGTAAAGATCCATTTGAGGGTTATATTAGCTGTGTAAACTTTGTTTATGCCCTGTTCAAGACAAGCGCGAGCTCCGTGGGCGGGGAGTAGGAGAATTAAAGGGCCAGTAGCCCTGAATCGGCTCATTTATAATGATGCCCTAAAATAGGCAGTTAAAAAAATGAATTAAAAAAAATCTATGGGGTATTTTTAGCTGAAACTTCAGACACATTCAGGGGACACCTTAGACTTATATTACATCTTTTTTAAAAAAAGTTCTAGGGCACCTTTAAACTGATTGTTAAAATTTGTATTTTTTGAGCAAACAATGTGATGCCTAAAATGATTTATACAAAGTTGTATAATTGGTTGTAAGAGAAGTCTGACGTTTTTGCTGGAGTTATGATATTAAAATTAAAAGGTGAATTAAAGTTTATATATATAATTTTAATTCACCTTTTAATTTTAATATCATAACTCCAGCAAAAACGTCAGACTTCTCTTTGGTGATATACACCAAATTTTTCCAATCATTTAGTCCACTTAAACCCCACCCCTCCACAATGGACTGCAAGTTCACATTCATTTTTTGACTGCAAAGCCCACATCTCAAAATCCATTCAACAACTGATGGATTCACTAACCAATTCACTGCCCTACTTGTTTTCCATACACTGAAAAAATGGTAACCTAAAAATGTGCTTCATGTGGTAACATCAAAATTAATTGGTTTTATTTAAATGTTATTTAACATTTCTGAATAAACCTAAAAATATTAGGTTACACTAACAAAACTACATTTTAGGGTAAGATCAGGTAGAAATGGCTTTTTAACATAACAATGGTAGGTTTTCACTTTTTACAGTGTTCATACAGGAGAAAAGCTGTCACTACTTCTGTTTCATCGTGACAACACTCATTGTTTACATCTTTTGCTATAGCCTACTGTTGAAACAGTGAATATTTTTACATTTACGAATTGCCCCAGATTTTTGCTTTCTTTTTTATGTGTTTATGAAAGTAGGGACAAGTGGAAATTAATTTTAGTGGTAATCAGGATAACGCCACAAGTGCTGTCAGTTGAGCTTAACTTTTGTTGAGCCAGAAATAATCCTTTAAGGTCTGTCAAGCTCGGACATTAGGGTTGTGTTTGTGGACAGCACACTATCGCCGATATCAATAAATAAACACCACCTCTTCAGGTTTCCATGATTAAATCAAATAGCTTACCTGAAAATATCTATAAACAATACAAATATAGACACTCGACTGAAATGTCTTGAAGTGTCTGAAGGAAAATCTCAGCACTGAACTTGTAGAAGAGCTGTGGCCGATTCTGAGGGACAAGAATTTGCAATGTATGGATGTTTGTATTCAGAGTGTGTGTGCTCTTTCATTTTAAAGAGCGCTTGATTAGACAGAATCCGAAAGGAAAAGGATTAGAGGATTATGGCGTGTTTTCCCTAGAGACGATCGGCCACGCTAGACCAGGCTAACATCCGTCACAGCCAAATTAATATGGGGCTCAGATAACAGACACCAACACTTCTCGTATCAGCGCTGAGGAGTCTGTCCTCTCCATGAACCCGGCTTACTGTCACACATCTCATATGCGCACAAAGGCGATCATAAAGAGGTCTGAAATGGCTTAAAGTCGACCCCAGATTATGAAAACCCCAGAAACCTTCTCAATCTTTGTTGATGTGACACATTAGCACGTCATGATATAAACACACACACACACTAATACCTAACGACACATACAAGGATAAAGATAGCACCAACTAGACGGGCCTGTACACACAGTCATTCCCATGCAGCTTTGTTTAAAACCACATAAAACTTTTAAAGAGCTAAAGAGAACATGTTATGAACACAAACAAGCATAAGAACAGGATTTTATTGGGTTATTGTGGCTGTGTAGTATTTAAGGACTTTCATAAAAGAGGAAATGGGTTGTCTTTAAACACCAAGCACAAATGAAGGGCTACATCCGAAAACTGGAAAATGCTGCTTTTGGAGGACACATTTCAAGGTAAGGCATCAAGGCACATCTAAAACCAATGTTAGCTTCACTTCCTGTTTCCTGAGATACCTTCATCTGAAGGCAGATGATATCCCACAATCCTGTGCGTTCCATTCTGTGCACTAGAAAGTTGTTTGTGTGTAAATGTTTTTCACCAACATTTTCCACTTTTGATGTCTTTCTAGCGAGAAATTACTACTGTAGTAATTAAATATTTTAGTTCTCACCAAAGCTTGTGTTATTTTGCTGTAGATCATTAAACAGTTACGCTGCCTGTCCGAAATCAGTTTTGTGAGGTATCTTCATGCACAAATGCTGCCTTACAAGTCACTGTCTGATAAGGCAGTGAGGCAACAAGTCCGCTGCCTAGGTTTGCAGATGCAGACTCGATTTTTCTAATGTAAAAACTAGACCCCAGATTGTTTTTTTGTTTTTGGGTATCTAACTTGTAATGCTTGTCATGTAGAAAAAAAGCTTAATCTGTCAGTTCTCCACTCCACAGTTGAGGCTTAAGGTAAGTTTTGTGGTCTTCGTGTCACCAAGAAGGTGAGACATCAATGAATGTGTAGCAAATAAACTCAAAGGGAAAATATTAATAATTATTCATAACTCATTATGATTATTAATTATGAATATTTTAATCAGTTAATCAGATTAACTTATGTAGCTACATTAAAATTACAATCAATAAATCAGTTCATCCTGTGAACACAATCGATTATTAATTAATTCTAAGAGAATGGTATTTTTCATGGCCACAGAAAAAATCTTTCTTAGCATTTACAGTGCTCAGAGCTGGTAATAAGATCTGATCATTTAAGAGACAATCTGTCGCAGACAGAGAGTCAGAACCAAATATGTATTGTGCACAAGTTTTATTAACTAAATCACGAACACATAACTAAACTAACAAACACATACATACAAGTCACACGTACATGGGTAAAATGAGGAATGATTGAGTGAGACCGGAATTGGGAAACATGAAGAGCTATGGGGAAGAATCAAAAATCTGGAAAGAATCATCAATATTCATTACAAAGCTCCTATGTTAACAAAGGAGGTTCACAACTTATACTAAATTGCTGCTAGTTAGTTAATCTTACGATATACCTCTGCCTTTTTGAAGAGCGTTTGGATACACTGTGGCAGTAGAAAGTCCTGAGAATTCAGTCCAATTGTGCTGAAGTTGCAATTGATGTCTTCTGCGTTGAATGAAGAACCAATGACAAACTGGCATGGTTACTTTGAATCTTAATGGGGAAGAGTCCTTTTCTCTCCCAGTTAAGCACATGGCTGCAGGGCAGGCCTACAGGCCTTGCAGAGGCAGAGCCCCCACAGATGCAGTTGGATCAGCGAGAGGGAGGAGTATGGTGCTCTGGCTTTTAACCTCTGGTCGAAGCCACACCTCTTAAGTACACTGCACGATTATTGCAATCCTTTAAGATCATTACAAATCACACTGTGCGACATGGATCTATTAAACTTGGGTACGACAAGCATGTAGACTGTACGACAATGACACCTATTGACTCGTAGGCTACAATGCAAGTTTCTAGAAGAATAAAACGTCATCGGCGTGCACTAGTGGTTAAATGTTGAGTCACACTTTGGCAGTTGTAGTTTTTATATGTGTTAAAATGAAAAAAAAAAACTTACCTCAAGCTCGCCTTTTTAAAGTTTTAACACCATGTCGCATTGATTTCATGTTTTATTTTTATTGGCTGGTCAGACGTAGGTCGTTCTAGCACACTGTGCGATGATCATGCTGAATTTTTGACACTGTCAGAAAATTATCTTTGGTCGCAAGACCAGGAAAACGGCCAACTTTGAACCTCTCTTACTGTATGACATAGGACCACCGATTAAAAGCTATGATCACAAAAATCGTCATGATTGTTTCACGATGGCAATCTTTCGTCTGGGACAGCCAAAAATCGTGCAGTAAATCGTGCAGTGTATCTCGGGCTTTAGGGTTGACCTGACCAATGAGAAGGTTATTTTCCAAATGACAACATTCCTCCTGTGGGGACTTTTAAGACCGAGTGTGATTAAAAAAACTGGGCCGTGTGGATTTGTGTCCATTTATTCTCCCATTAATGCAACAAACACACACTGCATCCAAAGAGGAAGTTGCATACATAAAAAATGAGCATTAATTTGATAGGAGACACGAGATATAAGTGAGGTTACATGAACTAGTAGTTCTTGTCATAAAAATGCATAAAATACAAGTGACATTTTGCATTATTTCACTTATAGAACAGTTAATCTATTCATTAATGCAGGAGAGTCTGTTTTTACAGGCTTTGTCTTGTCTTTTTAGCCTGACTCACAATGACTGAACTAACCAGAGGCCTGCATAGCTTCTGCTTGTAAAACCATGGAAACTAGTTTTATTACCTTGGAGGGTCAGGCAGACACCCTGGTTTGCATTTGGTGAGGGGTTTTAAGAATATTTGATAAATATAAAAAATATTTGTCTGATTTATGGTCTACAAAGGTGAAGTGAAAGAGGAAAGTGTTGTCATAATTGTTTTTTAAACGTTTGCTCATATCAAAATAATTCTCTCCTGCACTCTTAAAATAAAGGTTCCAAAAGATTTTTTTTTTTTTTTTTTTGCAGTGATGCAAATAATCCACAAATACCCCCAAAGAACCTTACAGTGAACAATCTTAAAAAGAACCACTTTTTTCTTAATGTGAAAAACATTTTAATAATCTAAAGAACCATTTTTCCACTATAAAGAACCTTTTGTGCAATGGAAAGTTTCCATGGATGTTAATGGTTCTTCATGGAACCAAATTTAAAAGTAGGCCTACTCGTTTTCATTTGTTCATACCGTGAGCCGCATAGATATTTGTCAGAGTGAGAAGTATTGTCTTCTGGTGCCATCTGCCAGTCACAAAGCAGAAGTAAAACATCCCATAATTCGCAGCAGGGGCTCAACCAATAAGAAAATAACAGAAGCTGGGTCACACAGCTGAGAGTCCATCTATGAAAGAATGTGTGTGTGCTGAGAAACTTGTTTTTGTTGTTCAGGTATGAAAGGGTAGATATGAAATGACCATCTCGCCCTCCTCCCTCCACCTGAGCCTGATAAGTGTCACCTTCCTCTGTGTCTCAGAAAAAACAAGATGGTGCAACTTATGGTAACACAACACCCAAACGAATTGTGAAATGAATTGCACTGACATGTCCTGGATTCACACAGTGAATCACAGGGGAAGTGACGACAAATTGAGGGTAACTGGCATTGCATTGAACAATTATTTGAATAAAGTACTGTAAATCACATGACCAGCTCTCTTGCAGCTGGTACCACGAATCGATTCTTTTGAGCAGTTCGTTTCAATGAACCGATTCAAAACAACATTTTGGTTATTCATTTACGTCACACCGCATTCAGGAAATCGTGCTCTTCCTGTGCTCTGGACAATAATTACTACTTATTAAAACTCTTTGCAGTTCAATGTGAGTAGCTAGTTATAGTCTCAAGAAAAGCTTGGACCGAGATTGGCTGGCTTTGATTAGACCGATTGAGAAGATCCGGTTCAAAAGAACAATTTGCTCACGAATCGGATTCTACACTCAACACTTCCTCCTCATTTTCTTTATTCACTGTACAAGGAGTTGTTCATGTAACTAGGTGGAAGGATATACCGCGCTTCTTGTTTACTCATTAGACATGTACGTTAATCTGGTGTTTCTGTTCTGTGTGGTAAGTAATATCTTTAACACTTATTCAATTTTATACTGTATATGTGAAAAAGATATAGGTCAACGTTCTACATCGACTAAAATCACTAGAGGAATACGTAAACGTATAGACTTGGTTTGTATCTTTGTTAATCGTATTCAAGTCAGTATAAAAACAGGCCATTTAAAGCCGATTTGGTTGAAAATATTAGGCTAAAAATGATAATAAACAAGTAGTTTCACTTTCGATTTCGTTTTGTCGTGAGGTCGTCACCCAACTGGTGGTTAACAAAACTTGCTTGAAAATAATTTTAATAAGAAAACGTAACTTAAATTTCTTATCTTATCTGTTAAATGCGTTTTCCACGTTTCAGATATTCGTATCAGACGGCAGGCGCCTGCGAAGGAGAAGCGCCGACTGTACAGACGGGACTTACCAACATGAGGGGAAAACCTGCTGCCTCTGTCCTAAAGGTAAGATCGTATAGGGTGTAAACAGTTGTTTTTTATCGAGGTTCGTGTCTTATTCCGCATCAGAAGTGTAGAGTTAGGTTTTGGATAGCGCTATGTAAGGCCAAGGTTTATGTACATTCAGCAGGGGTTTATTTTTCTTCAGTGATCGCCTATCCCTGTTATTATGTGGTTAACTTCAAATATTGATTTGAGTTTAGATGGATGTATAGTAATTGCAAACGAAGTTACTTTTATGGACGACTTAGACAACATATTTAGGTACAGTTACAGTACAGTACATAGGTTCTTCCACATTAATCTTTCTTACCTGCATTTTTTTAAAAACACTTTTTGTTTCCCCAGACTGCAGAGTGATAAGAGATGACAGCTAGTACTGTTAGAAATAAAAAATTTAGCAGCCAGTAGATATTTAAATTATTTCAAAGTATTTCAAAGAACCAATTATCTTGATTTAAACGGAATAGGTAGGATATTGTCAAGATTAAATGCAATCAAGTGTATGTATTTGTATGTCACAGGTTTCCGGGTCTTGATTCACTGCACAGCCACAGACAAAACTAATACGAAATGTCAGCTGTGTGATTCTGGCACCTATATGGACCACCCGAACGGTGATCACTCCTGCCAGCTTTGTGATGTCTGCGATCCTAATGGTAGGTCATTATTGTTTGAGTCTCTTCTTGAATTTCTTGATTTGCCGCAAGTAACATGATTGTACCCAAAAAGTAAATCAAACAAACCTCTTTTGTCATGTGGCTAACAGTTTAATCAGAAAGATCTTTATTTGTAGAATCAGTAAAAAAGCATTTTCTCCACCATACAGTGTTTCAAATCGCATTGCCATTTAGCAGTCATCCAGCTTTTATTCTAATATCAAGCTAACTTACTCCAATGTGCACAAGTGTCTCATACCAGCCACTGAGTGAACGCACAGAATAACATTAACATAACCTTCAAACACTCTAATGTATTTTTAGTATGATTTTTTTTTTTGAGTAAAAAGTAAAACAGCTCTGCGTTACCCCTCCAGTTTTAATTTATCAAATAAAGTGACTGTATGACTAGAAATTCAGCACTTGAGGCTGTTTCATTAGAATGAAATACAATTATGTGATTTTAAGTGATAAAATGTAACTGTAACAAAGTTCAAGTTCAGGCAAGGAGGAGGTGGATGTTAAATATAACATTAATCATAAAATATGCATAAACAACAAAACGATAGGAGTGTCACTGTGGCATATAAGCATAATAACACCAGCAACGTCCCAGGCTCTTGGTCCTGCCCTGCTTCATACAACAGTAGCATTAATAAAAATGTAATACATTAGCTCATCCAGAACATCAAGCTATGCCTTTGTTATTGTTTTGAGTAAGCGACCTCTAGTGGCTAAATTTTAATACTGTGCCTTTAATTGTTATTTTCTGCAAATGTTTTTGATTGCTTATTTGATGATGCAATGAGGAAAAGCCAATTCAGAATGGCCATTTTTCGATTATGCTATGCAATAACCATTCAGATTTAACAAATGGGCAGTAGCCAGTCAGCCACTACTAAAATATTAGTCAAAATCTCTAATGCCAGAGGTGGGACTGTTTTCAGTGGGTAGCATGGTGCTTCTTAAGGCTTGAATGGAAGGACAGACAAAACGTCTAATTTGTGCTTTGTTTCCCTGTAATAGCAAACATGAAGGAGAAGGTGAGATGTTCTAAATACTCCAACACTGTCTGCAGGTGCCTGGATGACCATTACTGTGACAAGGGTGACCACTGCAAATTCTGTAAGGCGTGTGGCAAGTATGTAGTCAGCCAAATAACTTTTTTTTCTCTGGACAGAACGACAGGTGTGTGTGTGTGTGTGTGCGCGCGCATTTTTGTGACATATCAGTGACATGGGTATGACATTGGTATTACAAAAAGAGGTGACTTATGAGGACATTACCCCATGTCCCCACTTTTCAAAAGGCGTATAGATCATACAGAATGAGTTTTTGTGAGGAAGTAAAAATGTGCACAGTTTTCTGTGATGGGTAGGTTTAGGGGTAGGGGTAGTGTAGGGAGATAGAAAATACAGTTTGTACAGTATAAAAACCATTACGCCTATGGAATGTCCCCATAATTCACAAAAACGAATGTGTGTGTGTGTGTGTGAAGAAATAATGTAAAGGAGACCAGTGTTCCCTCTTAAAAGAGGTGTTTAGACGCACACTTCTTATGTTGCTCCTGTGCAAATCATAAAAAGTCATAAAAATTTGTTTATTTGTTTATGGGTAAAATGAAACCTGCTTAAAGAGGGAGTCTGCGAGAGCTTCACATTTCTGATACGCAGGGCACCCGAAGGATATGCCCAATAAAGATTTATTTTATAAATGGTTATTTAATTTATAAAGGGTTTGCTAAGGGAGAGCAAAAGTTAGAGGGAACATGAGGACCCAGTTCTTCCAATATCTGTATTTTTTCTTTAGCGTTCTGCATATAATAAACTTTATATTTTAAACCTTTGCTCTCAGCTCAGTATTCAGTCTTCTCTCTGTTGTCTTCATGTTTATCCAAAAGGTGTGAAAATGAAGTGAAAATAAAATGCACAGAAACCAACAACACAGTGTGCGAAGATGCCACTCCAAAATCAAGCGGTATGTATATTCACAAGCTACAAGCATCCACAGGCATATCCAAGGGATAATTCGTTAAAATGCCCCTGTTCTGAGTACCCTTCTGTATACACACACAGTATAAGCAGTGATTGAATATGTAATGTAAAGCTTATGCAGTATAAACAAAGTACAGTACAGAGGGTGGTAATAGACAATTATCTATGGTTTCTTCTGTGTTTCAGAGCCCGCAGCTATTGTGGTGCCGATTGTGGTACTCATCATCATCATTGTGGCTGGTGTGGTTCTCTTTATCATCTATAAACGGAGACAAGAAAAGGACAAACCAATGGCAAAGGAAGAGGTAATTTCTCTTTTTTCTAAAGTACCACCTCAGTTGAGGTTCCAAGCGTGCCGTACCGATACTAAAATCTGATGTCTATCAGAGATTAGAGCCACTATCAGCGTCATTGGATTTGTGGCAGGAGACACCAAACCAGCAAGAAAATAGTCAGCCACAGCCACAGCAATATTTGTTTGCTCAACTTTTTTAAAATGACCTGCTTTAAAGGACTGTCGTACTCAACTTGAAAAAAAGAAACGTCTGTATCGTGATCAGTACCAGGGGATCATAGCGCGATACATAAACCTCTAAAATCACTACGTATATGAGTGTGAATCGAATGCATGTGAACTTTATGAATGAAATGAGCGCAAATCAAAAAACTGCGTTGCTGTTGCGTCTCTCTGAAATTAGAGCTTCACAGGATAAAATACTACATCCTACACATGTTTTACCGTTCAGTATATTTAACCCTTTCGCACGTAAGTTTTAAATATTCTGGCTGACCCCCCAGCGTGAGTTTTTTGAAGCGACCGTTATTTAGAACGTATCACTTTATGGTTTCCATGGTGACGCGTCATTGCTTGTTATGTGACACACCGCAGCACTGTATGAATGATAATCTGCTTTCATTTAATTTTTCCTTTGTTATTCATAATATTCACAAATTTGTTGACTATAGCATGAAATATCTAATGTTCCGATTGCCAAATATGTGCAAGTGGATGTGTTTTGCTGTTTAAACACCTTTATAACATCATGTTAGTTGAGCCATATGCGCGATGGGCGCCGCCATGTTAGTTTGCGCCGCACAGAGAATCGGATCTGTTGGATTTACAACCCGTGAATTTATCCACTTCTCCCGAAATACATGAAAGTAAGTGAGTCGGTGAACTGGGGAAGAATAGAGTAAGCTTTAAAGTTACTTTCACAATGTGTATCTGATATGAATAAAACGTGTCGTCTAATTATAATGGAAAGGGTTGTTATTTCCGCTTCTATAGACACCATTGTGTATTTTACAAACTCTAAATATATTGTTTTGTTAGTACTCGTGTGTATTTAAATGTCTGAAATCTAAAATAAACATTATTTGGTTGAAAACACTGCATATATGTGATATGAAAAGCGCTGCACGCGTCCGTCTCTGGTTTAGCGCCAGCCAAAGCGCGCACGCACATTTGAATTTGGCAGTTGATCACGCGATGCGCTGAACGTTCTAATCACACCGGTGTGATCGTACGCTCCTGGGACCAGACAAGACTGATCACACCGGTGTGATCGTACGTGTTAAAGGGTTAATTGACGTAAACCTTGCACGATATGAATGAATGCAATTAGCACAGCACGAACGCAAATCAAATAGGTAAAAATCAAGAGGCAAATTACGCTAGGTCTCTGCGCATCTCTGAGAAACAAACTCTGTCAAGATAATCAACTATACATAGGCTATACATTTTCTACTAAGTCAACATGTTTGCTCCTTTATCTGCTTCTGGTTTGAGAAGCACAAGCACATTTGTTTAGTGAAGTTCAAAAGAGACTTGCTTATGGTAAAGAGAAAGTTTTGAATTCATTCAGTCGTGTACGACATTCTCTAAATCACTACATGAAATCTTTGTAATGAAATCACTCTGCTTGTACGGTCATTTATTATTATTATTTTAATTATTAGCTTATTTTATATTTAGAAAACTGAATAGGGGAAATAGTCTTGAAACAATGACTCCATGCTGTTTTGTTTTCCCCACACTTTTCATGACCTGGAAATTACACAAATCAAATTTCATACATTTCCAAGCTGCATAGGAACCGGTGAGCATGCAGGGAAAGTCAAGTCAAGTCACCTTTATTTATATAGCGCTTTTTACAATGCAGATTGCGTCAAAGCAGCTTTACATTGATAATTGGTATACAATTTTTCCTTTTAAAGAATAGTGTCAATGCAGGCAGATCAAAAGCACTGTTGAATAAATGTCAAGGATACTGTTGAATATCAAATGTCAAGTCAAATTAAATTAAATTAAATTAAATTAAATTAAATTAGGGCTGCACGATTAATCGTATTTTATCACGATAACGATATCTGCTTCTCTCGATCGATTTTAAATAATCGTCATGATATTGGCCCGCTCTATGAAAATGAACATAATTTGGAAATATTGGAAGTAATATTAGGAATTTCGCTGTTTTATCTTTTGAAGTTCCTAAAGGTTTTACCAGTTTTCATAATGTTGATCAGCTAGAAATGATTTTTCTTTGCTTTACAAATTTGCCGGGCAATTTGAATCTGGTTTGTCTTATTGCAAACGAATTGTGTTGCTTTAAAATCTAATGTGAATACATATTACAAAGCGCTCACCAAAACCATGTTTTGTATTGATTTACCATCTAACGAAGTTATCATAGTTGGTTAAATTTAAGTCTTTGTGCCACCTACAGGCCTTTTGGGTGAAGTGTAGGTTGGTAAAGAACTTGCAAAATAGCCATAGTTACATTACTCTTTTGATAGAATAAACATGATTAATAAAGCTGATATTATCTCTAAAATCGCCACGCAATGTGTGTGCAAAGGGAATGAGTGTAAATTCTATGAATTTAACTAAATGCAAATCAAGTAACTTTAGCCACGTTCCTGTTGCCTTTTCCATACTTTCCAGGCCTGAAAATTATTTAAATCAATTTCCATACTTTTCCGAACTGTGTAGAAACCCTTACTGCTTTATTTTGAATATTGTTAAATAGCCTATGTTTACAAAAGGTCCCTGAGTTAGGATTCAAACTTGTGTCATCAGAAGCACAACTGCACGTACATCTAGAAGCACTTCCATCAAGACTATCAGCTCAGACAGAAGATATTTAAATGTTATAATCATAAAAATATATATATATATTTTTTCAGTTAAACAAGGCATATTTTAGTGATATCTACAAAGAAAACAGATATATGCTGTAATACCATAGTAAAACGGTCTTCTTAAGTAATTACAAACTTCCGTGCAAAGCTCCACCCACTTCCGAATTTATACGAATAATAATACAAATAATTTTGGGATTGTTGCAAATACAGATACAGATTGTGCCTCTGCTGCACACCCCTATGATGACTATGCAGTGTTATTTTGCATTTAGGGTAAGTGTACCCATTAAGCCCATGTACCCTTAAAACCCACTTTCAACTCTGAAGTCAAATTAAAAAATTAAAAAATATTTTATGTTGCTCGTCTTTTGAACAAATCCAGTGATTTGTTACCTTCCTGACATTTTCTATTGCTTGCCAATCTCATTTGGCAATGTTGATTCTACTTACGGAAAGAAACTAAACTGTTCGTTCCGTCAGTTGAATAGGGAACGCGTAGGACATACAGCGTAAGCTTTTTGAAAGAATACTGAAAGCGGAAGCACAAGCAAGGCTATCATTTGTTTAAATAAACCATATAGTTATTTTATTTGTATATTTGTCCTATTGTATTTATTTGGGCTATTACTGCTAATTTTATTTGTTTTTTTGTTGGGTTTCGGCATAAATCTTGGCAAAATGATTTCCCTGTGTGTAGTACTTTTCAAATGTTTCCAGCACATTTTAACAATACCAAGATAACATTGATAACCATGATAATTCGGGTCACTACGATCATGATATGAAAATTTCATACAGTTTAATTTCTAGTGTATTTCAAAACATTTTTGCCTGATTGTTTGTCTTCCTTTTTCTCATGCAGGAAAAATTTCTGCAAGGTAAGTTTGCATGTACCTTTATATATGTTAGCATGAAAAGTAGATTATTAAAATGCATCAATATCTGTATCACATCAGGCCCCAAGAAGTCCTCAAAATAAAAAAAAATAAAATAAACACATTTCCCATAAATGAAAGAGAAATATTTTAATTTTTTTTTTTTTTTTTTTAAGTTTTATTACATTTTAACTATTTAATTTTGATGTTTATTCAATGTATGACTTTGAATATCAAAGTCGCACACATCAATTTTAACATTTGCAATCCTTGGGACAGTATAGTTTAAAACCTCACATTAAAGGGGTCATGCCATGAGAAATCAAATTTGCCTTGATCTTTTGACATGTACGACATGTAAAACATCCTGCAATTTTCATAGCTTAAAACATCCTCCTCTTTATAAACAAAGCATTTATTTTACCAAGCTGTAGGCTCTGTGAAATCACACAGGCAAATACATCTTGCATATGACTGCCTCTAGAGCAAGACATTGACGAATCATCAACATCGTCGCACCATAAGCCACGCCCACTGCCGTTCAGCTGATTTGCGGCTGACTGCATTCTATCGTCCATTACAATCACTGATGCTGTCTACACTGGATGCCCTTTCAATCTCTTACATACTCCACATGCTGACAAGTCAAATGGAAGTGTAAACAAACATTCACTTTGACGCTTCCTGTTTAAACAGCTTGTTTGCGTCTCTGTACTGATGTCAGAAGGACATCTGTGTGGGGTCCCAGATCACGTCGGAGGGGTTTTTTTGTCCTGAGCATTTGACTGCAGGTTTTTTTGTATTGTAAACGAGAGACAGTGCAATGGAGAGTTAACAAAGAAATTTTTGTTGAAAGATGTTCAACAGCAGCTACATCACAAAGCATAAGTAAACAATTTGATAATGCTTTGTCTGTATTATATGGAAAGTGCTGTCATTATAAGTGCAATATCAACTGGGTGTTGATACTTTTTATGCTGTCGTATTAGCCAATCATAACAGTGTGTGTGCAAAAAACTTTATCATTATAAGCAAACCTCAAGGAACAAAATTCCATGTCATGACCCCTTTTAAATGAAGAAAAAGCAGAATTTAAGAATTTAATTTTTGTGGGGAAAAAAGAACTGTTAAAAATAAATGCTATTTTATATGTTAATACATTTGTTATATTTGTTCCTGGAAAGTGCCTGGAGGAACAAAAAATACATTTAAATCGGTGGTTCCCAAACTGGAGGGGGATGTGGATAGACTAAGGGATGGTGTACACTCAGCAGATTATGCAAAAGAAACCTCTACCTGGTGATACAAGACCCCACTGCGAAATTATCCCGCTTGTGTGACTAATTGCCACATAAGGTGCTGAACAAAATATAAATTTGATATTTTATTACCTCAAGATGACACAATACCTGCTTGAGCATTCTGTTATCAGTTGTAGTGGTTAGTGTTATTGTTGTGGAATAACAGACCACTAGATGGTGTGATTTGAAGAATCAGAATTGAGTATTGCAGGGAGCTGTGGATAGTTATAAATAATTGATGCATGTTCTGCACTTGAAAATATTTTTCTCTATTAAACGTTTTGGAACCACTGGTTTAAAAAAATAGCAGCTTAAGAAGCTTAAATCTGTGATGTCTTCTTTTTTTGTGTAGGTGTAGATGTAGACATGAATGAATACCTGCCAGAAATTGTTGATCATCTGAGCTGGAAAGTGATGAAACGTGTTGCCCAGCACAGTGGCATGACTACAGCTACTATTGACAATCACGAGAATAGTTACCCTGCTGATCCGAAACAACGGACCTATGAACTTTTGCAGGAATGGCACCAGGCACAAGGTTTATATAAAGCCTACCCAGCTCTCATCAAATCTCTTTTTGCCATAAAGGAAAGAAGAATAGCAGATGAGATCAAGCAAATCGTTGAGAAAGGAGAGGCTAAAAAAAGAGACATAAACGGAACAGGAAATGTACAATAAATATGCACAATCTTAAAAATAGAGAGTACCCCCCATACGTCTTTATTTTGTATAGTTCATTTGGTTATAAATTCTCAGTCAATTCTCAATTCTCAAGTCAAATTTCTTTTTTACTCAATAAACCTCCACCCTGACTTTAAGGTAATGTTGTTTTTTATGACTTAAAATGTTATCCTGTTTTATATTGTTCATCATAGATATGCTTTCAGAATGAATTTGCATCTTTGTTTTATATGCTACAGTATGTAAGTGCTGGGTAACTTCACTTGCTGAAATGCTGAAAGGTGATGTTTCAAGTATGCAGCCCTGTTTGCTGCTGTACAAAATAAAAACTATTTAGAGACACAGTGACTCAAACTCAATCAGATTCCTTCAAATTGTAATTAATCCAGCATATTGTGCAATTATTTTGCATTTATTTCAGCTTTCTGATAAGGTTATCATCATGTTTCAATGGTTTTTATATGTAGATCATTAACAGTCTGCCCTATAATAACATTGTAAAAACAATATTCTGTAGTTTTTACAAAATAGTTTTGGCAGCTGTGGTTGCCAGAATAATTTTATAAAAACTGTAAACACATTTACCTAACAAACTACATTTTACAGTATAAAACTGTAATTTACAAACAAGAAAATTTGAATGTAAACCAGTAAATTCAACAATGCACACTACTGCTAAAATCTGTTTTGTACCTTTAACATATACTGACAACCACCATAATAATGCAGGTGTTAAAAGAGAAAGCCACATGAAGATCACATCACAGCTTTTCCATGAGCTGAAGTATATACTAATATAAAGAAGGTGCAAAGAGTCATTCACGCAAACACAAAACACCATCATGGTAACCCACAACACTTACACAATGCAATAAACATTCATTAAACAACAGAAGATGTAACATAAACCATAATGTACATAAAAACTATTAAGAAACATGATTATTTAAACAAAATACTTTCAAATGTGGAGTGTCACACAGGGAATTGTGGGAATATCAGTTTACAGTTTTTGACTGTAAATTACATAAAATGTCTGGTAAGAGCTTTTACTGTTTTTCCTGTATATAATACAGGAACTTACTTTCATTTTTTACAGTGCATGTCATAAATAGCTTAGTCCTTATCCATACATATTACGTATAATCCTGAAATGTACTGTGGACCTTGTGCATTTTCATTCACATGAAACAAAACCTTGTGAACAACAGAAACTTATACGAGGAGGAGCCTGTGTTCACTGATCTTGTTTTCTTCATTATAAATACATCCGTGAGCTCATGCAAAGAGCAGATCACCACTGCTGGAGAGAAAACAACATCTACCAACATCTACCACTGCTGCCCAACATGATGGAGTAAGTGTTTAAAATTAATTTATGGAAAAACTGTGATTTACAATGTGGATATTTTAAATTTCTGATGTGGATATTTAAAAATCAGAGATGCCATAAAAAGTTTGATAAAAATATAAATTACATTATTTTCTGTTTCCAATGATTCATTTAAGCTTTAAATGCTTAAAGATTTACATAAAACTTTTTAATTTAAGGTTCCTTGCCATGACTTGCCTCCTTCTTCTCTTTAATTGAGGATTTAATGTCAAACAGCTCCATATCCTTGGATCTAAACGTGTCAGCAGTAAATGACTTTGTAAGGTTAATTTCTCTTTCTCTGTAACTCCAGTTCCCCACTGAAAAGCAACCTTGAGAGGCTGGAGTGCCACTTCACATGGGATCTGGGGCAACATCGAAATGAGCTTCTGGGGATGAAGAGGAACATGGAGGATGTGGACCAGGAAACGTGCACTTGGCCGGTTCACTATTACAACCTGCTGGGCTACATCCATCAGGCTCTTGGCTCCAGCACAGAGGCGCTGATGAACCTGGACAAAGCAGAAAGTGTGATCCAGAAGCAGGGAACAGAAGAGCCTGAAGTCCGGCTGCAGGTCAACAAAGCTAACTTGGCTTGGGTCTACTTCCATTTGGGAGAGATGGAGAAAAGCAAAGATTATTTAGAAGAGGTGGAAAGGCTTCAGGGAATGCATCCTGCTCCACCTGGATGCACTTTACACCCTGAAGTCAGTGGAGAAAAGGGCTGGACGCTGGTGAAGTTTAACAAGTCCAAGAAGCGCTAGGCGATTGATTACTTTAAAATGGCTGCAAAAGCACAAGCAGATAGGAAGGAATGGCACAAAGGTCTTGCTGTAGCCATGAGCAGGGCATATATAAAGTCTGAACTCAGTCCAGAGCTGGAGGCTGATATTCTAGAGGTGGTGAAAACGGCATCAGAGATAGACCCGAATGATTTGTTCCTTCAATCCCTCTATATACTAAAAAAGTCTGAGGTGCAGGCCGAAAACAATGATGAGGAGGTACAAAGATTTCTAGAGAGAAGCCTTAGTACAGGGAACTTGGATGGTTTGGGTTATATTCTTGAATACTTTAAAATAATTTCCATTGAGAGAGCTATTCAAGAGGGACAAAGGCTTCGGGAAAAGTTCCCCTCTTCCACTAAAGTTTTGAAAATCCTGGCAGATGTATACAAATGTAAAGTGTTCTCCATGCCATGAAGGAAGACAGTCGGGAAAGGCAGGCTTGGGCTCAGAAATGCATTAAGCTCTTTGAGAAGGTTGTCAGAGATTACCCAGATTGTGTCAGAGGAAGGATTTCCCTTGCAACACTGCACCGTTACGCACACAACATTGAGAGAGCCGATGAGATGTACCAGCAGCTCCTATCAGAGGAAGATGATCTCCCTCCTCATTCCCAACAGTTACTGTACTATAGTTACGCATACCATCTATTTCAGCATGGGCAGTCCATAGACCAATCAATCTGCTTTCACATGAAAGCAGCAGCAATCCAAAACACTTCACAAGACAAACAGAAGAGCATAATGATTCTTAAAACAATTGTGAAGAAGGGCAGAAACCCTCGATGTAGACAAATTTCAGAATTTCTAAAAAAATGCTCTCAAAGATGAGTAAATATTCTCTTTATTTCACTTAATTTACGCAACAAGAGTAAATAATATCTAAAAATCACTCAACCTACTAGATACGTCTCAATAGGTGTTACGCATCAAGTGCAAAAGTGCAGTCACATTTATCATTGTTTCGTGAATTTTCAGGGGTGAAAACCAGTCGTTTCAATAAGAATCCACGTGATCAAAAGAATTTGCAATGGGGTCAAGTTGGTCATTGATTCATTGCACTGATCAAGAGAAAGCTGCTTGGTTAAAAAGCACCTTGTGTGAACTGCTTAATACATCTTTACACTAATGAAAATTGACCATGATTTATGATGGATGAAACTTCACCAACTTTTGCTAATGTAACCACATGCAGCTTAAATAAAGGTGGAGATTTATTTGTATATTGTACATGTATCATAGAATATCAAAAAATGAAGAAATCATATTTTCTTTTTTGCTTGATATATTGTCACGATCCCTGTACTGTCTTGTGTTTTGAGGACTTTTATGATGTATTCTTAGTTCTCATTGTTTCTGTGTTCACTTCCTGTTTTGGCTTGTACCATGTGTGTCGCCATAGTTACCTTCATTAGTTACCATGACATCAAATCACCAACACAAGACTTTGGATTGTCTGCCTTTATGTTTTATTAAATGTTTGAGCTTGCATTTGGATTCTCTGCCTCGTCTCTGCTCACACGTTACATATCTAACAGCTATACATTTAATATCAATAGCAAAAAACAAGGTAACTTAGGAAAATTATGTTTTTTTTTTTTCATATACATACATTAATGTTGTGGCTTTACTTTTCTAATAAAGAGTACTTTGTCAGTAGTAGCCAATAAACAATGGCGTCTGTAACAATTTATATTCAATAATTCTTTCATTTATCTTAAGAACATTTTTAAATGCCATTTTGTAAGGCACTTGCCATATTTTATAACAACCTCAAACAAACAGTGTCACACTTCACTTTTATTCACCCCTGAATTTACAACATTTAACGAGCACAATATTAAGTAAATATAAAAATAGCTTTCCCTGTATTTCTTGACAGAATGGCTGAATCAGCTGATGAGTTATCTCTATCCAATGACACATTGTAAAACTGCAGCAATTTTCCATCCCATTGTTGTTACATGGAACTTGTAAAAACGTTTCATTTCCTGTTTCTGTTCATGTAGGAAAGAGTTAACTGATTTTAAATACACACTGAATCTGACAAGGAAAGATGTAGCAGCAAAATCAGCTGGATGCAACAAAACAAATGATAGTGAGTTTAACTTTGTAAACAGTAGCACATATTGAGAGTGAAGCAGAAACTAAGTTTTTGGTAACACTTTACAGGTTGCATTTAGTTAAATACATTTATTTAACATGAACTAACATTAAACATACTTATACACTTAATACATTATTAAAATCAAAAGTTGTTTTTGTTAATACCATTTAATGGAACTGAGCTAACATGAACTAAAAACTAACAATTCTTAAAGGGTTAGTTCACCCAAAAATTAAAATTCTGTCATTTATTACTTACCCTCAAGCCGTTTCACACCTTTAATACCTTCGTTCATCTTCGGAACACAAATTAAGATATTTTACTTAAAATCCGATGGCTCAGTGAGGCCTCTCTCAAGATCCATAAAGGTACTAAAAACATATTTAAATCGGTTCATGTGAGTACAGTGGTGCAATATTAATATTATAAAGCGATGAGATTATTTTTGGAGCGCCAAAAAAAAACAAAATAACGACTTATTTAGTGATGGCCGATTTCAAAACAATGCTTCAGGAAGCATCGGAGCACAGTGAATCAGTGTGTCGAATCTGCTGTCACGTGATTTCAGCCGTTGGCAGTTTGAAACGCGATCTGAATCATGATTCGACACACTGATTCAATTGTGCTCCGATGCTTCATGAAGCAGTGTTTTGAAATCGACGGCCATATTTTTGGCGCACTAAAAATATTCTCGTCGCTTTATAATATTAATATTGAACCACTGTGCTCACATGAACCGATTTAAATATGATTTTAGTAACTTTACCTTTATGGATATTGAGAGAAGAAATGACATCGCTTCCTGTGGAGGCCTCACTGAGCCATCGGATTTCAACTAAAATATTTTAATTTGTGTTCTGAAGATAAACGATGAGGGTAAGTAATAAATGACAGAATTTTCATTTTTGGGTGAACTAACCCTTTAATAAACACTGTAACAATGAACACTAACAAATGTATTGCTTATTGTTAATGTTTAATTTCATTTGCAAATCAAATCAACCATTCGAAAAGCCAGCTATAAATACAGTAGGTCACTCCGACATAAAATCAAATGATTCAAGTTATAAATAAATTCTGAAATTATGATCTAATAATTATGCATGTCACCTGCATTTTGTCACTGCCATTATGTAAACTACACTTCATTGAAGTAAAAAACAAAACCTTAGACAGGACTCCAGGATAAAGAATCCGGAGCTGACGCGTTTAATGACTTTGTTCAGGTAGATAAGAATGAGCTTGATCATTATAAGTACACCATGATCTCTCAGCAACTCACATGAAGCTCAAATCAGCATTGCTAGAGGAAACATATCTCAAACCAGACCACCACTAACTCTTATTATGGAGTAAGTACTTTTCCAATTCAAATATGAAAAGTCTAATGTAG
The DNA here is from genome assembly GCF_024489055.1 of Chanodichthys erythropterus. Classification (NCBI taxonomy): domain Eukaryota; kingdom Metazoa; phylum Chordata; class Actinopteri; order Cypriniformes; family Xenocyprididae; genus Chanodichthys; species Chanodichthys erythropterus. The sequence continues at coordinate 20,700,853 of NC_090238.1, read as the reverse complement.
GAATTTAAAGTGATTTACCAGACTAAACTCAAGATTGTGTAAAAATGTTGTGGCTTATTTGAAATTGTTGATTATCTGTCCCATGCCTGCTATGATTTATTGTACATAAACAAAAAGAGAGCATTTGTAACTTCATTATTAAAAGATTAATAATCTTTTTTTTTTCCTGAATGTGTCTATAACTCTAGTCTAAAACAATGCCTTAAGAAGCTGGAGTGCCACTTCACATGGGACCTGGAGTACAGTACAAATACACTCCAGGATTTACTGAGCAACCTGAATGATGTGGACCAGGAAACGTGCACTTGGCTGGTTCACTATTACAACCTGCTGGGCTACATCCATCAGGCTCTTGGCTCCAGCACAGAGGCGCTGATGAACCTGGACAAAGCAGAAAGTGTGATCCAGCAGGGAACAGAAGAAGCTGGAGTCCGGCTGCAGGTCAACAAAGCTAACCTGGCTTGGGTCTACTTCCATTTGGGAGAGATGGAGAAGAGCAAAGAATATCTAGAAGAGGTGGAGAGGCTTCAGCGAATGCATCCTGCTCCACCTGGATGCACTTTACACCCTGAAGTCAGTGGAGAAAAGGGCTGGACGCTGATGAAGTTTGACCTGTCAAAGAAGCGCCAGGCGATTGATTACTTTAAAATGGCTTTAAAAGCACAACCAGATAGGAAGGAATGGCACAAAGGACTTGCCATGGTGATGAACATGGAATTTGCACAATTCACTCCAGAACAGATTGTAGAGCAACTGAAAATCGCACATGAGAAAGACCCGAATAGTTTGTTCCTTCATGCTCATTATTTACTAAAACTATCTGATCAGGAAAATTTGTCATCAGAAAACATTGAAAGGGAGATGCAAGATTTACTAGAAAGAACTCTTGAAACTGGAAACCTGGAGGGTTTGCACATTATTCTCAGGTATTATAGAAAAGAGATTTCTTTTGATAAAGCTCTTCAAATAGCAGAGACGGTTCAGGACAAGTTCCCCTCTTCAGTTAAAGCATCAAAACTTTTGGCAAACAGCTACAAATGGAAGGTTTACAGCATGGAAGGCAGTGAGGAAAAGGAGATTTTTGCTAGGAAAGCCATTAAGCTCTTTGACGAGGTTGTCAGACATAACCCTTACTCATACAAAGTAAAGATAGCCCTTGCATCAATGCACGAATATGCACACAACAGGAAGAGATCAGATGAGATTTACCAGCAGCTCCTGTCAGAGATAAAGGATCTTTCTCCTGAAAGGCAACAGCATATTTACTACAATTATGCCTATCGTCTATTTGTCTGCAGACAGTATGATGAATCAGTTGAATATCACATGAAAGTAGCAAAAATCCCAAGTGATTCAGTTGACAAACAGAAGAGCATGAAGATTCTTCAAAAAACTGTGGAAAAAGGTAGAAGCCGTCGATGTGAGGAAATTCTGCTTATTCTGGAGAGAATTAATATTTCTGATTAAAATGTCACACTTCATCAAAACACAAACAAACTAAATCCTTCCATTTGTATAAATTTGACACAATTCTGAAAATTTTAGTGAAGGTGGGAAAATTTTCTCCCTCTTGAAAACCATTCTCTGAATCTTCTATAAAACCAAAAAAGTTTTTTTTTTACAAGTTTCAAGTTTCATTGGGTCTTTCAATATAATTTACCTCGTTTTCGGCCTACACCTCAAGACATTTTTGGCATATAAAGGGACTGAATATATTTGATTCTGCAATTTTGTTTATGATAAGTAACATTTAAAGCATGTGATATTGATAATGTTGTGTGGGCTTGACCTACTGTAATTTGATTGGCTGTTCAGACGGTTGAACTGATTTACATATTTACCATCTAACAGTGAGGAAAGGAAGACTTTGGCTATGAAATCCATTGAACTGTTTGAGGAGGTTGTCAGACATTACCCTAATATTTTAAATGAAAAAAATCGCAAAAATGAAAAACAAAAAGAGTATGTCTTTACCCTGCTAGAAATGTTACGTTTCCAGAACATTCTCAGAATGCCCCCACTGGTGTTAAGGATGTTGCCTAGTAATGTTCCCAGTACGTTCACAGACGGTCACAATGTGGAGTTCTTTTAAGGTTTGGTGGACCTTCACAGAACATTCAGGGAAAGTTTAGGGAACCATAATTTATTTGGAAATGTTCTCTTTTGAAATGTTGTCCCTGCTGCACTTGTCAAAAAAAATTAATTGAAAATTTGAGCTAAATTGACTAGTGGCTGTTCAAACAAAAACATATTTTTCTTAAATGTCTTACAAAAAAAAAGAAAAAATAAGCTCTTTAGAGGTATTTCATGGATTATTATTATGAAACCTTTTCTGTGAAATGCAAACCTCTTGCAATAAGTCATTAGCTGACAACCGCACACATATGAGCTAATGTAACTACTGTATCAGCAACTATAGTTGATTTTATACTGCCTTTAAAAAAAAGCAAACAGCACAAAATCAGTGTTTCTGGATCATCACTGACTGAAGCACAGGCTCTACTCTCCAGCACAATGATAACCTCACAAATCTCAGACAACAGAAACAGAACATTAAACACTAACAGATCTCTCTAGATCTCAGCATCTTCACTTATTACAAACCACTGTGAAGACCCTGAGTGTTTCTCCCTACCTGTTGGTGGCAGACTGTGTGGGAAATCTGTGTCAATTCAGATTAATGAATTAATTAATAATGATTAGGGGTGTAGACTATACAAGGACTTGTTTATTGAGAAGGACTCTTGGTGGGATCGTTCTCCTAGGAGCAGCTCTTGTGACATCTCTCTCTTTTCTTCTTTATTTATATATTTCTTATATCTTGTAGCTTTAAGATTTAGTTATTGTTGTTTTTGTTATTTCCTTTGATACTTTTTTCCCCCCTAGACTTATGTTTGTTATTTGTGATTATTATGTTTGTTAAATCAATAAATTAATTTGTATTGATTGCACGGTGGTGTGTTATCCATTTTTTATGTTGTGGCTAGAAATGAGCTGGCCGTAACACCAATCTGACTTTATTTCTTTCATACAAAACTTCTTAATGAGGTGTTGATGTTTTATTAAAAATTGTAAAGTTTGAAGTCACCGTTACGGAGGTAAGCGCTTGTTTTAGTTGGGCTCCTGACCCATGATGTATTAAATTTTTCTTCGGTTCTTGTATCTGTGTGTTTCTAAAGCACATTTATTACAAATTAAAAAGTTGTGAGCATTTTTTAAGAGAACATTTCAAAGGAATTGGGTTGCTCATTGTTGATGATTTTATTGTCATACAGTGGCCTTATTCACGGATCTATGAATATTGTTCATTTCTGTAATGCATAAAAGATATTAGATATTTTTAAAGCTTTTACTGTTTTTATTGCATTGGGCAGAAATTAGCCAGACAAGACACACAGACATCAAGATTCTGCGTATGAACCTCAACAATGGTGACAAAATTTTCAGATAAACAGATCAATTCTGAGCATCACAAAACAAGCTAAAGTCACAAAAAAGATTTTTGTTTATTGTCACCATTGTTGAGGTTCATACGCTGATTCATGATGTCTGTGTGAGACTAAAAGACTAATGAGTTAAATGAGTTTTATCTTAGGCTTGATACACAGGCTTATACCCAGAAAGATACACATTTTTTAGATACTGTTGTAAATGTAGATACTTCTTTCAGAGTGAAAATTGACCCTCAAAAGGTTTACTCACTTTTTAGTCAAATTAATATAAGAAAGTCAACAGAACCAGGACCTTTTAAAATCATGTGCGGAGGAGCTTAGCCATGCATGGTGTCCTATTTTCCAACAATCTGTGGATTGTCATAAGCTCCCTGATATTTGGAAAAAATCTGTTGTTGTTCCGATACCAAAAAAGTCGAGTCCAATGGAAAATAATGATTATAGGCCCATAGCCTTGACATGTGTCATGACGTGCTTTGAGAGATATATGGTGTCCTTGTTAAAGAAAGAGGTTAAATCAGTTTTAGACCCATTTCAGTTTGCCTATAAACAGGGTCGTGGTACAGAGGATGCTATTAACACTATTACTAATGCTATAGTGAAACATCTGGAGAATCCAAAAGCATATGCAAGGTTGTTATTTGTTGATTTTAGCTCCGCTTTTAACACAATTAAGTCCAATGGTCTAATCAAAAAACTGAACCAGTGGGGTGTGAACCCTTTTTTAATTAAATGATATTATTCATTCTTAACCAATCGAACACAGCAGGTTAAGGTCAACCATACTGTATCAAATGTTAGAAGGACAAGTATAGGTGTGCCACAGGGCTGCGTTAGTTCCCCGATTCCTCTATACAAATGAATGTAGTTATGATCCTAGTAACCTCATAATTAAATATATGATACAGCTTTGCTTAGCCTCTTGTATAATAATACTGATCGTTCTGTGTATCATTCAGAGGTAAAACATTTTGTGAATTGGTGTGACATGAATCATCTTGTCATAAATGTTAAAAAAACAAAGGAAATGATTTTTGACCCGAGGTCATTAGGGAACTATTCACCAATATCTATTCATAACATACCTATTGGACAGGTTTGTTCTTACAAATATCTGGGTGTTTACATGGATAACTTGCTTAACTGTTTACTGTTTGGTTTTCATGTGGATAGTGTATGCTGTCGTGTGCAAAAGAGGTTACATTTCTTATGTAGATTAAAATTGTATGGGGTAGAACAGAAAATAATGTACATCTTTTCCCAGGCTGTAATTGAAAGTGTAATATACTATGGATACACTGTGTGGTTTGGCAATATTACAGTTCAGTCCAAAGCTAAACTTGCTCGTCTGGGAATCACTGAACTCATTTAGAGCCCAATCTCTGAGTTAGATTTACATTATTGATTACAGCAGAACTGTGATTCTACAGCACAAGATCTGCTTTATCAATATAATATAAAGGATTTCACATGATAAAAAATCTTTCTCTTAGGCACACACAGATATCAAGTATCAGCCTGTGAATCTCAATGATGGTGACAAGCAACATATTCTGATCAACAGATCAACTCCGAACATTAGAAAACAAGCTACTAAAAAGTTGCATGAAACAGAACAAAATAAAATATGAGAATAAAGGAAATTACTAAGACAATTAAGCTCATAATTTATTCATGCAGCAATGCATGATGGGAGCCATGGATGAATTTTGATTGGTGGCTCCCAGAATGCACTGCAACATGCTTTTTGATGGTCACCACTGTTGAAATTCACAGGCTGATTTTTGATGTCTGTGCGTGCCTAATATTAATACTTTTTTATGATCAACACATCTTTTCTGAAATCATTTGAATCATATTGTAAAAGCTGATCTTCTGCTGTAGAATCACAGTGCTGCTGTAATCCATAATGTAAATCTAACTCAGAGATTGGGCTCTAAATGAGTTCAGTGATTCAGGTCAAAAAATGGTTATGTGAGACCATAACCAACACCTGATCATTTCCAAATAAACCATAATTTATTTGGAAATGTTCTCAGAATGTCCCTGCTGCCATTGTCAAAAATTGAATTGAAAATTCAAATTCAAAAACTGACTGACAAAAGTGGCTGTTCAAACAAAAACTAATTTTTCCTAAATGTCTTGTAAAAAAAAAAAAAAAAAAAAAAAAAAACTCTTTACAGGTAATTCCTGGATTAATATTGTGAAACTTTTTCTTTAAAAAGCAAATCTTTTGCAATAAATCATTAGCTGACAACAGCACACATATGCACTAATCAACAGCCACACAGTTATTGTCTTTAAATAAAGCAAGATGCAGCAGGACGTCAGTGTCTCTGGATCATCACTAACTGAAGCACAGGCGCTACTCTCCAGCACAATGGTAACCTCACAAATCTCAGACAACAGATCTCTCTAGATCTCAGCACCTTCACTTATTAAAAACCAGTCTGACTTTGTTTCTTTCATACAAATCTTCTTAATGAGGTGTTGATGGTTTCTCAAAATTTATAAATGTCACCATTATGGAGGTTAGTGCTTGCTTTAGTTGGCCTCCTGACCCTTAATGTTTTGAGTTTACTTTTTCTCCAGATGTAACTGTGTTTCTAATGCACATCTATTGCAAAAAAAAAAAAAAAGTGAGATAAAGGAAACCCGATCAAATAGATTTGGTTGCTTGTTGTTAATGTTTTCTTTTTATCATACAGTGGCCTTGTTCACTGATCTATGAATGTTTCAACAATAGTGACAAAATTGTCAGATAAACAGATCAGTTATGTGCATCACAAAACAAGCTACTGAAGTTACAAAAAGTTTTGTTTTTGGTATGGTCTCCATTTTTGAGGTTCATACGCTGATTCACGATGTCTGTGTGAGACTAAAGGATACTGCTCCAAACTCTCACTCAGTATAATGAATGAATTTAAAAAAAAAACTTATAAAAAAAGAAAAAAATTATTAATAATGCAAAATTAAAAGTTAATGTACTCAGCATTTGGTCTCTGGAGAGAATCAGGACACTCAATGATGATTGATTAAATTTTTTTGCCATAAGTGTGTTTTACAAACACAGCTAAATCAACCAGAGAAAAACCAATGTTAAAACATCAAGAATCAAGAGCCTATCTAAAGCAAACGCTCACCTCCACCTTATTTTCTATAAAACACCCACGTAGAAGGCAACGTTCTTGTGACCTTGCGCAACTTTGCCTAAAAGTTCTCTAAAGGTGACCAAAATTCCGAACCTTTACAGAACATTTAAGACATTCCTTGAAGGTCCACCATATTTTAAAAGATAATAAAATGTGTTTAAAAAGGCAAACATTCCTGCTTAAAGGCAAAATATGTGTGTTAGGTCTGAATGCACTCTGACACCGGACGCACTCATTGAAGTATACGTGCAAGAGATCACTTCCGTCATCAGAACGCGCTTTCAGACCTCACCTACCGGATGCTCAAGGCAGTTGGACATAGTGGTGTATTAGAGGTAAAAAATGATATAAATACTGAAAAAAAAAACACTAGGGAAAAAAAACAAAACATTTTTAGTGAATTGTTGGCCTTCTGGAAAGTACGTTCATTTACTGTATATGTACTCAATACTTGGTTGGGCCTCCTTTTGCATGAATTACTGTATCAATGTGGCGTGGCATGGAGGCAATCAGCCTGTGGCACTGCTCAGCTGTAATGGGAGCCCAGGTTGCTTTCATAGCGACCTTCAGGTCATCTGCATTGTTGGGTCTGGTGTCTCTCATCTTCCTCTTGACAATACCATAGATTCTCTGTGGGGTTCAGGTCAGGCAAGTTTGCTGGCCAATCAAACACAGTAACACCATGGTCATTGAACCAGCTTTTGGTACTTTTGGCAGTGTGGGCAGGTGCCAAATCCTGCTGGAAAATGAAATCAGCATCTCCATAAAGCTTGTCAGCAGAAGTGCTCTAAAATTTCCTGGTAGATGGCTGCGTTAACTGTGGACTTCAGAAAACACAGTGGACCAACACCAGCAGATGACATGGCAGCCCAAATCATCACTGACTGTGGAAACTTCACACTGGACTTCAAGCAACGTGGATTCTGTGCCTCTCCACTCTTCCACCAGACTCTGGGAACTTGTTTTCCAAATGAAATGCAAAATTTACTTTCATCTGAAAAGAGGACTATGGACCACTGAGCAACAGTCCAGTTCTTTTTCTCCTTAGCCCAGGTAAGACGTTTCTGATGTTGTCTTTGGTTCAGAAGTGGCTTGGTACATGGAATGTGACAGTTGTAGCCCATTTCCTGAAGACGTCTGTGTGGCTCTTGATGAACTGACTCCAGCTTCAGTCCACTCCTTTTGAAGCTCTGCTAAGTTCTTAAATCAGCTTTGCTTGAGAATCATCTCAAGCCTGCGGTCATTCCTTTCACTTGTACACCTTTTCCTACCACACTTTTTCCTTCCAGTCAACTTTCCATGAATATGCTTTGGCACAGCACTCTGTGAACAGCCAGCTCTTTCAGCAGTGACCCTCTGTGGCTTACCTTACCTAATCTTGTAGAGGGTCTTGATGATCGTCTTCTGGACAACTGTCAAGTCAGCAGACTTCCCCATGACTGCTATTGGGATTGCTGACCTAAATAGTTTGAAACAACTTCAAGGCAAGTAAATGATGACAGAATTTTCATTTTTGGGTGAACTATCCCTTCAAAGCGTCTTTTGTTGTTCCCATGGTTTCTACGGAAATCGAGTTTAACGCAGGTATTATGTAATTGATAGGCGATGCACGGACACGATCCATGTCCTGGTTAAAATTGCTTATTTCTCTTGATTTAAACATTCTTGGAAACATGGGATAATGAATGTAAGTACACGTCAACAAAATATATAACAATGTTCTAGTAAAATATCTTTGGATATTTTAATCCAAAAATCGTACTGTACCTTTAAATTACTGTGAGTAATGCTCAAGTGGGCATGTTGTTTTAGCGATCTTACAGGAGATTGTTTATTATAGATTTGGTAATTGACAGTTGATGACCAGCATGATGCCCCAAATAGGTCAATTTAGACTGATCTGCAAACAGAAAGTCAAACAATCAGAGAATTTCAGTCTTATATGTCAAATTTCTTTTTTACTCCATAAACCTCCACCCTGACTTTATTGTATTATAAGGTAATGTTGTTTTTAATGACTTAAAATGTTATCCTGTTTTATATTGTTCATCATAGATATGCTTTCAGAATGAATTGCATCTTTGTTTTAGATGCTGCTACAGTATGTAAGTGCTGGGTAACTTCACTTGTTGAAATGCTGAAAGGTGATGTTTCAAGTATGCAGCCCTGTTTGCTGCTGTACAAAATAAAAATAATTTAAATGTTGTCAAGTGTGGCATATTTAGAGACACAGTGTGTCATGATCACCGTCAGTTCCTGTCACTTCCCGGACTCCAATTCCCATCATCCCCCTCTGCCAGTCACATTCTCACACTCCACACCAATCACCTATCGCCACATACAGCTTTGCACATCACTTGGACTATAAAGGACTGTCACACACACCACCTCACTGTGAAGTCTTGTTTACCTTGTGTGCAATTCCGAGCGTTTATATCCTGTCTGCCTGTAGTTACCGTTCCTGTCTGTTACCCGTTATTGACCCGTTGCTGCCTGTCCTGACCCTTGCCTTGTCTGCTGTTCTGTGAATGCTATCTGCCTGCCTCGATCCACTGCCTGTACCCTGACTACGATTCTGCCTGTCCCTTGCTATTCCTGTTTGCTCCTGTTTGACCCTGCCTGTACGACCACGCTTATTTCTTGCAAATGGATCTTACCTTGAGTCCGGCTTCGTTACAGAAGACTTCGCCACCACCACGATCCAGCAGCTTTCCCGGAGAGCATATGTACGGTATGGACATTGCTCAATTGTTGTTGTGGAGTATGCAGGGCACACAATCATTGGAGGAATATGTAGTGGAATATTTGGACATTGCACAGTATTCAAATTTGCCTGACTGCGCACTCATAGGCTTCTTCTGTGATGGCGTGAATCAACCACTCAAATCACAACTCATCCGTGAGGAACCCCGTTCATCTCTAAGTCATTTTATGGACTACGCTTTACTGACTGTTGGCTCTCCGTTTACTGTGGGTGTCGTGGAGACATGCGACACCATGGTTAATCACGTAATGGCTGCCGCACCAAGGAACACGCACAACATGGCGGCTATCACTGTCACAACAACAACAGTTCATGTCTCCACTGATCTTCCTGACCCACGCCACGCATCTGCCGATCTTCCAGAGCCATGTCATGTCTCCGCTGATCGCCCAGAGTCACGTCACCTGAGAACGGAGAACGCTGCGTTCCAGTGTGGCTGATCCACCGCTGAATTCAGCACGACCGCTTCGCAACCAAGCCAGCCGGCCGCTTCGCTCTCAAGCCTGTCGGCCACGTCACTCTCAAGCCTGTCGGCCACGTCACTCTCAAGCCTGTCGGCCGCGTCACTCTCAAGCCAATCGGTCTCTTCGCACTCAAGTCCGTCGGACGCTTCGCACACAATTTCATCAGTTGCTACGCACTCAAGCTCGCCGGTTGCTACGCACTCAAGTTCTCCATTTGCAACGCACTTAAGTTCTCCGTTTGCAACGCACTCAAATTCACCGGTTACAATGCACTTAAAGTCGCCGATGGCAACGCATTCAAATTCGCTGGTTACAACGCATTCAAGTTCGCCGGTTGCAACGCACTCAGGCGCCCTGGACGTGGTGGACAAGATGGCTGCTTTGCCAGTGCCCACAGGCAAGATGGCCGCCCCTTCGGTGCTTATGGATGTAGGGGCGTTCCAGTCATTGAGTCCGCTCCAGAACCTGCTTCAGCCAGGGAGTCTGTTCCAGAACCCGCTCCAACCGGTGAACCATCGCCTTATCCTTGGAGGAGGAGGAAGAAAGCTTCTTCTGTTCTCCAAGGCTCAGAAGCCTTTCAAGAGCCCGCTGTGTGTCCGGAGACCACTCCAGAAGTTTCTCCTGCTCCGCCCAAGCTCCTTGCTCTGCCAGCACCGCCCAAGCTCCTAGCCCTACCAGCATCGCCTAAGCTACTTGCTCTACCAGCGCCGCCCAAGCTCCTTGCTCTGCCAGCGCCGCCCGGGTTCCTTGCTCTGCCAGTGCCACTCAAGCGTCTTGCCCTGCCGGCACCGCCCAAACGCCTTGCCCTGCCGGAGCCACCCGAACTCCTTGCCCACGAGCCCGCTACGGACCCCGTTGAAATCCCAAAGAACTTTTTTGGGTGGGGGGGCAGTATACCTGAGGGTGGGGAGCTTGTGGGTGGGGAGCTTGTGGGTGGGGACCCTGCCCGGCCACTGCCGTCATCGGCCTTTGTACTGTCATGGCCGCCCATCGACTGTGGCCCACTATGGCCATTAATGGACTCTGACCCGCCGTGGTCATTCACGCACTCTGTCTCGCCGTGGCTGCCCGAGCCACCTGACCTGCCGTGGCTGCCTGAGCCACCTGACCTGCCGTGGCTGCCTGAGCCACCTGACCTGCCGTGGCTGCCTGAGCCACCTGACCTGCCGTGGCTGCCCGAGCCACCTGACCTGCCGTGGCTGCCCGAACCACCTGACCCGCCGTGGATTCATGGCACTCCTGACCTGCACTGGCTCCCTGTGGCACCTGACCCGCCATGGTTGCCCGTGGCACCTGATCCACTGTGGCTGCCCTGGAATCTGCATTGGAGACCATATTCCCACCGTAGCTCCAATGCATCCACCCCCCCCCCCCTATTTGTGCCATTTACGTCGCGAGGACGCGCCTTCCGGAAGGGGGGGGGGGGCGTTATGTCACGATCACCGCCAGTTCCTGTCACTTCCTGGACTCCAATTCCCATCATCCCCCTCAGCCAGTCACATGCTCACACTCCACACCAATCACCTATCGCCACATACAGCTTTGCACATCACTTGGACTATAAAGGACTGTCACACACACCAACTCACCGCGAAGTCTTGTTTACCTTGTGTGCAATTCCGAGCGTTTATATCCTGTCTGCCTGTAGTTACCGTTCTTGTCTGTTACCCGTTATTGACTCGTTGCTGCCTGTCCTGACCCTTGCCTTGTCTGCTGTTCTGTGAATGCTATCTGCCTGCCTCGATCCACTGCCTGTACCCTAACTACGATTCTGCCTGTCCCTTGCTATTCCTGTTTGCTCCTGTTTGACCCTGCCTGTACGACCACGCTTACTTCTGTAATAAAGCTTGCAAATGGATCTTACCTTGAGTCCCGCTTCATTACATAGTGACTCAAACTCAACCAAATTCCTTCAAACTGTAATTAGTCCAGCATATAGTGCAATGATTTTGCACTTTGTTATTTCAACTTTCTGATAAGGTTATCATCACGTTTCAGGTTTTTTATATGTCGATCATTAACAGTCCGCCCTATAATAAACCATGTCATAAATAGCTTTGTCCTTATTCATACATACTATGTATAATCTTGAAATGTACTGTGGACCTTGTGCATTTTCATTCACATGAAACAAAACCTTGTGAAGAACAGAAACTTATATGAGGAGGAGCCCGTGTTGACTGACACGGTATAAATACATCCGTGAGCTCATACAAAGTGCAGATCGCCACTGCTGGAGAGAAAACAACATCTACTAACATCTACCACTGCTGCCCAACATGATGGAGTAAGCGTTTAAAATTAATTTATGATAAAAACTGTGATTCATAAAAATACAAATTACATTCTATTGTTTCCAATTTTTCATCAAAGCTTTTAATGCTGTAATTTTAAGACTTACATAAAACTTTTAATTTAAGGTTCCTTGCTATGACTTGCTTCCTTCTTCTCTTTAATTGAGGATTTACTGTCAAACAGTTCCATATCCTCGGATCTAAACGTGTCAGCAGTAAATGTCCTCGTAAGGTTAATTTCTCTTTCTATGTAACTCCAGTTCCCCACTGAAAAGCAACCTTGAGAGGCTGGAGTGCCACTTCACATGGGATTTGGGGCAAAATCGAAATGAGCTTCTAAAGATGAAGAGGAACATGGAGGATGTGGACCAGGAAACGTGCACTTGGCTGGTTCACTATTACAACCTGCTGGGCTACATCCATCAGGCTCTTGGCTCCAGCACAGAGGCGCTGATGAACCTGGACAAAGCAGAAAGTGTGATCCAGGAGCAGGGAACAGAAGAGGCTGGAGTCCAGCTGCAGGTCAACAAAGCTAACCTGGCTTGGGTCTACTTCCATTTGGGAGAGATGGAGAAGAGCAAAGAATATCTAAAAGAGGTGGAGAGGCTTCAGGGAATGCATCCTGCTCCACCTGGATGCACTTTACACCCTGAAGTCAGTGGAGAAAAGGGCTGGACGCTGATGAAGTTTGACTTGTCAAAGAAGCGCCAGGCGATTGATTACTTTAAAATGGCTTTAAAAGCACAACCAGATAGGAAGGAATGGCACAAAGGACTTGCCATGGTGATGAACATGGAATTTGCACAATTCACTCCAGAACAGATTGTAGAGCAACTGAAAATCGCACATGAGAAAGACCCAAATAGTTTGCTCCTTCATGCTCATTATTTACTAAAACTATCAGAAAACACTGAAAGGGAGATGCAAGATTTACTAGAAAGAACTCTGGAAACTGGAAACCTGGAGGGTTTGCACATTATTCTCAGGTATTATAGTAAAGAGATTTCTTATGATAAAGCTCTTCAAATATCAGAGAGAGTTCAAGAAAAGTTCCCCTCTTCAGTTTTAGCATCAAAACTTTTGGCAAACAGCTACAAATGGAAGGTTTACAGCATGGAAGGCAGTGAGGAAAAGGAGATTTTTGCTAGGAAAGCCATTAAGCTCTATGAGGAGGTTGTCAGACATAACCCTTACTCATACAAAGTAAAGATAGCCCTTGCATCAATGTACAGATATGTAAACAACATGAATAGATCAGATGAGATTTATCAGCAGCTCCTGTCAGAGATAAAGGATCTTTCTCCTGAAAGGCAACAGCATATTTACTACAATTATGCCTTTCATCTACGTGACTGCAGACAGTATGATGAATCAATCCAATATCACATGAAAGTGGCAAAATCCCAAGTGATTCAGTTGACAAACAGAAGAGCATGAAGATTCTTCAAAAAACTGTGGAAAAAGGTAGAAGGCGTCACTGTGAGGAAATTCTGCTTATTCTGGAGAGAATTAATTTTTCTGATTAAAATGTCATACTTCATCAAAACACAAACAAACTAAATCCTTCCATTTGTATAAATTTGCCACAATTCTGAAAATTTTATTGGAGGTGGTAAAATTTTCTCCCTCTTGAAAACCATTCTCTGAAACTTCTATAAAACCAAAAAATACCAGGCTTTTTTTGACAAGTTTCAATCTTCATTGGGTCTTTCAATAAAATTTACCTTGTTTTCGGCCTACACCTCAAGACATTTTTGGCATATAAAAGGACTGAATATATTTGATTCTGCAATTTTGATTACAACAAGTAACATTTAAAGCATGTGATATTGATAATATTGTGTGGGCTTGACCTACTGTAATTTGATTGATGATTTGCATATTTACCATATAACAAATATAATGAAATCCATTGAGCTGTTTGAGGAGGTTGTCAGACATTACCCTAATCTTTTACATGAAAGAAATCCCAAAAAGGACAGATCACAAACAAAGAGTACAAGTCTTTAAAAGTATTATGAGGAGGGGCAGAAACCCTCGCTGCAGCATTTTCTGGAGGGAATTAAGACTTCTGATTATAATGTGCACTAACGCAACAGTCAACTTATAAACAATGTCCCAAAATCATACAACAATCATTATTGGAGGGTGTTCTCTTTAAATTTCACACTATGCATAATAATGAAGAAATGGTGAAGAAAATTAAGAAACACATATAAAGGGAACAAATATCTTAATTCCCAAAATATTGTATATACAGTTATATTTTGTCATGCTAATGGACTGTAGCTTCCACAGTACCTGTTCATTATTTCCACTGAGGTAAAACTACACTGTATAACACTTCTTGGAGCATGTGCTTATTGCTTCTGATTATAAATATTGTTCACAGAAAAAAAATGTTCACAAGTGCTTTTCTTTGAGACTTTCATTTCTGAAATGTAGATGTGTGGCTTACAGTATGTTTCTGTTTCAAATACAATAATAAACATTTAATTATAAACTGTTTTCACCGTTTTCTAATCTTGTTGATTAGGTTTTGACCTGCTTGACCTGTTGATTTTGTAACTTTGTTTTCAGTGTGCAGTATCATAAAAATGAACGCCCTTTTCTCACAAGTTGAGTGCATTTTAAATATGAATTTCTTAAGGGAACTTTGTAGCTTGCTGGTGTTTAGTCTATCCACCTTACTTTTTAAGCGGGAATTAAGGTATTTTTTGTGAATGTGCAAGACTGATTTATTTTTCTGATTTATTAGCCACCATAGGGAAATAAGAAGAAGAATATCAAAGTGCAGTAAACTGAACAAATAAGGCACTTGGACGCACTAGACGATTTTCAAAACCTAACCAATTTTAAAACTGTGGGAGACCAGAGACATAATGACAGTTTTAACCAGTTTTTAGCATTATAATCCTCTGAACGCAAAAACTAGATGATTCGACCGCATGAAACAAGATCACACAGAGACTCGCAAGTTCGAATGTGACTTGAGAAGAAAAATGAATGGAGGACAATCGACGTTGTCAGCAGGCTCTCCTGTCACACATTCTGCTTTACAGTGAAAAACACAATAGAAAAAAAATAGGAATATGGGCAAAGACTATAGAAATACAGTTCACTCCTATTAATTATGAATGGGAGAAACTGCAGCACGCAATATGGCTTGTATAATATAATGTGTATAATGTGTATAATACATCCAACCTGTTAGGTGTCACTGCAGCTACAGTTAGAAGCTCCGGTTCCCACAGAACTGAGACTCACGCTTAGGACTGCACAGTTTTTCGTCTAGCCTGAGAAATAAGCTCTTTAAACACCACAGCTTTGTGTCAGTGTCAGATTTTGTTGATGATTTGAAATATGTTATTTAAGTGAGTTTGCCAAGCAGTTTATGAGATGCCAAAATAGCTGCCAAGAGGCGTTGCAAATATGGCGGCTAAGTGAACAGACTTTCCTTGAAAGGGACTTTGATATGGGTAATCTTCTTTGTCAATACTCCACTTATAATGGCATGTTTGTGGATGCCAAGTTTCAGCTACAGAGGGACGCAACATCTGGTACGTGACACCTGCTCATCAAACATGTTTGATATTTATAATTTGGGATCGGGAACGCTCCGTCACGATTGGGAGCAGTTAAATAATCATAATGATACCACACAATAGAGAATTTTGTGGACAAAAAATTGTTTGTGATAAGCCTCGAATCGGGCCACAACCCCCAGCAACTTGATAATGAAGAGGTTGTCATCATCTAGTGGTCATCCAGTTTTTTTTTTTTTTTTGTTTTTTTGGTTGATCATTTAGATGTAATGCAGTTAATTTCAGCTTAATATTAGCCTGTTATAAAATGCATTACGTCAGCATGTCACCATTGTTGAGGTTTATATTTCTGTGTAAGAGGGTCTATGGCTGAAAAGATGCTTGAGAAGCCTTGCAGTTGTCAACCTGAAGCTTTTACCTGCACACCCACTGATGCTAAACAGGGTTGAGCCCAATCTCTATCTGGATGGGAGACCTCCTTGGAGACTGGGTAGCTGCAGGAAGAGGTGTTAGTGAGGTCAGTGGGTCTGATGCTCCAGTACAGTTGCAATAAGCTGTACTGTATAAAGGGTGTCACTCTGGTGTAAAATAGTCCATACAGCACATACAATGCCCCAGTACAGTCTCCATAAACTGTACTAAATAAAGGGTTAAAATAAACCCCAGAAAATAAGGGGTGTAACCCTGGGGCAAAAACAATCCCTACATTACATACAGTTAGTTAGTTAGTTAGTTTCACATCACAAATGATAATGTGTTTTATTTAGTTTTTACAACTTACATGGAAGCACTCTTTGTTTTTCATTATTATTTTTAATGTTTTTGAAGTCTCATATGCTCATCAACCCTGCATTTATTTGATAAAAAATACAGAAAAACAGTAATATTGTGAAATATTATTAAAATTTAAAATAATGGTTTTCTATTTTAATATACTTTAAAATATCATTTATTTATGTGATGCAAAGCTGAATTTTAATCAGCCATTACTCCAGTCTTAAGTGTCACATGATCCTTCAGAAATCATTCTTATTTGCTGATTTATTATCAGTGTTGGAAACAGCTGTGCTGCTTAATAATGTATATTGTTAATATTGTTACTAGTGTTTCTTTTTCGGAAAGACTATATATTGTTACAAAATATTTCTAACCGCAGAAAAATTTCAATACAAATCATGTTTTAAATGTATGTCTGTAACCTGTGCAGTCTGAATTGGTCAATCTAACTCCCAACAAAAGGTGAATTGTTGATAGCACATAAAAAATTAATTGCGTGTGTGCGACGTGTGCGAACAAGTATGTGCATTTACAAAAAATTGGTGGTGCGCATACTTTTCTGATGACGAAATTCAAATCACACCAGAGGTAGGGGACTCGAGTCACATGACTTGAGAAGTCGCACATTGTAAGACTTGAGACATCATTGAGATTACCATCATTGTAATCTTGTAACCGAACAAAATCATTGACGTCATTGAAATCTTAAAAGAAATCCACATCATGACGGTCTCAGAACGTCCTGGGAATGTTACTAGGTGACAGGTTACCCCACCAGAAACATCCCAGAACATTCTCAGAACGTCCCCACTGGTGTTAAGGATGTTGTTTAGTAACGTTCCCAGTACAGTCACAGACGGTCATGATGTGGAGTTCTTTTAAAGGTTGGGGGACGTTATTTGGTGGACCTTCAGGGAACATTCAGGACTTTCTGGGAATGTTTAGGGGACTATTACTATAGGACGTTCTGTTAACTTCTTAAATGTCCTCTCTGTAATGTTCTTGTGCGACCATAAAATAACCAAAATAGAACATCCCCCTAAACTCATATCGGGAATGTTATTAAATGACCAACAGAGGACCGTGTGGGAACGTTCTGTTATGTCTCAAATATCCTCTATGTAACGTCCTTATGTGACCATAAAATAGCTAAAATGGAATGTCCCCTTAAAATTATAAAGGGAACCTTGAACTGCAGCACTTTCGTTACCAAAATAGGACGTTTTAAGAACGTCCCTTATGTTCTGTAAAGGTTCAGTATTTTTGTCCCCTTTAGAGAAATTTTAGGCAATGTTGCGCAAGGTCACAAGAACGTCGCCTTTGAACGTTGTTTGCTTTAGATGGGCTCTTGATTTTTGACATGTTAACATTAGTTTTTCTCTGGTTGCTTTAACTGTTTAATGATGGTGATTGAATCACCATGGAGTGTTCTGATTCACTGATCATCTCAAGAGTCTGAACTCTGAATGTGTTTAATGTTAGTTTTTTTTCTTTTAAAAATTGTATCTTTTTTTAATTCATTATGCTGACAGAGCTTTGAACAGTGTCTTTCATACTCACACAGACATCGTGAATCAGCGTATGAACCTCAACAATGGTGACAATAAACAAAAATCTTTTTGTGACTTTAGCTTGTTTTGTGATGCTCAGAACTGATCTGTTTATCTGAAAATTGTGTCACCATTGTTGAGGTTCATACACAGAATCTTAATGTCTGTGTGAATCTACATCTTTTTTCAGCATAATTTCATGCAGTGTTATAAGAATACAAAAACATGAAACTAATAAAACATTCAGAGATTAGTGAATAAGGCTACTAAAATATGATGAAGTCATCAACAATAAGCAACCAAACCCATTTGATTTTTTGTAATAAATGTGCTTTGGAAACACAAAATTACAACTGGAGAAAATCTAAGTTAAAACATCAAGGGTCAGGAGCCCAACTAAAACAAGCACTTACCTCCATAATGGTGCCTTCAAACTTTATAATTTTAAATGAAACATCAACACCTCATTAAGAAGTTTTGTATGAAAGAAATAAAGTCAGATTGGTTTGTAATAAGTGAAGACGCTGAGATCTAGAGAGATCTGTTAGTGTTTAATATTCTATTTCTGTTGTCTGAGATTTGTGAAGTCATTGTGCTGGAGAGTCAATGATGAGCCAGAAACACTGATGCTCTGCTGTATGTTGCTTTATTTAAAGACAGTAACTGTGTAGTTGCTGATGCAGTGATACAGCAGTTACTTTAACTCATACATGTGCTTTTGACAGCTAATGACTTACTACAAGAGTTTTGCATTTTAAAACGTTGTTTTGTGTCATTCATACACTCACAGACGTCAACATTCGGCATATGAAACGCAACAATGGTAACATGCTTCATGCCAGCATACAAAACACATTCATGGTTCCCACCATCCATTGTGACATGAATAAATTCCCAGAGTGTGTATGTGTAGTGATGCTCCGAAGCTTCATGAATCATTTGTTTCGAATCAGTGATTCGGAGCGTGTATCAAACTGCCAAAGTCACGTGATTTTAGTAAACGAGGCTTCATTACGTCCTCACTGTTTCGAAACATTTCAAAACAGTTCGAAATTTCAGTGGTTCACCGGTAGAGGGCGATGATAAAGTTAACCCATGAATCATGCAGATTCACTGAGAAGCATTGAACAAGTGTCTATGGGTTTTACCTGATCTCTGATCAGTTTTACAAATTTGTAGATGTTTTAATTAGACATTAGAATAATTAAAATGAATAATGGTAGTTATTAATCCCTTATTGGCCTGTTTAGCTTGAGCCATGGAACAGAGAAACAAGCCTTTAAAATTGATAAAAGAACAGATATACAGTCACTCTATATGTAGCCTAATCTTATAAGAGAATTAGTTAATTGCATTTAATAGATTTTACTTTCAATAAAACATTTGCAATAGATTTGTAAAAGGTGTTTTACTGCATGTTTAGTTTGAGTTTTGTTGCATTTACACTCTTTTGACCACTAGGGGTCACCGTGGAGTGAAGTGTCAGTTTGTTTCGAAGCCTCGAATCATCACGGCACATTTGATTCAACTGCTTCAGTGTTTCACGAAGCCTCGCTCTGCCCATCACTATGTATGTGAAGTTTTAGCTCAAAATACCCCACAGATAATTTTTTATAGCATGTTAAAATTGCAACTTTTAGTGGGTGAGCAAAAACGAGCCGTTTCAGTGCAGTCCCTTAAATGCAAATGAGCTGCTGCGATCAGCCTAAGAGGGCGGAGCTTCAAGAGCTCGTTCTCTATTTTTTAGCTTAGGATATTTTCTTTCAAATGAGAGCATTTTCATTTTCACGTTTCTGTGAGCTTTCGTTCGTAAATAATCAACGGAAATGCGTTCTCGAACGGAGAAACACGCGATCTCCAAACCATCGATCAAAGCGTGCTAACGTTTTAGGACAGGTCGATGGTATATAAAAAAGCGTTTGTCAATCAAGCCAAACCATCCATTTAGAAACCGAGAAATTTGAAGGCTGATCTCTCAGGTTGACGTGCAAAGCTGGCTTGACTGAAGTTTGCATGAGGATTTATAGTTTATGGACTGTTTTGATTTCGTTAAATACATCTAGAAAGGTAAAAGCATTGATGGCATCTATAAAAGAGATATCTGAAAGCGAAACGAAAGTGATATTGCCTCATCCAGTGAGGAGAACGCAGGAGAGGAGAACTGCGCGTTTAGTATGTGTGTACAGTGGCGTGCACTTTGATCGTGAAAGTGAAAGTACCCTTTGCGGTCGCATCGCAGTGCCCCCGTGTTTGCATTTCTCCCGATGTCCATTACAATTTATATACTTAATTTCCCGCGAGCCTTTCAAAGAAACTCCATGAGCGCGGAAAGACGCGTTCGGCGCATACATACGTGCATCACCCGTGGTCAAGTGCAAGCCACTTCACAGACACAGCTAGTTGTGTTTTGAGTTAAAACAATCAGAACGTAAAAATACGGGATATTTTACGGGAAAATACTAAAACGGGAAGACAGCGGGAAAAGAGCTCAAATATGTGAGAAACCCGGAAAAAACGGGAGGGTTGACAGCTATGATTTAGTGTCACTCTGGAGACTGTAAGCTGGATCATGAACAGTTTTTACTTGTATATCCTCCTTGAGTAGCACATTTTTAGCAGAGTCTCTGTTTTATATTGTCCCTTTGTATTGATATTCGTTCACAAAGCAGTCCGGTGTGAAATGATCAGTGGTGGAAAGAGTACTGAAAATTTGTACTCAAGTACAAGTACTGTTACATTGCTGAAATAATACTCAATTACAAGTAAAAGTACTGGTGTCAAAAAAGTACTTGAGTAAAAGTACAAATTACTCTTCTAAAAAACTACTCAAAGTACTAAAATTACTAGTTACTTTTTAGCCTGCGATATTTAATGAATTGCCAAACAATATTCAATCAGTCAGTAGAAAATAGCTACTTTCAACAAAGCACTTTCACCTTATTCATGAAGTGCATGAAGTAGTCACAATACTGGAATTTCAATACAATACAAATGATCAATATTCAGTATCATTTTAAATACCAATAACATTGATCAATTACCATTACAGTAATCTCACTTAAATATTTGCTCACTCTGTGTATTTCTGACTTTACAATAGGGTAACTTTGTTACAATAGCTCACATGCAGCACAAGAAAGCTTGATTTCAAACGGAATTGAATTTACAAAAAAGACAAGTAAGCAGACAGTAATAAAATAAGAACAAAAACATGAAATATATGAAAATATATTATAAAATATATATATGAAATATAACAACACTGTATTTTTATATTACCTGTATCTTAAAGGGTTAGTTTCACCCAAAAATGAAAATTCTGTCATTAATTGCTCATTACATTCAGATTTGATGAAATCTGAGTGCTTTCTGACCCTCCATAGACTGCAACATTATTACCACTTTTTATGGCCCAGAAAGGTAGTAAAGGCATAGTTAAAACAGTCATGTGACAACAGTGGTTCAATCCTAATGTTATGAAGCGACTGGAATACTTTTCGTATCCACTTCAACAATTTCTTCTCTTCCATGTCAGTCTCTGACACTGTTGACGTAGTAAACACAGTCGGCTCATTATTGGCCGGATTCTGCGTCAGCATCACATGCATGCGCTGTGGTGCTCATGCAAACACCGTCAGAGAGTGACACAGAGAGAGGAAATTGTTTAATAAAGTCGTTATTTTTCTTTTTTGCACACAAAAAGTATTCTGGTCGTTTAATAACATTAAGGTTAAACCACTGCAGTCACATGGACTATTTTAACAATGTCTTTACTATCTTTCTGGGCCTGCAAACGCTCCAATCACGTTGCAGTCTGGGGTCAGAAAGCTTTCAGATTTTATCAAAAAATATCTTCATTTGTGTTCTGATGATAAACGAAGGTCTTACGGGTTTGGAACAACATGAGGATGAGTAATTAATGACAGAAATTTCTCTTTTTTTTTTGGTTGAACTAACCCTTTAAGAGCCATATATATGTTGTTTATTAAGATAAAAAAGAATATCAGAGGGGTTTGACCTTTAATGTCTGTATGCAGTGATGCAGTTAGACTTGGTTATTTATATGTAAAAATCATACAAATGCCCCATTCTGAAACAAACATCTAGGCTACATTGAAAAGAAATTAAAGATCCACCCTTATTTGTTGAGACTTTGGTGTATTTCACTTTTAGCCAATGAGATTTCCTGTAGCATTTTTATCGGTCAGGCATGGAAGTCTATTCTGATTGTTTGATAACGTTTGGCAACATTTAATTTAAGAGCGCGGAGAGATTCACGGCTGCACACCACACAGAGCGCGCACTCATAAGAGGAGAGGCAGTTCACTTGTATATTGAGAGCTCGCGTTGTTTTCTGCCATTACATGAATGTGCTGTCGCGTTACAATAATGCGCTCTCCACAAACCTGCGGATATGATTAAAATTATGCGCAATACCTGCAATCCTGCGCTGTAACTGAAACGAGTGACAGCAGGAGGAGGGTGTGTGTCAAACTCGCTGTCGGGGAGATGAGAGAATGAGAACGGGCCGCTGGTAAAATAATAGGTTTCATTGGTCCGTTTACGATCGGATAACTTTACTGGCTACCGAAATGCTGGTCAAAGGTTTCAATATTAATTCAAATTGTTGGCGTACTCAGTAACGGAATGTGGTCTTAAGTACAAGTACAATTACAGATTTAAAAATGTACTCAAAAAAGTACAAAAACCAGAAAAAACTACTTAATTACAGTAACGCGAGTATTTGTAATTCGTTACTTCCACCTCTGGAAATGATTCGTGCAGACATACACGAATTTCGGCAGAACTGAGGGAGTATTTTCCTGGAATACCAAGTTAATCCACCTCGATTTCAGCAGCTCAGATTTAGGGAGTAAATGAAGAGAGTTATGTGGATGAATCCATCCAGCTACAGAACACCTTAAACGCTTGGGAGACATTCTCATCAGTGCAGCAATGGCGGACTCGCTGTAAACAACGCGCTCAGGGTGGTTCTATGTTCAAACTTAAGTGTCAGTCAACACTGTGGGCGGAGCCGTTTTGAACCCGTTTTGTGACGTCACACTGCCAGGGATCTGGAAACGGCTTGTTCCCTTTCGATACTTCACTCGTACTGCGTATGGGAAAAAGTCTCCCTTTTTCCCCGTCACTGAAGCCTTTTTCAATAACGCAGTGTAACTGCACCGTCATTGGTTCACTCATAGACAAGTTGTTGAACCAATTACGTCCCGCTCCGGCCG
Organism: Chanodichthys erythropterus; assembly: GCF_024489055.1. Taxonomy (NCBI): domain Eukaryota; kingdom Metazoa; phylum Chordata; class Actinopteri; order Cypriniformes; family Xenocyprididae; genus Chanodichthys; species Chanodichthys erythropterus. The sequence continues at coordinate 20,677,615 of NC_090238.1, read as the reverse complement.
TTTCACAGCGCGTCTCCTGCCGCCATCTGGCGCGCCTTCTGAAGGGCTTCTCCACGGCTTATTGCCGCTCTAAAAGTGCACAACAGCAGTTTTCACCGCTCCTTAGAGCTTCCGCGGCCCTCGCCGCTCTTAAAAGAGCCCCCCAATCGCCATTATCACGGCAGCGGCGTTTGTACAAATGCCGCGCCACTCATGTGGCACGTGCAGAGCCCCTCTGCACGACGACGACGGACACTGCGAGAGCATGAGTCTCGGTTCTCTGCGCTCGCGGGTCGCCTTCTTTACGGAGGGCGATTTCACCGCTCGCGCCCTCCCCTCTCCTTCCTCCCGGCTAGGAAGAGACAGCGGGGTAGAGCGATTCAGCGCCCGGAGTTGAGTGAGCTCACGCCGGCTCAGCCCCCGCGTGCCTCGCCCTCTCCTCCAAGGGAACACTCTCCCGTCCTGTTCTCCTGACCCGAGCAGCGTCCCTCCGCCGATGCAAGTGACCTCGTCTCGTTTGGAGGATCGGACAACGAAGCGGATGTCTTCATGTCTCTTGCGGCCTCCGAAGCAGAAGCGTGGGCTGGTGAGCAGGAAGATCCCGCTCCCCACCTCCTTTGGAGCCCATAGAACATGGCCAAGGCATGGATGCTGAACTGTTCCGCATCATGTCTAGAGCTGTGGAAGAACTGGACCTTGAGTGGGCCCCTCCAGAGGAGCCATCACGCAGCCGCCTGGACGAATGGTTCCTGCCAGGCCGCCGCCAAGCGCCTCGCCAGCGCTCAGCTCCATTCTTCCCCGAGGTCCACGAAGAGCTGACTAAGTCGTGGCGCGCTCCGTACTCCTCCCGCCTCCACACGACGCATCGCTCTGCCCTCACCACCGTTGATGGCGCCGAAGAGAAGGGATACGAGCACTTGCCGCCCCAGGATGAAGCAGTGGCAGCTCACCTCTGTCATCCTTTGGCCGTGGGATGGAAAACGAAGAGGGCCCTTCCCTCCAAGCCCTGCCGGACCACATCTACTCTGGAAGGACGAGCTTACACTTCGGCGGGCCAGGCTGCCTCCGCGCTCCATACAATGGCCATATTCCAAGTCTTCCAGGCCAAACTCCTCCGCTCGTTGGATGAGTCTGGAATAGACGCACCAACCTTCAAGGACCTGCGCAGCGCCACCGACCTAGCCCTGCGAGCCACGAAGGCTACGGCCCAAGCCATTGGCCGTTCAATGGCCAGCCTGGTCATTTGGAACGCCACCTATGGCTCAACTTAACGGAGATTAAGGACCTGGACAAGACGGCCTTCCTGGACGCTCCGGTCTCACCCTCCAGTCTCTTTGGGCCAGCAGTGGATGGCTTTACCGAGCGCTTCACCGCGGCACAAAAATAGTCTCAGGCCATGAGACACTTCTTGCCCAAGCGCTCCAGCTCGGCTTCTGCTTCCAGCCGCCCCAGGACTGTGCCGGCTCAGCAGAACAAGCAAGCTCCGCCTGCCTCCCAGGCAGCGCCTTCAAAGGAGCACCGCCAGCGCTCGCACCCTACGAAGCACCCATCCTTCCCGAGACGCCAGCGACCCCGGCCCAAGATTGTACTGGACCCGGTGACTCTGAAGACGACCTGATTTATCAGAAAGGAAGAGGATGGGGGATTGTCTCGTTGCGACCGGACCACCCCAAAAGCTCCTGCGTGCAGTTTCCCCTCCGCCTCGTCTAATTCCGGGCGTGGGAAACATGCCACAAGTTGTAACTGGGCCCACACCTGTTGCGCCCACACAAACCGCCGTTTTCACGGCGAACACTATTTTACTTCATCAAAAAGAGAGCAAATTTCCTCTTCCACCTTTCTCTGTGTACGGCCCCCTCACCGGTGGCCTGTCATCCGACATTATACAACCCCTTGTCACTCGGGCCAATGCTTGGCAAGCCATCCCCTATGTGTCAGACTGGATCCTGGGGATCGTAACTCAGGGCTACTCGCTCCAATTTGCACGACAGCCCCCTCACTTCGGCGGGGTGCTGCAAACTTCGGTGAATCTGGAAAACGCTTACGTCCTCCGAGCCGAAGTTATGACGATGCTAAGAAAGGGAGCTGTGGAAATAGTTTCCCCTGCAGAGAGCGAGTCAGGCTTTTACAGCCGCTACTTTCTGGTCCCCAAGAAGGATGGCGGTCTCAGACCCATCCTAGATCTCAGACTTTTGAATCGCTCCCTCATGAGACGGAAGTTCAAAATGCTGACGCTGAAGCAGATCCTCGCCCCGAGGACTGGTTCTGCTCGCTGGACCTGAAGGATGCGTATTTTTACATCCAGATAGCCCCCCATCACAGACGATTCTTGAGATTCGCATTCAAGGGGGTGGCGTACCAATATACGGTCCTGTCTCTGGCTCCTCGCACTTTCACCAAGTGCATGAACGCGGCGCTTTCCCCTCTGAGACAAAAGGGAAAATTTCGTTTCTGGGGACAGTGTTCAACTCAGTCCGTATGACGGCAATAGTCTCGCCGGAACACGCTCTGGCGATTCAGCAGCTCGCGGCCTCAGTCAAGAACAAGAATCAAGAACAAGAATCTCCCTCTAAAGCTTTTCCAGAGGTTATTAGGGTTGATGGCTTCCGCCTCCCCGGTGCTGCAGCTCGGCCTTCTTCGGATGCGGCCTCTTCTGTACTGGTTGAAGATCTGGGTTTCTCCAAGCGAAACACCTTCTGGAATTGGCTCTGCCGAGACTTCAGTCGCTCAGAACGACTCATATTCCTGGCAAGACCAATCTGGGTGCGGACATGTTGTCGTGGAGCAACATCCCCTCAGACGAGTGGATGCTCCACCCCCAGACGGTTCTCATGATTTGGGAGCTCTTCGGGAGAGCAGAGGTAGACCTCTTCGCCTCAGAAGACAACTCTCACTGCCCAACATTTTTCTCGAAGGAAGTCGATGCTCTGGCCCACACATGGCCCAGCACACTCCTTTATGCTTTTCCCCCGATCGCACTGATCCCCCAGGTCATCAGGCGCATCAGGGAGGATAAACACAGAGTCCTTCTGGTGGCCCTGCTCTGTAGGAGCCAAGTTTGGTCCTCGGAGCTGTTCAAGCTCTCTACGAGAGCCCCTTGGCCGATTCCCCTGAGACGGAATCTCCTTTCTCAGGCAAACAGAATGATCTGGCACCCACAGCCAGAACTCTGGGCTCTACACCTCTGGTCCCTCGATGGGAGCCGGCTGATCTCCCTGGGGACGTTCTAAATACCATATCTCAAGCGAGAGCCCCGTCCACGAGACGCCTCTACGCCCAGAAATAGTCGGTCTTTGTTGATTGGTGCTCTTCGCGCAACATAGACCCTGTGGAGAGTGACGTATCTTCCATACTGTCTTTCCTCCAAGAGTGTTTAGATATGGGGCGTACCCCTTCTATGCTTAAGGTGTATGTAGCAGCTATCGCAGCGTTTCATGCTCCTATTGCTGGGTCGAAATGGCCTCTTGGTCTGTTTCTTAAGGGGTTCTAGGCGATTAAATCCACCTCGTCCCCTCACTGTTCCCACCTGGGACCTTTCCCTGGTCCTCAGGGCCCTTAAGGGTAACCACTTTGAGACACTGCGTTCAGCTGACCTCAGGCCCCTAACGATGAAAACCGCTCTGCTACTTGCTTTAGCATCGGTCAAGCGTGTTGGTGATTTGCAGGCCCTCTCTGTGAGCCCTGCATGCCTCGAATTCGGGCCTAATGATTCTAAGGGCATTCTGAAACCTAGGCATGGCTACGTTCCCAAGGTGCTCTCAACCCCGTTTAGAGCACAGGTCATCGCTTTCGGCTCTTCCTCCCTCTACGGATGAACGAGAGCTGGAGTTACTTTGCCCTGTCAGGGCATTGAGGACCTATGTGGAGCGATCGCAGCCTTTCAGGCAGTCAGATCAGCTCTTTGTTTGTTTTGGTAGCCGCACCAAAGGGTCTCCGGTCTCAAAGCAGCGTCTCTCACGTTGGATAGTTGACGCCATTAACCTATGTTACTCCTCTCTGGGCGTTGAATGCCCCATAGGAGTCAGAGCCCATTCCACTAGAGGAATGGCTTCCTCATGGGCTTGGTCCAACGGAGTTTCCATTAAAGACATCTGTGAGGTGGCCGGCTGGTCTTCGCCGTCCACTTTTGTCAGGTTTTATCATCTTGATGTCCCGACCTTGCAAGCTCGGGTTCTTTCAGTGTGATCGGGCGGCCTCTCACGAATTCCGCCTCACGCTATTACAGGAATTAATTCCGTTGTAGTGTAACAAGGGATACGGCGGCTTTGCCTTCTTACTTGTTTTCCTGGTCCCCTTCCGGTGTCCAGAACAAGTTATGTCGTTCCCTGCTGTGGCACGGCACGGTTGAATTTGTTCCCCATACGCAGTACGAGTGAAGTATCGAAAGGGAACGTACTCGGTTACTAACGTAACCTCGGTTCCCTGAGATACGGAACGAGTACTGCGTTACTTGCCGTGCCACGAGGCTGTGGCTCAGAGTCGTCGCTTCAGTCGATTGACCTGAATCCTATGGCGAAACGCCTGCTTATATAGCCCTTTACCACGCCCATTTCGGCGGCAGCTATGCCATGCCATCATTAGTTCAACCACTTGTCTATGAGTGAACCAATGATGGTGCAGTTACACTGCGTTATTGAAAAAGGCTTCAGTGACGGGGAAAAAGGGAGACTTTTCCCAATACGCATTACTCGTTCCGTATTACTCGTACCCTTTAAAACAGACATGTTGATCTGATTTATCATTGCAGAAATGTTTTCTGGAAACATCTGCAATTGCTGATAAAGATCAATTGTACAATAGTCAGGGGTAAAGAGCTCAACTTAAGCAACCACCAACCTCCATGATGGTGACCTCAAACGAAACATCTAAACTTCTGTTAATTCTCAATAAGAACTTCAGTAGATGTGTGACAAATAAAGTCAGTCTGGTTAGTAATAATAGAAGCTGGTTATGCTGTTTGTTTAATGGGATCTTCAGAGATTTAGTGTCTTTTATCTTCAGCTCATCTAAGGCTGTGGATGAAGAAAGTTGTAGTTTGTGTTCTTATTTCTCTTTCTTTCAGTGCTTGTTCACATCAGGTGTTTGAATGATTGAAAGAATGTTTCAGGAACATCATACTAACCTTTAAATAACATTCTACTAACATTAAGGAAACTGCACAATTTATGTTCTTGGAATGTTACAAATCAATGTTCCTAGAATGTTGAATTTTATATCAAATTAAGTTGAAAGAATGTTTGAGAAATATTATACCTTACAAAAATGTTCCTGGAACATTTTTTATTTTTGTGCTGTTTATTATGTATATATATATATATATATATATAATTATTATTATTATTTTTTTTTTAATAACTTGAGTTCGAAATAAAGACTAACAAAAAAAAAAAAAAAAGAAAACTGGATGTTTTTTACATTCCCAGAACCAACACTGAATATTTAGAGAACGTTCTTATAACAAAATTCTGTTAGCTGGAAAGAAGCGACACTCAATAGAACGTTCCATTGCAACACCGGCGCCCAGCAGCAGCCCTGCGTTTCTGCTATTTTGTGGTGAAAGCAAAGCCACTGCAAGGCAAGCCTGCAACCTTTAGCCAAAAAAGCATAACGGCTAATGCTAACGCCCCGTCCTGGCAGTAAGCAGGGAAAGAGACCCGAGGCTGTTTTTTGAATGGATGTCAATGGATGAGCAACTCCGGTCCTGGATGGCCAGTGTCCTGCAGAGTTTATCTCCATCCCTGATAAAAACTCACTTGCCTATAGCGTTCTACTAATCCTGAAGACCTTGATTAGCTGGTTCAAGTGTGTTTGATTAGGGTTGGAGTTAAACTCTGCTGGGCAGTGGCATCCCTGGATGAGAGGCTTCACTATGCTGATTAAACAGCTTTTGTGGGGAAATAGCTAATCATTTAATTAATCAACAGCCTGTTTGCTAATCTTCAGCATGTTTTACACTAAACAATACTTTCGTTGGGAACTATATGTAGATTTTAACTTGATAAAAATGTATTTTTGTTTTTTAAGAAAAGGGAGACTAGGGAATGTTATTGCGACTGATGCGGCGTTCACACCACCTCGTATTTACCGGAATCTTCAGATGACAACACGTGACGTTATATTCAGAGCTGTTCATGTCAATGGACTGGGAATTATGCGTTTCCATGGCACCATAATCAATGCCTATGAATCTACAGCGGTCAGGTGGTACAGCAGCCATGTGGTACTTCTGGGAGCTTTCAGAAAACTCCCAACTTACAAGCTGTAATTACGAGCTCTACGAGGACGTGAACGCTTTTTACAAGCTAGAATCTTGTAACGACAGGAATTACAAGGCTGCGTGAACGCACCTCGATGTCACTGCCATTACACAGAGAGTAGTAGCCTGCAGTGGTGGTATTTATTTATGAATCAATGTAAATTCACGTGCATCACTCTTAACGTTGACACATCTTCCTTGTTAAATGAACTTTACTTTACAATATATCAAAAAAGAAAAAAAAAGAAACCAATACAATTCTATTTTGTAATTTTACATTAACAATGTATTTAAAATGTTCTATTTATCAAAATAAAATGTTTTAAAGGGATAGTTCACCCAAAAATGAAAATTTGATGTTTATCTGCTTACCCCCAGTGCATCCAAGATGTAGGTGACTTTTTTTCTTCAGTCGAACGCAAATTATGATTTTTAACTGCAAGCGCTGCCGTCTGTCAGTCAAATAATAGCAGTAGATGGGAACTTCAACTATAACAGTAAATAAAACTTGCTTAGACAAATCAAAATTAAAACCTGCGGCTCGTGACGACACATTAATGTCCTAAGACACGAAATGATCCGTTTGTGCGAGAAACCTAACATTATTTATATAATTTTTACCTCTATTACACCACTATGTCCAACTTCGTTCAGCTTCCTGTTAGTGAGGTCAAAAAACGCGTTCTGAAGATGGAAGTGATGTCTCGCCCATATACTTCAATGAGCGCGAGACATCACTTTCCATCTTAGGACATCAATGTGCCGTCACGAGCCGCAGGGTTTAATTTGGATTTGTCTATGGAAGTTTTTTCGACTCTTATTGTTCAAGTTCCCAATCACTGCTATTATTTGACTGACAGACGGCAGCGGTTGCAGTTAAAAATCATAATTTGCGTTCGACTGAAGAAAAAAAGTCACCTACATCTTGGATGCCCTGGGGGTAAGCAGATAAACATCAAATTTTCATTTTTGGGTGAACTATCCCTTTAAGCATTTCTACATTCATTCAAAAATAATAACTAAAGGCAATAATAATTAAACATTTTATTTGTATATTGATGTTTTTCTTTTTAAATTGTCAACTTAGGCTATTTTGGATCATCAGTCATGCTTCATAAACACCGTGTCACAGACACAAATTGTATTTTTAATTTCACTAAGTTAATTGCACTAAAAACCCCGCAGTCATCATGTTTTCAGTCCATTTAAAGTTTGATTTTGACGTGACATAAAGCGGTGATGTCTAACTGGGTGATCTGTTTACTTAGTTTTCAACTAGTCTTCCCATTGACGCCATCATGTGTTCATTCAAACTCACACGTTGCACGTCAATAAGAGACGGGATTTATCGCACAAACCAATCATATCCAATCGTAGCGCATTGGAGACAACAGGGGCACGTTCAAGTTCAAACCGGTGAGTAACGTTTTGCTATGTTTTCCGGGTTGAACGACATGTTTCCTGGAAACGGTGTTCAACGGGTTTGGTGGGTTTTTCAGAAATGTTAGCCCAATCAGCGGCAACCTGTAACCACGCGGTATTAAAGACACAGCTCGCACAATGTGTATTAATGTAACATAAAAATACTATACTTATATATTGCTATTGTATTGTGAAGTGACATTTTAATAAACTTTCTATACTCCTCTGATTATATAATGGTAAATATTACAATATCATAGCACAACAACATTGATCAGCAATAATAATAGGCCTAATACAATAAAAATAATATAGATCAACACAGTCTCGGAGGTAAGAAGTGAATTATCCTTCACCTGAAATGTTTGTCTTTTTTCATGCTGAAATGCAAGGCAAATTTTGCATCACAATAAGTTTCCACAAATACCTTCACTCGATTGGGATGTTCTCTTTTATCCTGAACGGCAAGGGCAGTGATTGTAACATCAGCGTATTTTGCAGTATTAAACACGTATTTAATCAGACTCCAAAAATTCTTCAAAGAACACAAAGAATGGCCTTCTCAGCTACCATAGTTGCAACTCTTGCGTCATCAGAACGGGGTGTTCAACAACGCACCACCGTTTCCGTAAAAACATTTTGCAACGTTTTGTCGGGGCTGAATGCAGCCCAGGGTATAAATAAAAACACCCTGTTCTGATGACGCAAGAGTTGCAACTATGGCAGCTGAGAAGGTCATTCTTTGTGTTCTTTTTGAAGAATTTTCGGAGCCTGATGAAGTCGGTATAAATACGCGTTTAATACAAGCGGCAACCTCCCCCTTTCTCTCGTGAAGCCAATACGGAAGTAACTTAAACTGCGATTCATCGACTGGCCGCTAGGGACAGGCTCCAAAAGAGAGCAGAATCTCATAGAGTCCCATGTTAAATTGGCCAAGTTTATAGCAGAAAAAAAACATGTTTACAAGTTGGTTCAAATTGTGGTTTTGGTCTATACTGCTATTTTTGCCCTTCATGACAACTCTGAGGGGGGTGAATTTTTTTATAACTTATCCGTTTAAATTATATTAAGCCTTAAAGTTCTGCATAATTAAGGGCGTGGTCACTTGAGTGACAGGTAGATTGCACTGCTGTCTGTGAGGCGTCATGTTACCTCAGCTGCCGCTGAATTTGGCATCTCAGCCGTTTTTGTGCTTTTTTTCTCGATTATTTTATACAATTATAAAATATGGCTTGCTGCATAATTTTCGAGATTGATGTGTGTCGTAGATGTGCATGCATGGGGAAGAGACACATAACACACGTTGTTGGATCGTGGCTGTAACACAGTTCGTAAATGTGGGAAGAAGGAGGCGGGAACCGGCGAACATTCAACGTAACTTTTAATTCAAAATAAACATAGAACAAAACGAAAGTAATGCCGGCAGACCCTCGCGGACGTCTGCCGGCCACACAAACATAATAAAACATAAAATAAAGTCCAGGCCTGGTCCTCTCTCGTCCTCCAAGGTCATCGCTCCTCCTTTTATGCTCCCGGAGCTCCTCCGTGAGAGATTCAAGGCCGGTGCGCCTCCCAGGTGATGCTTGTTATCACTTGCGTCACCGGCCTCGCGCCGTTCCCTCACGGCTCTCGCCCGCCCTGGTCGCCACATACCCCCATCGCCCCTCGCAGGCCGGGGGGTACCTCCGAGACTGCGCTCTACTCCCCCCCGGGGCCTGTCTCGGCGGCCGCAGCACCTGGGGGTAAGGACAGACGAGACGAGAGAAAGGAGACGGAAGCAAGGGGAGCGACAGGACGAGAGAGGGGAGAGAGGAAAAAGAGAAAAAAAAAATTCTTGGTCCGGTTCCCCGACACACTGCCGCTCGGTCCTCAGCCTGCCAAGAGGCTCTTTCTCACGGTGCCATGCGGTGGCACTGGACGCTCGGTGGACAGCCCGATCCTCGACCGCCTCGTGGCGGCCGGCGATGGCTCCTCCGACTGAGGGCAGCCGGCAGCGAGTCCCCCGTCCCCTGCTCCTCCCCTTCATGGCGGACAGCAGCAGGCTCCAGCCCACGGCAGACGGCGGCGACTCCTCCGCTCCCTCCAGGTCCAGGACGGCAGCCACCCCACCTCGTCCCAGGAGCACGGCATCCGGGTCTCCGTCCCACCTTTCACAAGGCTCCAGCACCACCGCCTCGGGCAGCCTCTCGCGGTCTTCACTTCCGCGCTGCCCGAACTCCGCAGCACCGCGATCCCCCTCAGCAGCGAGGGCTCTCCGACAGCATGTCCCTCCTTCCTCCCGGGTTTCGGCACCAATGTAACACAGTTCGTAAATGTGGGAAGAAGGAGGCGGGAACCGGCGAACATTCAACGTAACTTTTAATTCAAAATAAACATAGAACAAAACGAAAGTAATGCCGGCAGACCCTCGCGGACGTCTGCCGGCCACACAAACATAATAAAACATAAAATAAAGTCCAGGCCTGGTCCTCTCTCGTCCTCCACGGTCGTCGCTCCTCCTTTTATGCTCCCGGAGCTCCTCCGTGAGAGATTCAAGGCCGGTGCGCCTCCCAGGTGATGCTTGTTATCACCTGCGTCACCGGCCTCGCGCCGTTCCCTCACGGCTCTTGCCCGCCCTGGTCGCCACAGTGGCATTGGCTGAAAGTTTTGGTTGTGAGATTTACAACAATGACAATACCAGGAGGATATACAACTCTGACAGCAATGCTTGGATATTATAACTAAAACTGCTGCACTATTTTGAAAAAAATCTACTTTGGACATAGGCTCATTTGTTTGTTAGATACGATCGTATACAGTTTTACAACATAAAGGCTGTTCAGATTGCATCCTTTCTTGAAGAACGATGACAGAGAGAAGATCATTCAGAAGAAATGTGAAATGTTTTTTTTTTTTTTTTTTTGCAATGGACATTTATATTTTACCCAAGTGCCACAGATTGGATTCATTTTGCGATCTCTATTATAAAGGTATGAAGTCCCATTTGATGTTCCATGTTGTTATTTGCACACCCAACACTACTGGTGTTGGAGCATCTATATCTTAAAAAAACACAGTAAATTGACAGTAAACCTTTAGAACTTTCTGATGTTAAAACTTATCTTTATCAATAATTTAGATAGTACCTAGACAGATAGCTCCTTTGCTTGCTAACGTGGTCACGTCGAGCTAGGTGGGCGTGGTTTCAGCAACCAATCACATCAGCTCAAACCACCTTCCCGCCTCTTTGCCCATTTTCAGTTATCCGGGAGTGACGTGCGGTGACGCGCAGCTAAGATGGCCGCGGCCTCATTTTCGCTTCAAAACTGCTTTTCAGACTCTATGGGTGACGTCACGGACGCTACGTCCATAATTTTTTACAGTCCATGGTTTAATACTACAAAATACGCTCGATGTTACAGTCACTGCCCTTGCCGTCCAGAATAAAAGAGAACATCCCAATCGAGTGAAGGGATTTGTGGAAACTTCTATTATTGTTAGGCTATACAACATTTGACTTGCACTTCATGATGAAAAGACAAACATTTCAGGTGAAGGATAATGCATTGTTTATAATCCAATTGTCCTGTGTTGATCTATATGTTTTATTGTTTGTATTAGGCTTATCAATAGCTGATCACTGTTGTTGTGCTATATGTATGATATTGTAATATTTATTTACCAACTATTCTCCTCTGATTATAGAAAAGTTTATTAAAGTGTCACATCACAATAAAATAGCAAAATATATAAGTATAGTATTTTTATTAATACCCATTGTGCGAGCTGTCCCTTTAATAGCCTACCGCGCGGTTTATATACATCTTGCCACTGATTGAGCTGACATTTCTGACACACCCACCAAACAAGAGAAAACGTATCTCAAATAGTGATGGGAAGTTCGGTGCTTTTCCGCGAACCGGTGCTTTCGGACAGTTCGATTCAATAAACCGGTTGAAAAAACCGGTTCACCGGTTCTTTTACGCTCCTACGTGATGACGTCGTCTATCGCGGGCCGGGTTGAAAAAACAAGTGATTCAAATATATAAAGTCAGTAATCATAACATCAGTCAACTAAAACATTAATCTGAAGCGTTTCTTACAATTTAGTTTTGCATCTAAAGCATCCAAACACATATACAGGCAGTGATGTGCAAACAAAGTTTTACAGTTATAAAGTGAATAAAGTAGTCTTCATCAGCGCAGAAACCATGATCCTCTTACATTATGATTAAATAAACTTACGTTTCGCCAGATTGGCCCCTCATTCGAGTCCTCTCATAGCATCAGTTGTCCTAGTTAACCGGTGCTGTGATGTTACTGTTCGGTAGCTTCAGATCACACGCTGAATCACGCATGCGCAGTATCATCAGCTCATCGGTTCTCAAATCGGACACGTCCGAAAGAAGCGGTTCTTCGGTTGTGTACTGATGATCCGAAAACCGTTGCAACCGATTCTACTCGAGACCGAGATTGAGATTCGAGAACCGCAAGAGCGATTCAAAAGGAGTCGCCAGTTTGCTCTCGCTGTAGTTGGATTACGTCATTTTTTATCTTTATATCACCTTGTTTAGAAATTAAAGCTGTCACTGGATTATTTATGAAACAAATAAATGTTTGGTTTGATAAATCTAATTGTTTTCAATCTTTAAAAAAAAAAAAACTTGAAAGCACAACTGCACAACTTTTACTATATTGCTTTTTAAATAATATTAATATAGAAAAATGAATTTGTAGAACTATTTCTGAACATTAGTTTGATCTGTGTCCAAAGTTTATGTTCATATTGGCATGTAGTTTATTATGTACAGTAATATGTACAGTATTTTATGCTATTAATCTGCTATGGTGTATTTGGAAAAGCACAATAAACTTTTTGTATTTTGAATTAAGTCATAAACATATTTTCAGTATGTTTTATATTATCACACTGTCCGATGTTCAACAAAACTTGACTAACGCGCTTTTCGTTCACTTGAAAAGTTAAACGCATGCGCAATATCATCAGCTCACCTGTTCTCAAATCGGACATGTCCGAAAGTAGCGGTTCTCGGTTGTGTACTGATGATCCGAAAACCGCTGCAACCGGTTCTTGACTCGAGAACGAGAACCGTGACAGGCCGTGTATGTTCGTTCGTGTGCACCGCGCATGCGCACTCATATCAGCTGCTCTGCAGCTCGTGCCCATCATCATCAGTTCTCTCTTTACAGCAGGTTAAATCACTGCATTGTAACTGAATAACTCCGGGATGTTGGTTTATTTCGAGAGGTAGTGTCAGGCACGTCAAAAAGTGAGTAACTTTAGTAATTTGTGGATTCATGTTTGCTTACTGAAGATGCGAACTGTTTGGAACGATTCAGACCTATTTGGTGAACTGGTTCAACCGGTTCACTGAAAAGAACCGGTTAAAAAGAACGATTCGTTCGCGAACCGGACATCACTAATCTCAAACCCGTTGCACACCGTTTCCAGGAAACATGTCGTTCAACCCGGAAAACTTAGCAAAACGTGGCGCAACGGTTTGAGCTTGAACGTGCCCCAGCTGTGTCCCAATTCAGGGGCTACGCACTTCGAAGTGCAAGAAAGCGGTGGGGTTTTGGAGTGGAGGGTTGCCAGGGCTGCGCAACAAAACTATCCCAAAAGTAGTGTAATCACAGCACAAGTGTAAAAATATCCCAATCCCAGACATGGCAACAATGAGCCGAGCGTCATTACATGGCTAGCGGCTGTGTGCGTTTTCATTTGCACGAAACGAAACCTTGTGAAGAACAGAAACTTATACGAGGAGGAGCCCGTGTTGACTGACCTTGTTGTTTTCTCCATTATAAATACCCGTGAGCTCATACAAAGTGCAGATCGCCACTGCTGGAGAGAAAACATCTACAAAACCAGACCACTGCTGCCCATACAAAACCAGACCACTGCTGCCCATCATGATGAAGTAGGCTAAGTGTTTAAAATTAATTTATGGAAAAACATTGTGATTTACGATGCGGATATTTCAAATTTATGACGTTTATTTAAGAATCAAATACCATAAAAAGTTTCATAAAAATATAAATTGCATCCTGTTTCTTATGTTTCATTAATTTTAATGCTGTAATTTTTCACTGTAATACTTTTAATTTTAAGGTTCCTTGCTATGACTTGCCTCTTTTTTCTTCTACCTTTAATGGACTACTTGCACAATCGCTTCCAAATGCGCAATCTGAATAATACATAAATAAAATTCCCTATACTAACTTGCCGCAGTCAAGTGCTTGTTTTCTCATTAGCAGTGTTTTTCTCTTAGTCATTATATTTCATACCTGTTGAATTTACATTTAAATGAATTTAAACGTGCAGAAGAGCATACAAGATATGCACAAACAAACAAAGCTGACGATTAAACAGCAGTATAACCTAAGCATAATTAATCAAATAGCCTACTTATGAAGGCGAACCGTGGTTTTATAGTCAGAGTGTAGTAAGTTTAGGCCTAATTGTCGTATCAGCAGGCTTGTGTTGGTGCTATTTTATTTCATTGTTTGAAATAGGTGAATGAATATGAAAACTGCCTTAACGATGTTAAATATTTAATTAATCTACAAGAATAATGCAATGACATTCAAAATCATATGATTTTTGGCATAAATGTGTGAATTACATACAAATGATTGACAGTGAAAAAAATGGCACAGAATAGTGACTAAAATTAAATGATAATTTAATTATGTTCATTCTGATTCATCGCGTCTCACACTGCAGCGTCGCGATCACTAGTAGAGCCGCTGACACCCTGAGGTGAAACAATCACGGCTTATGTTGGATTAAAACTTAAAGTTCCGTTGTGTTTGGAAAGGTCTGTACACGGTAATCATCAGACGTCTCTGAATATGTCTGGAATTTAAAAATCACCCCGATAACTCTCTTTTTAATAGGCGTTTAACAGCTCATTGAAAATAGTTTTAACCGGAAACAACTGAGCCATAATATATCAAACCGGATGTGCGTCACAAGGCTCAGTGCAAGACAAGTAGTCCATTGAGGATTTACTGTCAAACAGCTCCATATCCTTGGATCTAAATGTGTCTGCAGTAAATGACTTTGTAAGGTTAATTTCTCTTTCTCTGTAACTCCAGTTCCCCACTGAAAAGCAACCTTGAGAGGCTGGAGTGCCACTTCACATGGGATCTGGGGCAACATCGAAATGAGCTTCTAAAGATGAAGAGGAAAATGGAGGATGTGGACCAGGAAACGTGCACTTGGCCGGTTCACTATTACAACCTGCTGGGCTACATCCATCAGGCTCTTGGCTCCAGCACAGAGGCGCTGATGAACCTGGACAAAGCAGAAAGTGTGATCCAGGAGCAGGGAACAGAAGAGCCTGAAGTCCGGCTGCAGGTCAACAAAGCTAACCTGGCTTGGGTCTACTTCCATTTGGGAGAGATGGAGAAGAGCAAAGAATATCTAGAAGAGGTGGGAAGGCTTCAGGGAATGCATCCTGCTCCACCTGGATGCACTTTACACCCTGAAGTCAGTGGAGAAAAGGGCTGGACGCTGATGAAGTTTGACTTGTCAAAGAAGTTCCAGGCGATTGATTACTTTAAAATGGCTTTAAAAGCACAACCAGATAGGAAGGAATGGCACAAAGGACTTGCCGCGGTGATGAGCAAACATTGTGTAGATTTTAAATTCACTCCAGAACAGATTGTAGAGCAACTGAAAATCGCACATGAGAAAGACCCAAATAGTTTGCTCCTTCATGCTCGTTACTTACTAAAACTATCTGATCAGGAAAACGTGTCATCAGAAAACATTGAAAGGGAGATGCAAGATTTACTAGAAAGAACTCTTGAAACTGAAAACCTGGAGGGTTTGCACATTATTCTCAGGTATTATAGAAAAGAGATTTCTTTTGATAAAGCTCTTCAAATAGCAGAGAGAGTTCAAGAAAAGTTCCCCTCTTCAGTTTTAGCATCAAAAGTTTTGGCAGAATGCTACAAATGGAAGGTTTACAAAATGGAAGGCAGTGAGGAAAAGGAGATTTTTGCTAGGAAAGCCATTAAGCTCTATGAGGAGGCTGCTAAACATAACCCTTACTCATACAAAGTAAAGATAGCCCTTGCATCAATGTACAGATATGTAAACAACATGAATAGATCAGATGAGATTTATCAGCAGCTCCTGTCAGAGATAAAGGATCTTTCTCCTGAAAGGCAACAGCATATTTACTACAATTATGCCTTTCATCTACTGAACTGCAGACAGTATGACGAATCAATCCAATATCACATGAAAGTAGCAAAAATCCCAAGTGATTCAGTTGACAAACAGAAGAGCATGAAGATTCTTCAAAAAATTGTGAGAAAAGGGAGAAGCCGTTACTGTGAGGAAATTCTGCATATTCTGGAGAGAAATAATATTTATGATTAAAATGTCATACTTCATCAAAACACAAACAAACAAAATCCTTCCATTTGACACAATTCTAAAAATTTTATTGGAGGTGGGAAAATTCTCTTTCTCTTGTAGCATCTGGAACAATCAGACACACACAGATTATTCATTATATTTAACGAATAATCCAGCAAACTCTCCCAACAAAGGTGTGTGAACCATCCCCCAAAACTGCAACTAACATCCCTAATGCAGCCAACACCAGGTCTCTGGTTACAGGGGGGTATTCCAGAAATCAAGGTTAACTTGCTGTCACATATACCCTGAACTCTCATTTGATTAACCCAAACTTTGCTCACTCGAGGTATGCTTTTTCCAAAAATGCGTCTGGGAGTGAGTTCAGCCAACCCAGAGTATGTTCCCGGTTAACACGCAAGACATTCTCAACAGAGCAACAAATAAATGATTTACCATGGAAACAGACGCTATAAAAACCACAGCATTCTACTACTACTTTTGTTTAATGCCGATTTACATAACCAACTTGGTGCACATCGCCACCTATTTGGTTGTTGTACCATATTTTTTTATCTTTTAATAAGTAATCAGTTAACTGAAAATAAGAATTATATTGTTTGTTTGCTAAGTATTTAATAAGATATCTCATATGTATTTTATTATAGAAATTAAAGCATAGAAAACTTCTTGTTATAAAAAGGGGGAATAAAGCAGATCCATGTGTGGATGATAATAAATTAAATACATATATTAGAATTAAACAAACATTTAAACATTACCTTAATAAAATCACTATTGTTATATATAGCTGTAATTACATGATTAATTACATGTACATTAACATGATTAATTATATAACATGCATCTGAATACCTCTTGAGCAAACTAACCCTGGAACATAACCTGCTCCAGAGCACATTTTTGGAACCGAAAGCTGAGGTTATCCGCTTACTATACTCTAATACACACACGCACACACACACACGCGCGCACACACACATATACACACACACACACACACACACACACACACACACACACACACACACACACACACACATAGCCACTTTAGAAATGTATCAACATGTATTCGATTTCACTGTTATCATTTCTTTATAGTGTTTTGCCTATGTATTAATCCTTGAATGCATGTGTTAGTATTACTTGATTAATCAATATTGCATATATATCATTCGTGATATATTATCAACACATTTTTTTAATGAACTACATGATCATGTATATTACGTTGATACCTATGCAACGTATTAGTATTATAAGAATCTTGAAGGTACTTCTTTTAAATACCCAATTAAATTACATATGCAAAAACCTGCTATAGGACAAAGGATCGTAAAGTTTCCCTCCAAAGGAACAACTTATTAGCTCACACACCATTAGAGGGTGTGACATCATAGTACAGAAAAATACCAGGCAAACCCTCCAAGTTTTTGGTTTCATTGGTTCTTTCTAATCATTTTTACCTCCTCATTGTTTTCGGCCTGCACCTCAGACATATTTTTTGGCATATAGAGGGAGTGAATGTACAAATCATTTGAATTTGCAGTTTTGTTTACAACAAGTAACATTTAAAGCATGTGATATTGGTAATATTGTGTGGGCTTGACCTACTGTAATTTGATTGGTGATTTGCATATTTACCATCTAACAGTGAGGAAAGGAAGACTTTGGCTATGAAATCCATTGAGCTGTTTGAGGAGGTTGTCAAACATTACCCTAATCATTTACATGAAAGAAATCCCAAAAAAGACAGATCACAAAGAGTATAAGTCGATAAAAGTATTATGAGGGGCAGAGACCCTCACTGTAGGGCAGATCAGCATTTTCTGGAGGGAATTAAGACTTCTGATTATAATGTGCAATAAAAGTATTATGGGGAGTCGACTAATAAACAATGTCCCAAAATCATACAACAATCATTAGTGGAGGGTGTTCTCTTTGAATTTCACTTAAAGGGATAGTTCACCCAAAAATGAAAATTTGATGTTTATCTGCTTACCCCCAGGGCATCCAAGATGTAGAGGACTTTTTTTCTTCAGTCGAACGCAAATTATGATTTTTAACTGCAACCGCTGCCGTCTGTCAGTCAAATAATAGCAGTAGATGGGAACTTGAACAATAAGAGTCGAAAAAACTTCCATAGACAAATCCAAATTAAACCCTGCGGCTCGTGACGGCACATTGATGTCCTAAGACACGAAACGATCGGTTTGTGCGAGAAAACCGAAAAGTATTTATATAATTTTTGACCTCTAATACACCACTATGTCCAACTTCATTCAGCTTCCGGCTAGTGAGGTCTGATCGCGCTCTGACAACGGAAGTGATGTCTCGCGCTCATTGAAGTATATGGGCGAGACATCACTTCCGTCATCACAACGCGTTTTTTGACCTCACTAACAGGAAGCTGAACGAAGTTGGACATAGTGGTGTATTAGAGGTAAAAATTATATAAATAATGTTCGGTTTCTCGCACAAACCGATCGTTTCGTGTCTTAGGACATTAATGTGTCGTCACGAGCCGCAGGGTTTAATTTTGATTTGTCTAAGCAAGTTTTATTTACTGTTATAGTTGAAGTTCCCATCTACTGCTATTATTTGACTGACAGACGGCAGCGGTTGCAGTTAAAAATCATAATTTGCGTTCGACTGAAGAAAAAAAGTCACCTACATCTTGGATGCACTGGGGGTAAGCAGATAAACATCAAATTTTCATTTTTGGGTGAACTATCCCTTTAATGCATAAAGATATTGTATATACAGTTATATTTTGTTATACTATTCATTCTGTTCATTGTTTCCATTGAGGTAAAACTACACTGTAGTGTACTGTATAACACTTCTTCGAGCTGGATCATGTGCTTATTGTGTCTGATTATAACTATTGTTCAAAGAAAACACGTTCACAACTGCTTTCCTTTGAGACTTTAATTTCTGAAATGTGGATATATAGAGGTGTGGCTTACAGTACATGTTTCTGTTTCAAATACAATAATAAACATTTAATTATAAAACACCCATTCGTTTGATTATTTTTTTCAGTTTGTTGATTAGATTTACTTGACCTGCTCAGACCTGACCTGCTTGAACTGTTGATTTTGTAACTTTGTTTTCAGTGTGCAGTAACATAAAAATGAACGCCCTTTTCTCACAAGTTGAGTGCATTTCAAACATGATTTTCTGTTTTTACATTTTCTCAAGGGAACTTTGTAGCTTGCTGGTGGAAAGAATGAAGATACATTCTGACAAATTGAATATAATCTACTGTAACGAACAAACACAAGGTCACATACAAATAAATGCGTGTTGTTGAGAATCACAAGGCATTTAATGTAATTTAAAAAAATGTAAAACAAGAAATTAAAACTGTAATTTGTTCCCCTTGTCAAAAACCCATAATTCCCATCAAAGGCACAGAATTGTTCATGACCTTTATTTGAAATACAGGCTATCAAACTGCTTACATATACTATCTAATATTGTTGTTGTTTCCTTGGCAATGATTTAGCCATATTTTTCATGACAGTCCATAAAGTCTATTCACCAAAGCATTATCTGAATGGGGAGCAGCTCACACAGAATATTCACTCCTAAATCCAACGAAAGCTCTGCGGATTGATGCAGAATTAGAAAAGCTCCATTTAACACATTTGCCATAATTAAAAAATTCAAACATTCTTCAGAGTTCAAAACATCCCCATAGTTTCCACAAAAAATAATAAACAGCACATCTGTTTATAACATTTATTTCACAATACTGCTCTTTTACTATATTTGTGACTCAATATGCATCTTTGGTGAGCATAAGAGACTTCTTTCTAAAACACTTAGGCCCGCTTTCACAGACAGGGCTAAGACTAAGCCAGGATAAGGCCTTAGTTCAATTAGGATATTTAAGTAGTTTTTATAAACCCTAGAAAAAAAAACATTACTGGTGGTAATCTTGAGACAAAACAATGGCACTGACATATTTTAAGATATGTCAGTACAAGTTGCTTTCAGTTAAAACAGCTCAAACATGCATTTTAGTCTGGGACTAGCTTAAGCCTTGCCTGTGAAACCAGGGGTAAAATCTTACAATCTTACAACTTTTGAATGGTAGTGTACATTATAAATACATTGAGCTGTGAATGGAGCAGTATACATGTAACTACTGGGCAAAGGACATCTGTTTATCTGACCAGCCAATCAGATTCAATCTGCTTAAGAGACAAATAACGAATTGTCAAATACGGAATCAGTTTCTTTTGTAGCAAACTCATTCAAATATTTGGAACATTTTATAGAAGTAACTATCAGTCTCAAGCACAAAATTTCACCTTTAAAACATGAAATTATAAGTAAAATCCTGTATTTGAGCTTGTGTTTATGGCAGTCCATCTCACTGATGAGAGCTTTGAATCAGGAACATAAAAACTCTCATAAAACCCTGTTTAACTCCGGAGGGGGCACTTTCATGTTTCTTGACAGCAATATTGCTGTACTTTTCTACTGCTTTAGAAATCTCCTGTACCTGGTTGTGAGTCAGTTTATGCAAGAGCTCCCTCTAGTGCAGCGGATGATCACTCTCACAGCGGCCAGAATCACAGCACTGCAGATCAGAGAGACTCCACTGAGGAAGAATGTAGCTGTGTAGGAGCCTGTCTGATCCACTAGCCAACCTGAGAGAGAGGGATTTCATAAAACTCTCTGATTTGGTTAAATACTGTATGTGTAAACAGTAACTGCAGTAACTTGTGTGTGATTGACTCTTGGAATGTATTGGAAAATGAGAATCTGTGTGTTTGTAAGCGTGTAAGAGAGAGTGTGTACATTTTCTCTGACCTCCGATAGGTGGGCTGATGAGGTAGGGGATGGCGTGGAGGAAGTAAACAACTCCCAGAGCTGAGGTCAGGTGGGTAGAGCTGACAGTGTCAGAGGTCACCACAGGAATAAGTGCCACGTAAGCTCCATCAAAGTAGCCGTAGATGAGAGAAAAGGGGACGAGTAGGGAAAAACCATTCAGCAGAGGCAGAAAGAGACAACTCAGCCCTTCTGACCCCACAGCCAGCATGTAACTCACCACCCTATATGGCCTTAAACACCTGAACATAAACACACACACACACACATACAGATCAAACCGCAGAGTTAGATGGTTCCATTAACCGTTTTTTAGTATGTTCAAGGAATTAATAAAAAAAGAAGATAGTTTTAACAATAATAAATACATTTTTAGAAAATAGGCGTTTGTATGGTACCAGCTTTTAATGACATTTCAGTGCTTTTGTTCTTTTTCAGTCAATTTAACATTAAAGTCGGCATGAAAAGAAAGTTGCAATTATCTTTTCTTCCCTATTGTTTCATATATCTGAGTGAAATGACTTCTAGTACGAGAAAAAAAAAGTGTAGGGACTTGATTTTGTCCATCAGGAATTGATTGGATCAATGGATTGCTGTTGTTTGCTGTTGCTGTGATCTCATATATAGAGACAGGTTGCTGGAGGGGAGAAGATAAAGTTTTACTTCAGCAATAAAAAACTAAAACACAAATGTGATGTTTGACTAAAGTCATTTTTGCTTATTTGTATAGTTGAACTGGATTTCCAAGGTCAGCAGCAAAACTGATAAAGTGAGATTAAATACATAAAGAATATTTGTGTTATTTAACATATTTGAACATTTCACTGTTTTTATTAATTTTAAGGAATACTGAATCTGTTTTTGTGCAAGTAAGATGAGTAAACGAATGTTCACATTTAGTCTAGAAATACAAAGTTCTGTCATGAAACTCTAGATGGTGCAGCGTGACAGGTCCGTGATTCAATCTGCTAGCATTTGCTGTATCATTTGCTGTAGCATGCTTTCAGAAACCCTCCACCTTCCCCAGCTCCACCTGTCTAGATCTGCTATGGGGGTTATTCATGCATGTTATACAATGGGTACGGAAAATATTCAGACCCCCTTAAATTTTTCACGCTTTGTTATATTGCAGCCATTTGCTAAAATCATTTAAGTTCATTTTTTTCCTCTAATGTACACACAGCACCCCATATTGACAGAAAAACCGTTTTTTCTTGCCACAATTCTGTGTCTGAGCTCTTCATGATTCTCATTTGCTCTGACATGCACTGTGAGCTGTAAGGTCTTATACAGACAGGTGTGTGGCTTTCCTAATCAAGTCCAATCAGTATAATCAAACACAGCTGGACTCATATGAAGGTGGAGAACCATCTCAAGGATGATCAGAAGAAATGGACAGCACCTGAGTTAAATACATGAGTGTCACAGCAGGGGGTCTGAATACTTAGGACCATGTGATATTTCAGTTTTTCTTTTTTAATAAATCTGCAAAAATGTCAACAATTGTGTTTTTCTGTCAATATGGGGTGCTGTGTGTACATTAATGAGGAAAAAAATGAACTTAAATGATTTTAGCAAATGGCTGCAATATAACAAAGAGTGATAAATTTAAGGGGGTCTGAATACCTTCCGTACCCACTGTATGTGCAGTAGTGTCAGCCTCAGATGTCACGCCCATCAGAAAGTCACGTCACTGTTGACTGAACGTCTGATGCATATGGCACACTTAACTGTAAAACACTTCAGGATTTTCGAAGTCGTCATCTGGTTGGTTGAATTCTACAGGATGTCTGGGAGATGTGTGTGTCACGTTCTTTAATGGTCCGCCTGGAAACAAATGCTGTGACGCCAAACCACTTCTTGGAAGAAGAACGCCGCCGTGTTTACAACTGTGACAAGGAGCGCTTATCAGGATCGATTAAACGCTGGATTTTCAAAAGTATGTGAAGTTCGCGGCTCCATTATTGCAGTAAACTTGCACAACATTCTTGTATTAATAATTTATTAGATGCACATCA
Source organism: Chanodichthys erythropterus (assembly GCF_024489055.1). Taxonomy (NCBI): domain Eukaryota; kingdom Metazoa; phylum Chordata; class Actinopteri; order Cypriniformes; family Xenocyprididae; genus Chanodichthys; species Chanodichthys erythropterus. The sequence continues at coordinate 20,654,700 of NC_090238.1, read as the reverse complement.
GTCTTTTTATTGTTGGGCCATCGACTTTACATTTTCACGCCCCTAAACATGACGCGGAACAAAACAAACTGTGATTGGTTGCGTTACATGCCAGTCAAACGTCATCTTGGGCGGTCCTTGGCCAATGAAAGTTGCAATAGAGTCCAGGCATTCTGCCGTCAGTCTGTAGGTCTGGCTATATGAGTCTATATATGCTCACATCAGCATGTCTGTGAATGTATTGGCTAATGTATAAATTAAAAAGTAATGCATTACTAGTTACTTGGGGAAAGTAATCTGATTACGTAACTTGTGTTTAAGTTACTTGCAATGCGTTACCCCCAACCCTGTACATTAGTAGACATGAATGTGATTTTAAGGACAGATTACAGTACCACAAATTTAAGTCAACGTCTACCTCCACAAGTTCTGTGAAGTGAACTGAAATCTAGCATAGATGTAGCTCTTAAATTTCTGTAATATTTAAATTTGTGAGAAAAGAAAAAACATTCACAACAAACTCTTACTTACTTTCTATCAGCAATCCATCCAAAAGTGATAGTTCCGACAATCCCAGACACTCCAAGTATGGACATGAGTAATGCTGCCTGTTGAGGGCTGACGCCTGCACTCAGTGAATAGGGCACAAGATACACAAATGGTACACTGCAACCATATGCAAGGAACAGGTAGGACACCAACAGCAACAGGAAGTCTGGTATCAACAGGAAGGAATATTCTCTCAATATGGGTTTCCTTACGATAGACCATACATTTTCCTTGGACTCTTTCAGTATGTTTGTGTTTACAACCTTTGATTGCGCCAGAGTGGTGTGGTTAGCGATTGCTTCAGATTTTGATTCTGGGATAGCTGTATTCTCTTGATTGGTGGGCAAACGGCCACCATCTGAATGTACTAAAGCTGGGACTGTGATGTTCCATTCATCTGTGTTTTTGCTCAAAGTCTCGGATTCTTCAGAGAGATCCCGTCTATAGTTTAGTTCCTCAGCGGAGTGTGTATGCTTTGCATCAGAGGGCCCTGACTTATCTGCCTCCATCTGTTCTTTTCCATCCCTCTGCATATTCTCAGCTTGTTCTTTTCCCCCTCTCTCTTTAATCATTTTATCTGTATCCATATGTTTTACCTCCACTGATCTCCATTCCTGTGCACTCAATTCAACACTGAGGACGGCATCAGCAATTTTCACATTCAGCAAATCAACCCTTTTGTCACTCTCCAAGTCCATCTCCTTCTGCCTCCCTCTTTGGCCTTCCAAAGGCCTCATAAGGGCTCCACAGACACACAGGTGGGACACCAAACCCCCCAGAATGAGCAGCGCACCCCTCCAGGAGAAGAACTCAATGAGGAGTTGCACAGCCGGTGCTAGTATGAAGGTTCCAATGCCGCTGCCTGACATGGCGATCCCGTAAGCCAACGCTTTTCTCTCGCTGAAGTAAGAACCCACCATGGCGATTGCAGGAGTGTAACTAAGAGCAAATCCCACACCTGTGCAGAAAATCAGGAAGGTTAGTATTCAAGACTACGGATATGAATGGCTAGTTAACTTTTTTTGTTCAAAATGAACAAAATTTAAATAATGATTCAATACATCAATCCTTATTCCAAAAAAATGTCTTTTTGTCTTATCCTGATTCAAAGTTGAATATAAGCCTATTATAAGTGTTTATATTTTAGACCTGAAAGGATGGTTTTCACAGCAAATTGCGTCACTCGCCCGTGTGTGTCTCATCATATCCGTAAATAGAGAAAAGTTGCTCCGGCTACTTTGATGTGTGTATGAAGTGGGAGCGGCATAGGATAGTTGTCACAACGAGCAAGAAAGGTTGACATGGAGCATGTTACATCTCAAACCTCTGGGGAATCACCCATTTTAAAATAACGCTGAACAGAGGAGAGTCTGCTGGCAAAAAAAGAACTCATAATAAAGCGATAAACAATGTTGGCTTGGCTTTTCGACGATGTTGAGAACTGGAAAACTGGAAAATGATGATTATCAGTGCAGTTGAAATAGAAGTCTCTGTTTGAGTTTAAAATATTAAGAATGTTGTGTATGCTGCTGTATGTGCATCTGTATCAAACCTGTAAGAACACCAAGTGTAAGATACAGGAACTCTACGCTGGTGGCCAGTGAGCTGAGCAGCAGACCAGCAGAGGAAAGAAGTCCACCAATAATCACAGCAATGCGAGAAGAGAGGCGGTTCCCTATGTAACTACCCAGTGGTGCTATAATGAGAGAAAGAAAGAGAAAAAGAATGAGGTGGATTGCATGATAGTGGAAATGCATATTATTTTCATGTTATTCCTGATAACCGATGTATGTATAAATAAACAAATACACAAATAAACAAAACACTAAATACTAACATGTATATTTTTAAAAGGTTCAATTGAATTTATGAAAAATAAAATGTAATTTGTTTACATTCAACAATTCAATTAACATTTATTTGTATAGCACTTTTCACAATACATATCGTTTCTAAGCAGAAAATGCAGTGTTATTAAATTATTTAAGATTCACTTTAAATGAGTTAGATTACAGTAATCTAATAGTAAAACTAGGGGAAATGAGCATTAATAATTAAATATTGACTGAGAAATTTACATTATCAACCTATACCAATAAATAAGAAAATAGTATCAGCCCACCAACTGATATGGTACAGATAAATCACGCACAAACATTATTTAACTCATTATGTATCACTGAATCAACCTAATATATTAAATTACACCAGAAAAAAATTGTGCTGGGTGAAAATAATAAATAGCTCTGTAAGATCACTTTTACAGTTAGCATTAACTCTTACATATGTGACTTTTTTTTTAATGAAACTCTACCGTTTGTGTGCATTTATGTGTGTCTTTATCTTTATGATTAATAAATATTGTGGTCCCACTTTATATTAAGTGGCCTTAACTACTATGTACTTACATCAAAAAATAAGTACAATGTACACTTAAGTACAAAGTACAACAAAACACTTGTGCTGCTATTGAGGTGGGATACGGGTAAGGTTAGGGAAAGCTTTGGTGGCGTGGGTAGGATTAAGGGTAGCGGTAAGGGTTAAGGGATGGGTCAACAGTGTAATTATAAATGTAATTACAGAAATTTGTTACAGATGTAATTACATGCAGGTGTTTTTAAAATATAAGTACAATGTAGAAACATGTATGTACACAATAAGTGCATTGTATCAAATGATTAATTTAAACGTAAGTACATAGTAGTTAAGGCCACTTAATATAAAGTGGGTCCAATATTGTTTATGTATGCATCACAATCAATCTATCTACTTAAATCTAACTAAACTAATCTAATCTAACTGCTTAAACTAAGTAAAGAATCAGTGGAAAAATAGATTCCAAAAGATATAGAAATACCCAAGACCCCCACATAAATATGAAAATGTGTTTCTGTGAACATTCTGGCAGCCAGATAAATCTGGTTTAGGGTGGACTATGCACTGTAAACCTGTCAACATAGACTTTTTTTTTGAAAACAAAGTTCTCCTAAAATCAATAATAATTGAACTGCCACCTATAAGTCACTGAGTTTCGCTATAGGGTGAACACTGGGGGATTTTTTATTCGAGTCTTAAATGGGTCTTACCACACAACATTGTAGTGCAGTCCAGCAGAGAGTGTATCCATGCAGTTGCAGAATAATCTCTGGAAAAGTATGACTGGAATTCCACAAAAAAGATGGAAACACACCTGCAACCAGCATGAAAATGGGCAGATTTGAGAAAGCAATATGCTAAAGGTCATCTGGTGCTTACTGCAGCATTTAATTTAGTCCTTTTATGTACAACATTTTCTATCAACATCCCAAACTGGATATTTTCCCTAGGTTGTTATCTAGCTTATTTAATGATTTAATAATAGAAGACATGAGTAATTCCGTCTTGGCTAGTGGCTAATCTTTCAAAAACACAAAAGACCATCAGAATTCAACTTGGTTGAGTTTAGAGGCCATTTCAGCAGCCTTTAGTTTAATTTAGTCTCACATTAAAGAGGACATATTATGCTTTTTTTTACATTTTTAACTTTCTTTAGTGTATTGTTGCCGTGTTTGAGAATGAAAAAAATCTGCAAAGTTCCAAAGCACAAGGTCAACTACAGAGGGAGTTATTCTCTGTATCAGTAAGCACTGTTTCTGAACTCCCTGAAACACCTCGATTGTAGTCTTGAGTTTTCTTCCAGGAGCGTACATATCACAATATTCCTCATTTCAATAATTCCCGCCGAAGGGCGAGGACTGGAGTGGTAGAGTTGGGTTAGTAGTGTGTTGAAACTCGCTGTTATGGTAAAGGGTGTGATTCTGAAACGCGTTGGAAGCATTTGACCAATCACAACACACTGGTCCAGCCGACCAATCAAAGCACAATGTACATTTTGGATAGACGAGATTCAATGAGACAAACTAAACAGAGCGCTACAGACAGACTGGGAAGAGAGGTGCTGCAACAATGTAAAATATGTGAAGAATAATGTGTTTTTGAACATTCATGCATGAAAACCTATTCAAGTAGACGGCAAAAACAAAATCAAGACTTACCATATGGCGTCTTTAAACTGACAAAACAGAGGTGATGTAAGGGTATCAACCTGACTCCAGGTAAGGTAATAAGTGCATATAAAAAAAACGTGACTTGTGGGAGTCATGAACTGACCTAGTGACTGCACGTGTGCAAACGGTGGTGAGAAAACATCCAGCCACGATCATCCAGCCCCATCCGCCATCCGGAGTGGCCGCTGAATGTGGATTTTTTTCACTCATCTCTAGACTTCTGTTGGATAAGATGCTTCCTCTCTTCATCCTCTCCCTCACTCTCTCACTCCTTTCAGCCTCTTGTTTCCTTTTCTGTCCAGTTTCAGCTGGTTTTGCTCTCTCCGGCTCTGTTTGGGACATATTTACTTGCTGTTTTTCTCTCATTACTTCTGGTCCTTCTCTACAACTATAAGGAGCTTTTAAATGCCATCAAGCAAAATCTGCAGCAGAAACAGAACATTTTTCAATGTTAGCCACCTTCTCAAACTGTATGTGCAATCTAAATAAGTCTGGATGTAAAAAAAAAAAATCAACAACAAAAAACAACTCTATTGTTGCAATAAAAGTGAAACTGCTTCAAATGACATTGTGGTGTTTTGGACTAAATACTAAAATGTATCAGTTATGTCTGAGATAAAAAGGATAGTTTAGACAGAAAATTAACATTCTTGTCATCATTTACTCCTTGTGAATGTGTGAACACAAAACTCAGGATTTATCCCTCTATGACTGACTGGTTAGTGAGTGAGAGACCTTGCAAAAATCTTACAAAGAAATTAGAGCAAAACTGTCCCAGGCTAAGACTGTCCTGCTACATATACTCTCTGAGAGGTTTCCATGATACACACAGTGACCAAGTTACTACACACTAGTCTGATTCAAATGGAGGCGAGGAACACAGTGTGTCTTTATCAATGCCAAGAAAGAGGGCCAAAATCTACTTCATGGGGCAAAAGTAGTAACCTTATTGCAAAAATTATTAGACATGGAACAAAGCTTCATTCATCCAACCAACTCCTGACAATAACCATTACCAGAGTTAGATATTGTCCTGGACGTCACTTACCTCAATCTTCGTCTGGTAAACCAGACCACAGTCAGACCTGATGTGATGACTTAACAGTCTTGCCTCACTGAAGAAACATCTTCTACATAACAAAAAGTCACAATAACATTCAAAATTTTGGGGTCAGATGTTTTTCTTTTCTTTCTTTTTAATTAATCATTTTATTCAGCATTAAATTGACCAAAAGTGACAGTGAAGACAAAAGTTTTCTAATTAACACAATTTTCTTTTGAACTTTCTATTCATCAAACAAACTGTATTAGGGTTTCCAAAAAAATATTAAGCAGCTGTTTTGAACTGAGATAATGTTGACAACGCACACACTCTCTCTCTCTCTCTCTCTCTCCATAATATATTAGCTATAGATACAATAATCAATAACTAAAGGCACTATGCACTATCCTGTAAGTAAAACAAAAGATTTAGCCATTTAAGTTGTACCCAGAAAAGGGTCAGAAGAGTGAACATGTAAAAATCTAGGTACAATAATAAATAATTATAAATTAGCAGATGAGAAGAGTTGTGCACAATCACCTGGGGAGTTTTTCTGAACAACATACAAACAACAAGATACATGACTGAGCGTTTTAAGTGGTCAAAGAGAAACAAACTTACTCTGAAACACATTTCCCAGTGTACAGAATCTAGAGCAGACGAGGAACAAACACAAGCACTGCTCTCCTCCAAAGTGTGGTACATATTGGCGCACATGGCTCTGCATCACTGCACGGTGTGCGCGCTTGGACAGATCAGTAGGGCGGAAACTACAGCCAACCAACGCGAGGTGGAAGTAGAGGGGGCTGCTTCTTGCAGTCCTGGGTCGGATATTTGCCATGTTTTCCCTCTCACCCCACCATGTGTGGATATTATTATACAATGACTTTAAGGGGGTCGACTGTTTTAATGGAATTTCAATAGCAAGTTCTCTTGACGCAGTCTGTTTAAGTTCGTCCCGAGCAAACCAAACGCTCTTTTGGTCAAATTTTCACTAGTACATTTAGTTTCCAAATAAATAAATATACAAACAAACCTATACGATAACGTACCTATCGGTGTTTCTTTTTTGGCCATGATGAGTGCTGTTGTTCATCAGCGAAAGTGTGCTTTAGAGCCAAGTGAAAATACGCCCTGAATGAATTGTAAACTAACTTTTTTGGTTACTGAAATGTTTGAACACCCTAAAGAGAAATGTCTAAATGTAAAAAGAATATGTAGCCTGCTTTTAGGAGTCTACCAACACCGTTTGTTTTGAGTTCCTGTTGTTCAAGCCCAAGCTTAATTGACGGGATGAGACAGGAGATTACAGGAGAACAGCGATTTGCTCATGCATATTACCCTAGGGGGCAAGATGATCACTCATTTGCTTTTGAAAAACATTTATCTGGTAAGTGTGAGAGGGGGTAGTGGATGGTTTGATTGTTGTTGACATTTTTGTCCTCGTTCCTTCTCTCGGGTTCAGTTTAGTGTACTTTACTGAGTACTGTAAAATTGTATTATCAAGTGCTAAGACTAAAAAAGAAAAAGAAAGAAAAAGAAAAAGATTTGCACTCAAAGATGGATAACACAAGTGTAAGCATTTAAAATGTGTGATTGAATAACTGAAAATAACACAAAAGTGACCATTTCTCAATGAGCTCACTTAGGGATAGTTCCCCCAAAAATTTTAATTTTATCATCACTTACTCACCCTTAAGTTATTCCAAACCTGTATTAGTTTCTTTCTTCTGTTAAACACAAAAGAACAGTTATTGATAGTCGTTGACTTCCATAAAATTACTATGAAAGTCAATGGCTGAGATCAACTGTCTGGTTACCAACATTGTTGTCTACCAAAATATCTTCTTGTAGATATTTTCCAAAACTCCAAAACTCACACAGGTTGGAACAACATGAGTGTGAAGTTACAAATGTTATTTAAATTCATTCAAAAATGACTGGAGAAGAAAAAAGAAATTCTGTGCGCCCTCAGACGAGGTAGTTATGGAGATATGAAGAGCTTTGAGGGAAACAACTGAAGAGTTCATTTGCAAAAACCGATAAACGCCATTTTTTAAAAAAATGAACTAAGTGCTGTGCATTATTCTCCATATATAGCACGTTCTGTACCCTAAATCCATTTTGTCAGAAGAGCCGGTTTTGCCCACTTTCAGGCATCGCAAGTTCACGTTTTACAGCAGAAGCCGACAAGCGCCCTTGTTTGTGTACAGACAGAAACCGAAAAGTCCGTTTTAGCGAATCAGCGCGCAGTATTCAGGTCAGGTGACAAGGCTTCTAGTCACTTCAAAAAGACGCGTTAGCTGAGGAAAGTTTTATCAAAGCTCACTAAAAGTGATCGAGGATTTATGATTTCGACTCCTGTAAGTCCTTGTACACCATACACGACTTACATGCTGAAAAATTGGTTGTCCTTTTGCTTGTGTGTGTGTGTGTGTGTGCGCGCGCACGTGCGTGTGTGGATGAGTGCGTGTGTGTGTACTTGTGTGCCGATCTGTGTGTGTGTGTGTGTGTTTGAGAGAGAGAGAGAGCGTGTGTGTGTGTGTGTGTGTGTGTGCCGATCTGTTTGTTTGTGTGTGTGTGTGTGTGTGTGTGTGTGTGTGTGCGCGCGTGGGTGGGTGGGTGTGTGTGTGCGTTTGTGTGCACATGTGTGTTTGAGAGTGTTTTAAATGCAATTACTTGGGTTTTGTTTAACTATGAAACATGAAATGTGGAGTTATCTGCTTTTGCCAAAAAAACGACTGTTGGAGTTATCTGCTTTTGCTAAAAAACAAACTTTTAATATATATATAAAACATACTTTCAATGAATTTTATTTTTTTAATTTACCTGTATTTTTTAGAGTTATCATTTCTTAATCAAAACAGCCCAACTGCAGTTTGATTGTTATTACTTGAAATGCACAATAAAAAAAACATGATTTGTGAGAATTCATAAAAATGGAGTTATCTGTTTTTGCAAATAAACTGAACTCATGCCCTGCGTCCAAAATCGTCCCCTATACCCTTAAAGGGTTAGTTCACCCAAAAATGAAAATAATGTAATTTATTACTCACCCTCATGTCGTTCCACACCCGTAAGACCTTTGTTCATCTTCAGAACACAAATTAAGATATTGTTGTCCGATGGCTCAGTGAGGCCTCTATTGAGAGCAAAGCCATTCAAACTCTCAAGGTCCATAAAGGTACTTAAAACATTTTAGTGCTTCTATCTTAATATTATAAAGCGATAAGAATACTTTTTGTGTGCCAAAAAAAACCCAAAATAATGACTTTTCAACAATATCTATATGGACCGATTAAAAAAAAACTGCTTCATGAAGCTTCTGAGGTTTATGAATCTTTTGTTTTAAATTAGTGATTCGGATCTCCTATCAAACGGCTAACTGCTGAAATCACGTGACTTGATTCGATTCGTAAAGCAATGAAGCAGTGTTTTTTTAAATCAGCCCATACAGATATTTACCCGTAAGACCTTCACTCGTAAGACCTTCGTTCATCTTCGGAACACAAATTAAGATATTTTTGATAAAAACCGATGGCTCAGTGAGGCCTCCGTTGACCGCAAGACAATTAACACTTTCAGATGCCCAGAAAGCTACTAAAGACATATTGTAAGAGTTCATGTGACTACACTGGTTCAACCTTAATGTTATGAATGACGAGAAAAATAAAAAAAATAACTTTATTCAACAATATCTAGTGATGGGCGATTTCAAAACACTGCTTCATGAAGCTTCGAAGCTTTACAAATATTTTGTTTCGAATCATTGGTTTGGAGTAGGGCTGGGCGATATATCGCATGCGATTGTCACGCGCATTTCGTCAGTAAAATCGGTTCCCTGATTACCGCTAATTCGCCATCACCTGCTTTCAAATGAAGCGGCATTTAATAGACACAGCCGTAGTTCACTGACAAGCCACGCAATATCGCGTTCATTACCGAAGGCGATTCATCTGTGATATGAACGCGATATTGCGTGTCTTATCAGTGAACTACGGCTCTGTCTATTAAATGCCGCTTCATTTGAAAGCAGGTGATGGCGATTTAGCGGTAATCAGGGAACCGCGCTTTACTGACGAAATTCGCGTGACAATCGCATGCGATATATCGCCCAGCCCTAGTTTGGAGCATGTCTCAAACTGCCAAAGTCACATGCTTTCAGTAAAGGAGGCTTCAGGTGTGTTTGACATCAGCTGCGGCTGGACGCAACCGATTGGAGCGAGTAGCCGTGTACAGACAGGGAGGAGCTGAAAACGGAGACGTGAAGTTGGACACTTTCTGCTTCTCGTGACGCTCACACTGCGTTTGCATACTTTATCACAGCTGAAGTGATATGAATGCAATATTTGACTATACACAGATGTTTCAGAGACATTTTCATTCAATACTTTATGTACTATAGCGTCTGTTTTTACAAGAATAAATACAACATAACCATATATTATTTAAATACCAATGTAGTGGGGTCTACGTTTTTATCAGTTTTATTTTAATAAACATGACAATACAACATCGCGACTACATGAAAAGAGCTGATGATCGTTGTCATGCGGTGAATCCGGCCAATTGTAAAACAGCTGTATCGTCATCAGAGCTTATCTGGCTGACTCAGGCGGCTGATCTCGAATCGCTCTCATGGTGAAGCCATACGTCACAGTCACATGGCATCGGCGCTGTCTCAAGTCAGACAAAATTTCTTACCGGCATGCGCTGCTTCAAGTCAGCCGCCGATCGGTCTGTGCGGCGTACGGTGTTCATATTAGGACTTCCTCACACCTCAGTCATACAACGAAAAGGCGTCATGCCTCAGACTAAAAGGCTTCAATCATCGGACAAAACGGCATCGCGCCTCAGACTTAAAGGCTTCAGGTCTCAGGAAAAACGACGTCAGGTGTCAGGTCTCGTACAATTAGGCATCGAACTAAACAGCCTCAGACCAAAAGGCTTCAGACCAAAAGGCATCATTTTTTTTTTTTTTTTTTTTTTTTGTATAGCCTAACTTTCTGTTGGCTTTTATCCCATCATATGTCGTCCTTCAGTTGTCTTTTTCTTTACTGTTACTATTCCCAAATTAATTTAAGGTGTGTATGTGTGCATGTTAATTATGTAGAATCTATCTGTTGATGGTATTCATGTGAATAAGAAAAGAAAAGAACAGAAAAGAACATGCCGATTTTCACATTGGTCTGCAGAAAAACAGCAACGGGCTGAATGAAAATGTGACTCTTCCAAAGATAGTGGTATTCTGTTTTTATTGTAATCTTTTATGCATTCCATTTTTATTTTTATGTATTTGTTTCCTTTTTATGTAAAGCACTTTGAATTACCATTGTGTATGAAATGTGCTAAATAAATAAAATCGCCTTGCCTAATCGATTCTCTGACAGTAGGTGCCGCTGGAACAGCAGAAATAAAGCCGTTTCCTTGGTAATCTACGTACACAAAGCAGCTTAACTTATAACTACGCATTCAAATAGCTCAAAATATATTTTTTTTACCTGTCTTATAAAAATGAAATAAAACAAAATGGTTATTGTAGTTAACCATGGTAACCACAAATTAACCATGGTTTTGTTATACTATAGTTTAAGGTATTTGTAGTACAATTATTGTTATACAAATAGCCTATCAATCCAAAAAAAAAAAAAATCATAGTTAACACACTTTTAACCATGGTTAATTGTCATATGTGTTCGCAATGCAAGCTAGTTGCAATGTGTTGTTTTGCTAACTTTTTATAGCCTACATGCAAATAAAACTAGTGAATAATACAAATTTACAAAATAATCTCAGTGGGATATGTTTTATACAACTCAGTGTAATATTTAACTGAAAACTGCGTGCACGTGACATCACATTGAGGCGGGGCAATTCGCTTCTTTCTAAGTCCGTTTCGTCTGATGCCTTTGAGTTTGATGCCTTTTAGTCTGAGGCCGTTTCGTCTGAAGCCTTTTGGTCTGAGGCTGTTTAGTTCGATGCCTAATTGTATGAGACCTGACACCTGACGTTGTTTTTCCTGAGACCTGAAGCCTTTCAGTCTGAGGCGCGATGCCGTTTTGTCCGATGACTGAAGCCTTTTAGTCTGAGGCATGACGCCTTTTCGTTGTATGACTGAGGCGTGAGGAAGTCCTAATATGAACACCGTAGCGGCGCTGCAAGTCGAACAAGCCTTGTGTTACGTCTTAAGTGTTTCGAAATTTCAATGGTTCACCACTGGGGGGCGTGACTTTGGCAGTTTGATACATGCCTCGAACCACTAATCCGAAACAAAAGCTTCGAAGCTTCATGAAGCAGTGTTTTGAAATCGCCCATCACTAGATATTGTTGAATAAAGTCATTAGTTTGTTTTTTGGCGCAACAAAAAGTATTCTCGTCACTTCATAACATTAAGGTTGAACCACTGTAGCCACATAAACGGTTTTAAATATGTCTTTAGTACCTTTCTGGGAATTGAAAGTGTTAATTGTCTTGCTGGCAATGGAGTCCTCGCTGAGTCATTGGATTTTATCAAAAATATCTTAATTTGTGTTCAGAAGATGAACAAAGCTCTTGCATGTGTGTAACAACATGAGGGTGAGTAATTAATGACAGAATTTTCATTTTTGGGTGAACTAAAGGCCATTTTTCAGTTGATCCTTGGGGTTGACTGAACTCTTTTTTTTTTTTTGAGTTAGAGGCAGAACTGATTTGGGAAATGTGAGTAAATGATGACAATTTTCATTTTGGGTAAACTATGCCTTCAAGAGACCATTAAACAATTAATACTGAATAAAACACACAAAATGCATTTATGTTTTAAAACTTTTATTATTCTTTAAAATTTCCTTCCTTGAGTCTATGCATAATAGAATCAATTAAACCCAGTGAATCACACAGATATCAAGTCTCTCATGTTTTCTTAATAAAGCCACAAATATCAACACAGGCTTCGGATATCTGAGAGATGTAAAACAAAGATAAGAATATTTACATGTTTGTACAATCTGATACAACAGCACAACATATCCATTAGTGTAGCATCAAACAAGCAACGCAAAGGGTCATTTGTTTCAAATTATCAGTAGGAATCAAAAGAAAACGGACACAGAAAAATCTTGGAGAGAAAAGAACAATGTTTCATAAACCCCTTTCACTCCGAATAACAGCATTACTGACAAAATTGGCAAATAGGACATGAGCAGCTAGTTTCTAAGAGACACATGACTCTATCAACCAAACTGCTTTCAGCAAACAACATTCAGAGCTGACTTTACTGCATAGCAAGGAGAGTTAATGTCACTTTTCAGAGGAAGAGAACATTAAAATGACCTCTCAACTACCTTCTGCAATACAGACTAATACACTAATACAGTCTGTGGTGTTTTTTCTTCAATATACAAAATTGCTGTAACTTGCTTACTGGTAAGATTGTAATGTTTGCAAAGCACAAAGCTGTGACTAATACACAATGGATAACAGCTTTGTTTCGGTATAGCATAGAAAAATGCAGTGCAATGACAGGCTTGAACACTTTGTAGCATGTTCACACTTGAATTTTTCTAGGATTGTGCGACAAGAAAAATTAGCTAACAATACAATAAATATACAATCTTTATGAATGTTAATTATCCTAATGGCATACTGCTGTCATATTGATATATAGTGTTTGGTAAACAAACAGAGCTTCCAAATCTAGAATGAGGTGTTTAAAACTGGATCGTATAAATCCTTACAACAATACAAATAAAAAGTAAAAATAGTAATAAAATAAAATCACACAACAATGACTGTGAATTGCAACCAAATGTTTTAAAATAATTGAATGCCAAACATACAAGGCCAACCAAAGCAATAATTAAATATTATAAAGGAAAAGCATTTTTAATAAGCAATTTTAACACCCAAAATCTCACATAAAAGGTGAAAAAAAAAAAACCTAGATATGTATTTTCTGTAAAAGAAAATATTGCAGTTGATGTGAGGTCCCAAAAATCTAATTTTGATTTTTATTAGAAATTTCATTACAATAAAAAAAGAAGAAATCATAAAAACACAACCTAAAAACAGCCACATAACTTAAAAGTAGAGAGCAATCACAAAGAAGACATGAAAGACAGCAAGGAGGACTGAAGAACAGAATTTAACTAGTAATGGGGAAGTGTTTTTATTTTTGATTACATATATTATATTTCATCTTAATACTCTAATGCTCGGTGACTTTTGGGAGAAGTAATATGGTGCATGGCCTGGCAAAGCAGGAATGCTTGTATTGGCAGGCTGTCTGGTTTGACTCCTCCCACTTCTCAGTTTGGCACTACAATGGAAACACAATGGGTGAGGCTTGGAACTGCCTAAACATATTTGATATATGAATGGTGAAGAAAGGGGGGTTGTGGATAATTGCTGTCATACTGACTTAATCTTTCTGGTTTGACATCTCTCGGCTACTTTGAATACTGTTACTGCCGTTTTTTTAAACCATAGACAAGCGGAAGGCAACCAAAGAGGAGGTATATGCATATAACTGTGTGCATTCTGACAAAGATGAATGAAGTAGCTTTGGTTTAGATAGGAAAAAGAATGGGAAAAGGCAGAATGGAAAAAGAAGAGGCAAAGCTGGGCAAAGAGGACATGTGGTATGTTAGGGGAACCTTCTATCTGAAGTGTCAAATTGGCCACTTGGTCCCACAGAATTCCCTCTCCTAACTAAAAGTGAGACACCCTGAGCTTTCTGTGTATCCTTTTAAAATTAAAGGCTTCATGTGAATCAGCGCAAATAATTATTTTCAACTGTTCTGACAGAATTCCAACAGTGAACTGATTCTGAACTGAACTCTTTTGCCTTAACGCATGGAAAACTGTTAACTGTAGCAAAGAGGAAGTGTGAAAGGAGAGGCAACCGGAAAAGGCTGCTCTAAGCTGAGAATAGTGCCTTTTCTTTACTTAGATGATCTGTGTCCCCCAACAGCCAGGACACATTTAACACAGCACCTGAGGCTTAAATCTGAATTAGAATAGTGTGTTAAACATCATTTGGGGTCTGAACAGCAGTTTAACACAAAAAGGTCCATCATTTGACTGAGCCTCAAGACAGAAAACGGTTAATTCGTTGAACACACTATCACCTGGTGGCAGGTCAAGAACAGCAAAACTTAAACACAGCAGATTTTTGTCATCAGTAAACTCTCCCTGGTCACTACACAATGATATTTACAAACAGTACAAAAGGAGAACAACAACAACAGGGAAAAAGAAATTAACAATTAGGTTCCATTAGTCGTCAGTCTGAGGGAGACGAAGTTACTCATAAAAATATTCGTTCAAATTTTATTTTAAGGGTTATTTACAGGTTAATTTCTATAATGGCTTCTCTTAAATTTTTTCCAGTGTTCCCAGAATTCCAGTGTTCCTGTTGGAGCTTCAGAGATGATGATTCCTTTCATTTATGCATCTTCAGAGGACTTCAGCAGTTCTAGAAAAGCACCAACGGCTCCAAAGTATCCCTGAAATGCACATACTTGCATATAAGTGTGCATATAAACAACTACTACTGTCATATAAAATAAGTGATTCTGAGAGACTGTCGCTGTTATACACTACCTTTGGAGACTTTTACATTGTTACAAAAGATTTCTATTTTAAAGGTGCCCTCGAATGAAAAATTGAATTTACCTCGTTCAGTACATGGAAATGACATACAGTGAGTCTCAAACACCATTGTTTCCTCCTTCTTATATAAATCTCATTTGTTTAAAAGACCTCCGAAGAACAGGTGAATCTCAACATAACACCGACTGTTACGTAACAGTCAGGGTGTACGCCCCAATATTTGCATATGCCAGCCCATGTTCCCAACATTATGAAAGGCATTTGACAAGGGAAGCCAGTAATGTCTGGATCTGCACAGCTGAATCATCAGACTAGGTAAGCAAGCAAGAACAATAGCGAAAAATGGCAGATGGAGCAATAATAACTGACATGATCCATGATTACATGATGTTTTTAGTCATATTTGTAAATTGTCTTTCTAAATATTTCATTAGCATGTTGCTAATGTACTGTTAAATGTGGTTAAAGTTACCATCGTTTATTACTGTATTCACGGAGACAAGAGCCGTCACTATTTTCATTATTAAACACTTGCAGTCTGTATAATTCATAAACAACTTCATTCTTTATAAATCTCTCCAACAGTGTAGCATTAGCCGTTAGCCACGGAGCACAGCCTCAAACTCATTCAGAATCAAATGTAAACAATATAACAGTATACAATACTCACATAATCCGACGCATGCATGCCGCATGCATGACGAACACTTTGTAAAGATCCATTTGAGGGTTATATTAGCTGTGTAAACTTTGTTTATGCACTGTTTAAGGCAAGCGCGAGCTCCGTGGGCGGAGAGCACAAGATTTAAAGGGCATAAATAGGCTCATATTTAATGATGCCCCAAAATAGGCAGCTAAAAAAATTAATTAAAAAAAATCTATGGGGTATTTATAGCTGAAACTTCACAGACACATTCAGGGGACACCTTAGACTTATATTACATCTTGTAAAAAAACGTTCGATGGCATCTTTAAATAAATGCTTTATATTCATCAAAATTATCACCACAAAATTATGAAGCAGCACAACTGTTTTCAACATTGATAGTAATAAGAGTTATTTCTTGAGCACCAGATCAGCATATTAGAGTACTGGCTGCTAAAAATTAAACTTTGCCAGCAAAGGAATGTTACATTTTAAAATATATTAAAATAGAAAAAAGTTATTTTAAATTATAATAATATTTCACAATATTACTTTTACTGTATTTCTGATCAAATAAATGCAGACCAACCCCAAACATTTGAACTGAAGTGTTGAGAAAATAAAAGCAATAGAATAAGAACAACTGATTAAAACTCAGACATAATTACCTCATGTTCCAGGAAAAGGGCCCTCAGCTGGCCCTTAGACCAGAAGTCCATAGCATAGGCAAGAAGCTTTGTTGAAACTGTGTTTATACGCAGAAAGTTCCCCACAAAAACAACCCGTTCAATTTTCTACAGGACAAAACACAATAGCATCACTTAGTTATGACTATAGAATCTGTGGATGTTTTACACATTGTTCGCACTCATTTTGGAATAAAATTTACAGAATTTCGTGGAACAGATTTAAACGGTCAATTTTGATTTCATGATGACTTTAATTTGACCATATTTACTTTGTTAACGCACATTACTAGTCTTGTGGTGAACAATGAATTTGAATACACACACAAAAAAATTGTTGTGTAATCTAATCGAAATCTAAAAAATCTGCTTCCGCTTCGGAATGGAATTCCTTCTCTGATGGCTTGGGATGAATATCCTTAACCACTCCCCCACAACCGTCAGTCTGCTAAGAGTGAGGGATGGAAAGGAGGTGTGCTAAATATGTCACAACACTGAAGTAAATTTGGTTGCAACTCCCAGTTCACGGGGACTTTAAACTGTGTGCTGAATACTACATTCTTTCTGCTGGTGTATATTCCATGTGGGCCATTTAAAACTTGCACTGAATTACCAGCAGGTTGATTCCTGCAGCACTTCTTCAGCACCAGCAGGGGGAGTCCTGACACAAGCAATTCCTTTTATGGACTTTTTATAAGAGCTGCTTAAATCGCAGTTTGACAAATTCAAAGCTATTTGCCATCATCAACTTGTCATAGATACTAGCTACTGTGATAAAAGTCCTGTATTCTCCAGGTATTGTTGGGAGTTTCTGCTCTGATGGTGTTCTGTACACACTGAAAGCCCTGTACAATGCTGCTTGATCACCAGGCTACAAGGCAACACTGTAGAGAAGCCCAGAGTGGCCAGACAGACGCTCACAGCTGCTGATGACTGCACACACACTCACACACACACACAGAGACAAAAACAACACACCTCGTTGACTGCACACATGCGTGCGATGGAGCCAATGTTGTTGGTTATGGTGACGAGTGTTGCTCGAGCCAAATCCTCTTTAGAAATACTGTCCCTCTTCTCTTTGCTCATCATGTGACCAAAACTAAAACAAAAACACAAGCACATATTTATGTACCTAACAGACACTTACAGAAAGCCAGTTTATCTACTTATGACATAATAACATAGGGATGGATACCTCTACAGTCCAGTGCCACTACTGCTATAATTTACAGTACAGAAAGACAATACAGACAATGCAACTAAGTCTGTGAAGACTAAGAGTTTGGAGTTTATTGGTGAAGTAAAAACCAATTATATATAAATACAATATAATTAAATATAACTAAAATATATAATTAACACATATACATTCACAAATAAATTACATGATTTTTTATTTTATTTTACTTGATATAAACAGTTCAAAAGGGGTCAGCAAGATTTCCGAAAGAAGTCTCTTATGCTATTCAAGGCATTTATTTGATTAAAAAATACTGTAAAACAATATTAATATTATTAAATATTATTAACATTTTAAATAACTGTTTTCTATTTGAATATATTTTTTGTTTGTTTCCTAATTTGTAATGTTTTGTATATTTCCCTTTTTATTGTTGTTGTTTGTTTTATGACCCTTTTATTTGTACAGCACTTTGGTCAATTACTGTTGTTTTTAAATGTGCTTTAGAAATGAATTCAACTTGAAACTATATTTTAAAATGTAATGTATTCTTGGATGGCAAAACGGAATTTTCAGCATTACTCCAGTCTTCAGTGTCACATGATCCTTCAGAAATCATTCTAATATGCTGATTTGCTGCTCAAGAAACATTTCTTATTCTTATTATTACATGACAATGTTGAAAACAGTTGTGCTGCTTAATATTTAAATTTTTTTTTTTATCAGGATTCTTTGATAATTTATTTTAAATCTTTTGTAATATTATAAATGTATTTACTGTTACTTTTGACCAATGTAATGCAACCTTGATAAATAAAAGCATTAATTTATTTTTTAAAAATAATAATTTTACTTTAAATAATTTTTTTTTTTTTTTTTTAAAGTAATGACTATTAAAATAACCCAGGAATGGGATCTCACACATGTCACATGAAACAGGCAGGCCTACATGTGAGACCCCGTAGCATCACGTTTCACTTGTGGACATTTGTCACCTGACACCACACACACAAACACAGCGTCTTTTGTACCTTGAAGCCACTGCAGACCCCTGTAGGCCAAAACGCTGGTAGTCCCCTCCATAGATGTCCTTCACCAGTTTGTCCACGTTGGTGCTGTCCCCTTTGCTGGCCATCTCAAGGGCCTCCTCAAATGTCTCACAACCCGTCAACAGGCAACACAACCCCAAAAATGTCCCTCCTCCAAGACTACAGAGAAAAACAGTGAAAAAGAAACTCTGAGTCAAAACATGGTTACAGGCTACATCTGAAGGCACATCCTGATTTTTCAGAGTTAGTCGTGTTCCTGGGTACACATATTTTGTTGATCCTGGAACAACATTCCTGTCCAAAAATTTAATCCTAACCTTATCCCTACCCCTAAACCCAACCCAACCCTAAATTCTCCCTAAAATCAGAGGGAAATGATAGGTGAATAACACTGTTGTAGAAGCACCTAACCGTGGTTGTAAACCTAAACTTGACAAACTGTAAACTTGTCCCACAAATCTGATTGGTTGATTGCAAAGTTGTTCTAGGACCAACAAAGATGTTGATTCCACAAGATGTTGAAGTCCACATGTGCGTTCACACATGCAGATATTTTGACCTTTGACTACAGTTTAAACTATGTGCCTAGGGCCAAGGTCGCAAACAAACAAGATCACAAAGGGACACAAGTATGTGGTCACTGCCACACAAAGCAAGGTCTAGTTTGCATAATAAATATAATATAATATAATATAATATAATATAATATAATATAATATAATATAATATAATATAATATAATATAATATAAAAGTTTGGAATAATTGAGATTTTTTAATGTTTTTGAAAAAAGTCTCTCATGCTCACCAAGGCTGCATTTATTTGATTAAAAATACAGTAAAAACAGTAATATTGTGAAATATTATTTTTTTATTTATTTTAAAATGTAATTTTTATTCTTATATGTCAAAACCTTTTTTCAGCAGTCATTACTGCAGTCTTCAGTGTCACATGATCCTTCAGAAATTGTTCTAATATGCTGATTTGGTGCTCAAGAATAATTTCTTATCAATGTTGAAAACAGTTGTGCTGCTTAATGTGGAAACTGTGATAAACTACCATTCAAAGGCAAGTAAAATTAAAAATAATAATAATAATAATAATAATACTTGTATGCAGCAAGGATGCATTGATCAAAACTGATCAAAAGTGACATTTAAAAAAAATCTATTTCAAATAATGATTTCTGAAGGATCATGCGACACTGAAGACTGGAGTAATGATGCTAAAAATTCAGCTTTGCCATCACAGGAATACATTACATTATAACATCAAAAATAATAGAAAACAGTTATTTTAAATTGTAATGATATATCACAATATTACTGCTTTTACTGTATTGTTGAACACATACAAGCAGCCATGGTGAGCATACAAAATGTGGTAACACTTTACAATAAGGTTCATTAGTTACATTAGTTAACTACATTAGTTACCATGAGCAAATAGTGAACTGCACTTCTACAGCATTTATTAATTTTTGTTAATGTTAATTTCAACATTTACTAATACATTATTAAAATCTTGTTAACAGTTAATGCACTGTGAACTAACATGAACAATGAACAACTGTATTTTTATTAACTAACATTAACAAAGATTAGTAAATACAGTAACAAATGTATTGCTCATGGTTAGTTCATGTTAGTTAATCCATTAACTAATGTTGAACTAATGAACGTTATTGTAAAGTGTTACTGAAAAGGTTAATTCCAAACTTTTGACATGTAGTGTAAATGAATGTGCTGAATTGTTCAGAATTACTACACTGATTTTTTTTTAGCAAAAGTGATAGGGAAATACAAAGAGGGATGTGTAAAATATTGAAGAGTGAATGTAATAGTTCCTGATCCTCCTGCAAGTGTGACAGATTTGGCCAAGAGCTTTGACTTCTGCTGACAAATCTCCTCCCTCCTGTCAGTCTCTGCTGAAAGGCTGTTCCATTCTGGTACAACCACATTTAAAATGCTCATCCAATGACTGACAGTCAGTGAACTTGACTACCTACTCTGTTGTCAATCACAGATTTGTTATCTTCTGAAGATGACTCAGTCTCATGTTTCAAAGTGAAAAATGAACACAGCAGGAGTTCATTTTGCATTCTTGTTCTTCTAACAGGCTTTGATTCTGTGTCCATGAGGGATGAGGAAACAATCAGGTTCATGTGGTTTACGAAATGGCCATAATAAAAAACATCCTTGTTTGAATTTCTTTTGGAAATGACTAATAGAGAAAGAAAAACAAAAAAACAACTAATTTTATCGCATAGTTATTGAGATTGTGTAACACATTTGAAGTGGTTCCTGTAGCTCAACCGGTAAAGCACAGCAGTAACCATGAGTACATCAGGCAACACATATAACATCTATACTTTAAATGCACTCAAAGTTGCTTTAAATAAATAATTTAAAAAAACATAAGAGTCTGCCAAACAATGTAAATGTTAAACTAGTTTATAATGGTCCTGAACAAAGCCTGGCTGTGTTACCGACACTCATATTTCTAGGTTTCCACTACATGGTGCACGTTTCTCAGCTGTGCTGACCTGGTGCCTGTCACACGTTTGTAGTTGTCCTTGGAGTACACTGCCAGAATACTGACGCCCGAGCCAATGTTGACCAGCAACATGGGAAAAAGGTTGTCAAGACAACAGGGTCTCTTGATGCAGTTCTGTGTGTCGGAGGGGTTCTCAAAGTAATAGCATTCAGGATGACCGTTAAAACCGACCGAGTCTATGTACAGAAGCCCCTGGATCAGACAGTCCAGCTCATCCAACTTCAGCAGCTCTAGGTCTGCCATCTACAAAGAAAAAAAATGCATGACTGCTCACTGCTTTGCATATTAGATTTTTTCCCTTAAATGTAATTCTTGATACATTTTTTTCATTTTTTAACTTTCAATTGAGTAGTTTGGACTTTCTTACCAATACGAGATGCTTAATATGTTTATAGGTTAGTTTAAAAGCAAAATCCTAAATTGACATTAAAGACTTGTTTCAAATGATTTCTACAGAAAATAGAAAAGTTATTTTAAATTGTAATAATATTTCTATTTATTACTGTTTTACTGTATTTTTGATTAAATAAATGCAGCCTTGGTGAGCATTAGAGACTTCTTTCAAAAACATGAGTGTAATATAATTAATCTGGTGCAACTTCACATCCAACAAGGTGCATAAAATGGAAAATATGTAGTTTAGGAACAAAACCAACAGCACTTGTGGCGTGGAGGAGTCAAAAATAAACAAAAAGCTATGAAACTGGAGGCATGTATCAAAGCTATATTTTGCCAATGCATTTGGGCACACAGGCCTCCGTCAGGGCTAAAAGGTTTCAGGTGTGTGTAAGTTTTAGGCATAGACATATTTTTGACTCCTCCACGCCACAAGTGCTGCTGGTTTTGTTCCTAAACTACATTCTTTCAAAAACACTACAAGTCTTACCACAAACCGTTAAACAATTAACCTTACTTAATAAAAATTACCTTACTTAATAAAAATAAATCTAACAAAACTGTGTCTGATGGATCAAAAAAGACACAGAAGTTAGGAAATTTTACTGATTGGTTGCTTGGCTTCTATTTTTGGCATGACGCAGTAACCCCACTGTGGACCCTCACTTGTCCCAAATCCTACCCCACATAGCTGTTTATTAATCATTTGATTTTATTGTCAAAACCGTTTGAAAGCCAAGCTGTGGCCATCTCCTTACCGTTCTGAAGTCATTCTCAAACTTGTACGCCCCACCACCGGTGGCACACAGAGTGGTATGCAGGCTGGAGAAGTGCTTATCTCTGCCCATCTGTATGAATCTATGCATGGCAGCAGTGGGGAAGCGGATGAAGTGCAGGTTCCCTGTGCGACCGCAGATGGTCAGGTTGCGCAGCTCCAGGTGCACATCACGGACGCCGGTTTTGCCGTAAGCTGTGTTGGAGGTGAGGTACCTGCGTATGCTCTTCAGATTCTCCACCTCCTCCTGCTCCTCCTCTGCGGTGATGTCTTTTGGCTCGAAGTAAACAAGCTTTACTAAAGTACCACCAATATCCATTCCAAACCATGGAAAGGCTAGAAAGAGACAAAGAGACTGATCAACATGATTGTGTAAGTTGTGTTCCAAAGATTAAGCCGACAAACTGGATTGGCAACTAAAAACCCTCAACTCCACAACATAATAAAGAACAACTTTAAGAACAACTTGACCACACTTTGTATGCTATTGTTCAAAAGGTAAAGAAACTTTACCTTTACTAAACAAATATACTTTTATGCAGCGAGAACGCATTAGATTTAAACAGTGACAGTAAATATATTTATAATGTTGCAAAAGATTTCAAATACATGCTATTTAGTTTTGAACTTTCTATTCATCAAAATCAGAGTTTTTAGCAGCACAACTGTTTAAGCACAACAAATCAGCATATTAGAATGATTTCTGAAGGATCATGTGACACTGAAGACTAGGGTTGCAAAGGGGCGGAAAGTTTCCGGTAAATTTCCGGAAACTTTCCACGGGAACTTAACCTGGGGAATTTTGGAAATATTCCAATTTGGAAACTTAACAGGAATTTATGGGAATTAATTGGATATTTTGGGAAATTTATACAGATTTATAATATTTATATAAAATGTATCATATAAAACAAAATTATAAACATTTTGTTTGGTCATAACATGAAATAACAGTTATTTATTTTTTCGCATTCAATTAATTCTAATTTAGTAAATATGTAAATTAAATATATTTTTATTGCAGCAATTGTTATGTGTTATTGTCCTTCAGAAATCAGTCTAATTTTGCTGATTTGATACTTATTTGTTATTATCATTGTTGGAAACAGTTGTGTTAGCATGTTAGAATGATATCTGAAGGATCATGTGACACTGAAGCCTGGAGAAATGATGCTGAAAATTCAGCTTTGATCACAGGAGTAAATTATATTTTTATGTATATCAGTTATTATACCATCATTTTAAATTGTAGGTATGTTTCACAATATTACAGTTTTTTCCTGTATTTTTGATCAAATGTGAATGTTATGGACTGGGGGAATGCACAGTGCATGCAGGGGGTGTGGCCTCAATAGCCCTGCGGTAAGTAGTGTGCTGTGTGAATGTCAGGGTAAAAAAAAATAAAATAAAATTGCATTACATATGGTTGTTTTAACCGTTTATTCCCATTAATTCCTGTTAATTCCCATATATTCCCATTAATTCCCATAAATTCTCATTAATTCCCATGGAAAGTTTCCAGCTTTGAAAATTCCTGGAATTTTGCAACCCTACTGAAGCCTGGAGTAATGATGCTGAAAATTCAGCTTTGTGCTTAATGCCATTACAGGAATAAATTACTATAAATTATAATGATATAATTATTTTATACTGTAAAAAATATGTTACAACATTACTACTTTAGTGTATTTTGTGATCAAATAGATGCAGCCTTGGTAAGCATGAGACATCCCCCCCCCCCCCAAAAAAAACACATTTGAACCCAAGTAAGCTAATTCAAACATTGTAAGCAGGCCAACCAAAGAGAGGCAGTGACGAGCAACACTACAGCAGCTAATGAGGAGTCAAGGCAGTTACCATGGCAACAACCGCAAGGCTGCAAATGGCTGTTCTAGGATGTTTAGCAGGTGAGAAACACAGACAGACACACACCAAGGCAGCAGAACCTGTACAAACGTTCAGATGCACAGGTCTGTTTTTATAATTTTTAACTAAATTTAAAAGATCAGTAGACAGAAATCTCAAACCCGACCTGAATAACCAATCAGTGTCTACCAAGCAGAGAGGGGCAAAGTCATATCTTATCAGATAATAGGTACATTATTACTGTTATGACTCTTACATCACACATTCACTGCGCTGAACCCAGAGAAATCAGGAAAAATTTGGGCAGGTCAGGGACACAGATCTGAACCTGAATAACCTGGCACATGCAGACCAATCTGTGGTCAGATCGGATTGGTCGATCAGATTTATGACTGACCTGCCACTTATAAAAACATTATCAGCTGGTGCTGCACAGGTGATTTGTCTCTGACCAGAATGCTCTCTGCTACAACATCATCTCATATGACCCTCACACACTTCCTTTCCCCCTAATATAGATGTGAGCGTATGTATACTGGGAGGTTTATTTTGGACATCACTCTTATTTCAAAGCATGCAAATCAAGTGGACGAGAGCCCAACTAAATAAATATCCATGTGCTTTGCTTTCATGGTTTTAAAAAAAGTTGCATGAAGGAAAATGCATGCTATTTAAAGGAATCAATTCAGAAAAAAAAGTAAAATCCTAGCCACAGTGGCCAGGAATAACAATGTTGCTTCTTCAATGACCTGAATGACCCGAGCCAGAAGCAGCAGGTGAACAGGGGGTGTGACAGTCGTGTGACATAATGACATCAAACAACTCATGTGGGTGAAAGGTCTGTTGATATTCCCCCAGTCAGAAGAGGCATGGAAAGGGAGAGAGACTAAGAGAGAGAGAGAGAGAGAAAATTGGCAGGCAAGTGTGTCCAAGTGAGGAGCTGGGAAAGGCGGAGATGTGACGAGAGAGAGAGAGAGAGAATGTGACCGAGTGAAGGAAAGGGGCTGACAGAGAGAAACTGGAAGGCAATCCAAGTGACTGTCTATGTGAAAGAGGAGGGGGCTGTGCAAAAGAGCTAGAAAGAATACCACTGAGTACCTGACAAAATCAAACCAGAACAGTAGAAACACATCAAACACTTTTGCAGCAAAATTTAACACTCATAGAAGATCTAGAGTCTCTCACTATAATGTCATTAATGTCAAAATATATAATGTCATTAATGTCAAAATATTCATTCTAATGCAAAAACTGTGCTTTAAATGATTAATAATCTAATTATGATATAAAATAATAAAAATAAAATATATTATGCTATATTGAATTATAATATTATATAATACTATTAATAGGGATTTTTTATTCCTAAATATCTAATGTCTGTCCACTTTGTGTTGCACTAATCTGAACAAAAGCATTGAAACGAATGTAAGAGGACAGAGACAGTCCTATATAGTCAGCTTACAGAAGCCATTACCAGCAGAGATAGAAATATTACCTAATCAAAAAAAAAAAAAAGAAGAAAAAAAGTTTAACAGGTTGATACCGTACTTTAAAATACTGTTTATCTGGTAAGGATACTTGTAACACCTTTAACATGGGCTGAGTACAAATAAAACAACTGCTACAACAAAGGTGTTACCACACACACAAAACATGGCTGAAGCTGAGGAATGCAGACAAGCTGGCCTGGCATGCAGTCTGAAATAACTAAGACTTGCTAAATTGCATGAACATTTTAAAAAGCATTCATTTTTCTGCTGCTGTTACCTTTGGCAACACAAACTAAACCTGACATGATGTTCTACAACATTTTTGCACTTTAGTAAATAAATAAAAAAAATAAAATCCATTTACAGTGTTACAATCACCATAATGTGCAGCAAGTATAACTTTTTTAAACCTGTCAGAGGAATATATTTTTTAACATCACACAAGGATGAGGTGATGTCTTACCTGGCTTCTTTGAACACTTCAACTTCATGGTAGCCCTAATATATTCAAGTGCAAACAATAGCCCAACCAGTAGGATAGCCCACAGGCAGATAGAATTAAACTAGTAATTCAGTTCGGCTTGTAATGGCATTATAAATACGCTCTCAAAGTTGAATTCTTGGCGTCGTTTTGCAAAGTGAATAAATACGGAAAAAATCGAAATACTGAAGGGTGGGGGCGTTTCTGTCTGGCCCTTTAACACGGCCACGCGAAGACAAAAGTCAAGCTGTGATTGGTCGAAACGCGTCGAGCCTTTCCATCAGGAGCGATTTCAACACACCTCCTGACTTCACACCGACCAATCAGAGAACGAGAAGAACAGTCTCAAAGGTTTCATCAAAACAAAAGACACTCTTCGGTGTACAGGTCAGACACAGCACAGAAATTGTTCTAGGGTTGGAAAGAAATGAGAATAATTTTTATTTTTTATTTATTTAAATACCGAATGATTTTCATGCACTTTGTGATTTGATGTGATTTTAATGCATTTTCACGTTTGAGGAGTGATGAAGGACACGAACAGAACACCGTATTAAAATAATCTGACTTTTTATAACTTTTGCAAGTAACATCAGATGAAAATAAACCCTTTAAAGTATTCTGACAATTCCTGCACAACATTTTACAGCTACTGAATCTACAGCGAGACCAGACCGTGTGGTCCAATTTCCAAACGAATGACTCGGTTCATTCGGTTCTTTTTAATGAACAAATCACTGATGAATCATTTAGAGCGGTTACTGATTTATTATGACTTATTTAATGAACTGAGAATCGGTACATTCTTTTCATGACCCAACTACTGTTACTATGTTATACTTAAAAGTCTGTCAACATACATTTTGCGTGAACGGTAGTACATTTCTTTGTAGTCAATCTGTAATTATCTCACAATTTGGTAACGCACTTTTGAGGGAAGTAAATTAAATAAGAATTGCACTTTCTCCCCAAAACAGTCCCTCAAGTGTAGCCTACTAAATAAAATCGATACATTTCTTATTTCCACTTTGGACCCTTGTTCAAAGATCCTGAGTTACCTGAGGTAAAAATTGTGTAACGTTACCTCAAGTCGATGACATCTAAGTCCATGACATCTGTAAATGTCAGTTACTGTCTCAAAGAAACAGGGCAAAGTATATATTGTGACATTACACTGGCAAAATTTCATTTAACCGTGACGAATATTAGCATTTCTATCGCAATAATGAGTTAAATATTGACTCAAACACGTCCTTACCGAGAGGTCTGTGTGTCTTTGAGCATTATTACTTATCAGACATTGTGGAGAATATCATATGTGCAGATATTATCTGAAGAACACTGAAGGTGTCTGTGTAGCTATAAACTTACGCGGTCTGTTTTTCTTCGCCGACTCCAGTCGCCTCCGCAGCCGACACCTTTTCGCCGGGGACCCGTTGGTTTGAGGGTCGTGATGAAGATGATGATGATGGTGATTATCGTCCGTCGGACTGTACGGGCTACAGCTCCCGTTGCTCAGCTGTCGCCGGATTGACTTGTGCATGCCGTTTGTGTAGCAAGGACCCGAACCTTTCTGATCCATCACTGATTTGGCCTTATCCATATTTAAATGCACAGCAAAGGTCTACAGCGCACGACTCCGGTAAAGCTGGAGGCGAGCCTAAAAACACACAGACACGCGCTGGATGTGTCGCGCTCTCGAGATAAGAAAGACTCGTGGCTAATAACCTACACCAAATGCACGGATTTAATCTAAAAACGACTATAACAACAGCAGCAGCGATAATAAAATCGCGTGTTTACAAGTGTCGAATCCAGAACGATAAGAGCAATACACTAACACACGCTGCAGTCGAGGTCATTGTCGGTCATATTTCCGCTCGGTAGTCCTGGCGCTGCGGCAGCCACCCCGTCAAACAACCGGCTCGTGACGTCACCAGGAATAGCTCCGCGAGCCAGTTTTACAGCTCAGCGCGAGCAGAGCATTGCGCCATGCGCGCGCACACACACACACACCATCTTCTAATATTATCGCTAACAAACGATCAAAGTACAAGACGGTCGTTCCTCACGAGTCAATTGACAAGGTCTTTAAATATCTCATTTTTTATGCGGTATTATTAGGGTGTACGGCATGTTCTCCTGCGTCACTCATGTTGTGTTAAAATAAATAAATAAATAAATAAATAAATATATGAGAGAGAGAGAGAGAGTAGCAATTGAAAGCGATTTCTCTCAGCTGAATGTGTTTGGGGTGAATGAGGTCGAAGGGGAGTTTCAGTTCAGTGGTTCTCGGGTGTCAATCATGGAGGTAAGAAAGTAGCCTACATTGGGAAGACAGAGAAGAGGGAGGATTCAAAGGAGTGAATTTTAAACCAACATAATTCTAAGACTTATGGAAGAAATACAGGCTAATCTTTCCAGTCGTTTAAAATAAACTAGGATAGTTTTAAATCTCTTGTGCTGAATTTTAACCAAATACAGACATATTTATATCTTCTGTGTATCTTCTGCTGAATTCAGTGTTTTATTTTAGTAGCCACATTAAGACGCATCAATCTAACACACTGTTTTTGACTGATATTAAAAAGACGCCAAACCTTTATCTACTTTTAATAATAAATGCTGCAATTCTGCAATGGGCTAAATGAAAAAGGTTTAATGACCAAAACAAAACTTACTTCTATTCTTTATTTTCAAATGTTGTCTTACTGGAATCATAAATAAAAAAAAGGTTTTGATTCTAGGGTTTCATCACAACACAAAACAAAATAATTTTTATTTTTTGGGCACAAACATCATTACATTTTTTAAATGAAGCTGATTTTTTTTTTTTTTTCTTTGTGATTGCTCTCAATTGGCTTGGCCATCTAATGAAGAATTACAGTAAAATACAGTTGACTGAGTGGCAGATAAATACCACATAAACCAGAGACAAAAGAAGTCCATTTTAAGTCTCCAAACACCACAGTGTTAACTGACTGGTCAGTTCACTTAGCTTTACAACAGTAGAATAATTGCATCATCAAATTATTTTTTCTCTCACTGTGAACATTTCTGGAAAGTACTGTGGGTGGTACTTTTCAGAATAGACATACCAAAATAGCTACAGGACTGAGAGGGGCCAAATCATTTAGGAAACCACTGTTAATGTGGCATCAGCAACCTCAACAACTACTTGGAAAGATGACGAAAGAACTGGACATCTGTCAAAATGTAACTGAAAAAGTTCTATAAAGCAATGCAAACATCAGTGTTTTCTTGGATCCAATCAAAAATTTATTAAACATTTTACCTAAGCATATAGACTTTAAAACATTACTAAAAACGAATACTAATATCTCACAAACAAAAATTCAAGTGGCTTCTTATGACGTTTTTCACTTAATTTCATTTTATTTAATCAGGGACAATGCACTTTAATAATACATACAATATGTAAAATGCACCAGATTTAGCCAACACTGGTTAATTTTCATCTGTAGTCCCTTTTAGCAGGTCGATGTTAAGGACAGGAAGAAAAAATATAAATACAAAAAATATGAATACACCAAATTAAGAACAAAAAGAAAATATGAGAGCAGACTACCATACCATTATGAAATTTGTGAAAGTTCTTATCTGCTGTGACATCCGCAAGTCTGTGTATGTTTCTCAAATTTTGAGTAAACCACCGGTCACTCTAAAATCCAGTGTTTCCCTAATATGCAAACTTTTCTTTTCTAGATTTACATTGCCTGATGATTTGTTTTGCCATCATTTTGTTTGTCACTTTCTATTCCACCTTATTTTAAAATAAGGAAGACACAGAACGCTGTTGTTTTTGACATGACTGTTTACCAAGGTATTTCATTGCTGTCCCATGCATAGGCTTTCCCTGATTTGTCTATGTTTAGAGTGTCTATTATATTCATAAGGCATTGGACAGAGTATTCGGTGCTGAAGAGCTTGTCCTTGGTTACGTTTCGATGGTAGGGCCGAGACAAATCCGTATTCACGGTTCCAGGATGCAGGGATACACACACAATTTTAGATCGTCCTCGACCCAGCTCAATAGACAGGTTTCTGGTGGCCATGTTTAAGGCAGCTTTAGACATCCTATAGCTGTACCAGCCTCCAAGAGCTGAAGACAAAATAGAAACCACAGAGAGGTAAGCATAAGGTTAAGACAGAATAGTCCGGATGTGGCTTTAGACAACTCTAGTTCATTTCATCTGAAGTCACTTGTAGCTATAATTATATATGAGTAAGTGTTAATAATCTGGGCCCTGCTCTGAAATGCAGCATCATATTCAAGTTCTGTTTTATTTTGACAAACAGACTAAAATGGGGACAGGAACGTTTCTTTGCATTAGTATGCAAAAAAATGATCAGACAAAAATGTTACATTTGTTTAGTTATTTTCATATTTGCAGGCAATAATCAGCTAATTGGTAGCACAAACTTAAGCTCAAGTACAGGTAACCTTTTAAATCATCAGTTTTCCATATTAGTTCATCTGATATTTGATAGCTGATACTGAGTAATTTGTTCATAAAGTTATTGATTGGTTATTGACCTTAAGCCCATGCAGTTTTCTGAATTGAGGAGGCAAAGGCCTCACTGTTATTTCTTTTATTTTTTTGTTGACATTTTCAGGTTAAATAAACAAACATTACTTACACTATCAAGAAAAACAACAATCAGTACAATTCTATTCAATGTAATTAATATTACATTTATCAGAAAGTAAATCCCTCATTAAGTTACTTTTTTAAGTTTCTCAGTGCTTTTTAAGAATTTTTACATTTATTCCAAAATAATAACTGTAGTAACAACTTTCATGTATATTTTTTTTTGTGAACTTATGTTCAGCTGTTCTTTTTAATGATCAATTTATTTTTGGCCCATCAATCATCAAAGCTTCGTAAACACTGCAGTAGTCACGCACAGACACAGAAATGCACCTTTAACTTCACCAAACTGACTGCTCACTAAAAAAACACCTCAGATCATGTTCAAGTCATTTCCAGTTTGATTTAGATGTGACATAAGGCAATTATATCCAAGTGGGTGAGTTGTTTACTTTTTAATTGCCCTTCCCATTAACACCATTGTTAGTTTAGACCGTTTCGCGAATGCGGAAACATGCTCATGTGACTTTCCCCCATTCATTCTCAACTACCCCCTCCAAACTCAAACTAACCCTAACTGCATGCTTTTAGGCAGGGGTTCTCAACTCTAGCCCTTGATGTCCACTTTCCTGCAGAGTTTTGCTTTAACCCTAATCAAAGCTACCTGAACCAGCTTAGCAAGGTCTTCAGGGTTACTAGAAAGTTACAGGCAGGTGGCTATGTTCAGACTGTCAGTCCAAATCCCATTTTTAATCATATCTGATTGAAGTCTGATCAGATTTAGCAAGTGTGAACAGCAAAACAAATCACATGAAAATGCCATTTTTACAAATCTGTTTACAAATCACTTTTTCAATATGTGGTTTGAAAAAGCATTTCTGGTTTCAGTGTGACTGCTCTCTCTGGCAACGTCACTGCCATAGAAACCAATGCAGACATTCTGGAAAACAAAAGAGCAGCATGGACATACAAATCGGATCTGAACAGTCCAATCAGATACTTTGCAGGACAGGTAAGTGGAGCTCGAGGGCCAGAGTTGAGAACTTGTAGCCAATCAGCAGTAGGGGGTGTGTCCACACATGACAGGGGAGAAGAGAGAGAGTAAGCAAGAGGGAGTTTTGAAGAAAGACTGTAGAAAGAGAGATGCTTGAGAGAAAAAGTCAGAGGAATATCACTGGCGGAAAAAAGGGGTTATGATCAGGCAAGAGCTTTAGCTTTCCCGTGCTGGAGAGACTGAAGCTGGAAGGCCTGAAAACAGACGCTGAGGTTGCGTTGTTTCTGCTCCATGCGTGAGTAACACTGGTTTTGTTATGTTTCACAGAACCAAGATATGCTGTTGTTGTAATGCTAGCTATACTAACAGGACAGTTGAGTGTCACTAGCTATGTTTCCATCAAAGTTGTGGATTTAACTGGGATATCGCATAAATTATTTGCAAATAAAGCAGCCTTTCCATCCCTGGGTAACTGGTGCAAAATATCTGTAATAAAACTGGAAGTTGCTGCAATCAAGGAATAAACTGTGGCACTCTTTCACATCATAAATGACTTGTGTCTCAGAGCATGCAGACGAAACGCAATAAAAGGCATCATGTAATGTTGCATTCATTGTGTGCTCGTGCATTTGGGGGCAGAGCAATGAAGGGAGGGGTGAGTTTGTTTGGATTTTTCAAATATCAACAGTGTTTCTTTAACTGCTGGTGTCGCTGTTGGACAATGTCACTTTTGAAAAGTTAGTGATTTAGTTAGTGGAAAAAGTTAGTGGTTTTTAAAGGATTAGTTCACTTTCTAATGAAAATTTCCTGATAATTTACTCACCCCCATGTCATCCAAGAGGTTTATGACTTTCTTTCTTCAGTCGAAAAGAAATTAAGGTTTTTGATGAAAACATTCCAGGACTTTTCTCCATATAGTGGACTTCAATGGAGCCCAAATGGTTTAAGGTCAAAATTACAGTTTACAGCGATCCCAGACGAGAAAAAAGGGTCTTATTTAGAGAAACCATCGCTCATTTTCTAAAAAAAAATATACGTTTTAACCATAAATGCTCATCTTGAACTAGCTCTCTTCTTCTTCTCTATTAGAATTCCAGCAGTGTAGACACTGCTAAGTGTATTACTGCCCTCCTCAGGTCAAAGTTTGAACTAAATTGTCATATACAATATGCTAGTGCAAGTATTTAACAATTACTTCAAATTACTTCAAATATGCTTCAATTCAAATAGAGAAAAAGAAGAAGAGAGCTAGTTCAAGATGAGCATTGATTGTTAAAACTTATATAATTTTTTTTTTTTTTTTTTAGAAAATGAGCCATGGTTTCACTAGATAAGACCCTTATTTCTCATCTGGGATCGTGTAGGACGTTTTGAAGCTGCAGTGAAACTAATTTTGACCTTCAGCCGTTTGTAGGCCATTGAAGTCCACTATAGAGAAAAATCCTGGAATGTTTTCATCTAAAACCTTCATTTCTTTTCGAATGAAGAAAGAAAGACATGGACATCCTGGATGACATGGGGGTGAGTAAATTATAAAGAAATTTTAATTTGAAAGTGAACTAATCCTTTAATGTCATATGTTGTAATATTTGTGTTGTTTTATTTTTGTATTGTGGATTATTTTTCATCAAATTTTACTTCTTACCTCCACTAAGTTAATGCCCCTGTAAACCTAATGGAGAAAGACTTGCTCTTGAACTGTTTTGCATAGGGATACAAACCATTGTCTCCTATAGATCCCACTCTAGCAGTCATGTTCACAATAATGCCACTGTGCTGTTTCTCTTTCTTTAGGGGCTGTTGACCAAACGCCCCTGTTCCCTTCTGAAGCAAGGTGACAAAATATTTGGCCATCACCAGAGGACCCACCGTATTTGTGGTCAAAGTAGAAATGGTTCCCTGTTAAAACAAATCGCCGAAGCTTTAGAAACAAATTATGCATGTCCACAACATTTGTCCACCAAAGTAACCTATTATTTCAATACTGATAAAAAGGTCCATTGGTCACCTGAGCGGACACGTCCCGTAAACTTGTTTCTCCTTTACCAGACGGATGAAGCAAAGCTGAAGAATTAATGATCAAATCCACTTTCCCAAAGGCAGATTTGACACTTTCAGCAGCTCTCTTGATGTCATCTTCCC
Organism: Chanodichthys erythropterus; assembly: GCF_024489055.1. Lineage (NCBI taxonomy): Eukaryota > Metazoa > Chordata > Actinopteri > Cypriniformes > Xenocyprididae > Chanodichthys > Chanodichthys erythropterus. The sequence goes on along the minus strand of NC_090238.1, from coordinate 20,620,613 downwards.
TGTTGACATCCAGTTTCAGTACAGTCATCCTGCCCGCGTGCTGCGCGCTCAGCGCTGATAGATGTTGTGCGGCGTCCGGATTTCTGCATGTTGCTATAATGGCTGCTGGAGATTTGTTTAAGAGTAGATATCTGCAGAACTCTAAGCCCAGACCTCTGCTCGCTCCCTGCACGAGCGCCACAGCAGCCATGACTCCTCACGAAAATTAGGCGCACGTGAATTTGTATTGACTGCCCTCTACGGGCGGCAGAAGGACGCTTACACAACAAACTAGTTTTGTAACTTATATTATCATGCGTGTTTCCGTACTAGATATCGGCAGCAATTTCAGTTCAGATGGCATGAAAAACTACAACATCAACAAATGGAAATGTTTTTTGTAGGTAGTAGGCTACATAAATATATATATATATATATATATATATATATATATATATATATATATATATATATATATATATATATATATAAAACAAGAAATGCATTTGCAAAGTAAGCTTATATTGTTATCAGTAGTAGATGTAGCATAGAACGGCCTTGCAAGTTTAGCCAATTACAATAATGTCATTGCATTAGACTAAAAAAAAAGGCATCTGTGAAGAAAATATGCTAAACTATTTCTTAGAAATAACTTCACTTTTGTCACGCCCCCCAGTGGTGAACCATTTAAATTTCGAAACCGTTATGACGAAATGAAGCCTCGTTTACTGAAATCACGTGACTTGATACACGCTCCGTCCGAACCCATAGACTGTAAACTGATAAAAAAAAAAAAAGTTCATAAAGCTTCGAAGCTTCATGAAGTGTTTTGAAATCGACCATCACTAGATATTGTTGAATAAAGTCGTTATTCATTCATTGGTTTTTTTTGGCACACAAGTATTCTCGTCACTTCATGACACTAAAGTTGAACCACTGTAGTCACATGAACTGTTTTAAATATGTCTTTAGTACCTTTCTGGGCATTTGAAAGTGTTAATTGTCTTGCTGTCAATGGAGGCCTCACTGAGACATTGTATTTTATCAAAAATATCTTAATTTGTGTTCTGAAGATTAACGAAGGTCTTACAGGTGTGGAACGACATGAGGGTGAATAATTAATGACAGGATTTTCATTTTTGGGTGAACTGACCCTTTAAGCAGCTGGTCCGGTCCATTTTAGTCGATGTATGCTTTCAGTTGCTCTCTCAAGAGCACACAGGTGTCTTAGCAAAAAAAAAAAAAAAAAAAAAAAAAAAATACTAAAAATGTGTCTCATGCGCGCAGCTGTGGTCTCGTGAATTCAGTGTATGTTTTGGTAGGCTCTATGTAGTGCCTTTCTTATTTGTATATATATATATTGCCACTAGGAGGCGACAGTGCAGCTTGTTTCTGAATAAAACTTCAGGACAGTACTTTGCAACAATAGAAGTGTAATGTTATTCCGTCTGGTTTATGTGGAATAATGTTCTTGGTGTGTGTGTGTGTGCTAAAAAGTGGTTTTCCCAGATATTTCACAAAATGGGACAGATAGAGAGACCTTCAGAGCGAAAAATAACACACATTATTGTTTTTATGATTCAGAGCAGTGGTTCTCAAACTTTTAGAGTGAAGAACCCCGTGAAGGGATTACCATCCTTCTGCGTACGTCTCCTGAGCTCTCTTCCACTTAGACTGCAGTCACACCTTTTCCATTAAGGGACAATATTTGCCCCCTAAATTTATTTTTCTGTGCGTATTTTTACCTTTATGAATAACTTTATAAAATAAATAATGTTAAATAAAAAAATGTTCAATAGAGAAATATGCAATGATGGTAAAACAAGGTGATACTTTTAAATATTAAACTAAAACCGCCAGTAGGTGGCAGCAAGTCACTATTTTATGAGTGAGTCATCGAGTCATTCATTCAGTAACGAAGCAAGTGGCTGTGAACGAATCATTGAATCATTAACTTTCACGATTCGTTCAAAGCCGCAGCCGCATTCGTGTGTTGTAGTTCTGATGTGGTTTTCATTAGAAAATAGAGTAAATACTGACAGTATACTGTGTTTAAAATGTACTTTGTTTTTTTGACCTGTTGTATAATAATGTCACGTCTGCAGTCATGTGGATATTTGATCATGGATATGTATTGCTAGTTATCAACATTAAATACAAAAGGTATGTTTTTGTATCAAAGAAAGTTTGAGTCTTAAATCGGTGAGTCTATATTTGTTCTTCGTGCGAGTAAGTGCTCAATCCCCACTTTTACAAAGGTGCAATGTCGACAACGGCAGTAATTTAGCGTGATTTGAGGCAGCAGACTGCACGAAATCTATTAGAGGTGCAACGTCCTAGGTAAAAAAAAAATTTAAAAAAATCGAACCGTTACCGTACCGTTCTCCACTTACGGTTCGGCACGCACTTGCACCGTGGTTCATCTCGAATGTCCCCGACGCATCTAATAGGCTAATATGGTTTGTTTAAAATAGCAACATGGAAAACAGATTGTCAGAGTTCAGGTAATGTACACACTAAAAACTCCTGGGTCAAAAATAACCCATTATGGGTTATTTTTGACCCAAATCCTGGGTTAAAAAGGGACCAACTAATTTCTGGGTTATTTCAACCCAGAAAAATGGGTTATTCTTTTTGACCCAAATTTTGGGTTAAAATAACCCAAAATTGTAGTTAATATAACCCAACTTCTGGGTCAAAAGAACAACTCCAATATCTGGGTTGAAATAACCCAGAAATAAGTAGGTCCCTTTTTAACCAAAGGTCAAAGGTCAAAAATAACCTAACTTGGGTTACTATGCCAGTATGCCTTATTTCAGAAAATAAAACTTCAGGCACTTACACACTTCAAGCACTTTTACATTTGTATTGCATTAAATTAAATTAAACTCTACACACTTGGACCCATTTATCTTAGGTCACACTGTAATAACATTAGACATTAGAAAAAATAGAAAAATAAACAACTCCTCTCTCAAACATTTGACAACATTCAATAACTGGATTGAACTTGAGGGACAAGAGTTTTGATAGTGTCCTCATCTAAGAGAAGAATGCCTCCTCATCTCTGTCTTCACCTGAAAGACAGAAAACAAGACAACATGAGTATTGTTAATAAGTCGAGACAATTGTGAACCACTCACCGGACACTCTTTGATTATCAAACTAACTAATAATCACTTTTAAGGGATTGTGGGACAGGGTTGTGTTGACAACTGATCAATTAAATATTTTCCATCTTATATTCTGCATAATTGGGTGTTTTTCCCATAAACAACAACATTGACAAAAACTATACTATAAAACTATAGGCCTACATATACATTATATATATATATATATATATATGTTTTAAGGCTGGACATGACGATATAACATTGATATAAGTGATTACGCAGATTTAAACCTACCTATATTGTAGTTATATAAAATATTCATAGGCCATGTCAGGAAACACGACTCCTGGCTGCATGTCAATATCCATGGATTAGGTTTATTTGACAAGTTGTAAGGAACACATTCAATTCCAACCTTTAGTGTAATTCGTAAGTTTTACTCGCGTTTTCGCAGTTTCCCCTGTTAAATCCAGTCATGCAGCAGGTTCTTTTGCGACTCAGTCCAGCTGAGGGAGCGCGCTTTCGGCGGGAAAGTGACGTCGATGCATACCCTCTATTCAAAACAAAGGCATAGCTTGATGACGCCAGGTTTGAGAGCGGAATCTTTTCTCCATCTCAATGGATGGTGCAAAAGAATAGGGATAGGACTCGGGAAGAAATCATGTTCATGGATGAGATTATTAACGTTACTTTAGTATGAAACAGAGCAGGACCGAGTGTTGTGGGAGCTGAACGAGGCCACTGGAGCAATTGCGCAACATGCCTCACGAGCAGCAGGACTTTTATTATGACACAATCGCCGGTGCCGTTTCCGCTATTCCAGTCATGATTATGAGGTAAATCAGCTCTGTTTATTATATTCATATATTAAATACATTTGAGTGTGTTGAAAATGTTTTAACGATACTCTGTGCATTCGCTCGGAGGCTGCTGTGAGACACTTCTCTGAGACACACTGCAAGCTAGATCGATTTTAGAATATATTAAATACAGGATGGCTTGTGTTGATAAATGGCATGCCATTCATTTTTAAACGTATTGCATGATATAGAAAATTCTGTATTACTGTTACTAAAAATAAAGCTGGATCAGATTATGCTATGGTAAAGCCAGTGCCCAAGGAAGTCGACCGGAAGTTGAAGTCGGCTGCGTGCTGCCATCTTGTAGCAGAACTTCACTTGCGTTAGCATCCCCATTGACTCCCATTCATTTTGGCGTCACTTTGACAGTGAATAACTTTACATCTGAGGCGTTTAAAGACTCCATTTGTCCATTATTTATTTCCAAAGATACACGACAATATATAAAGGACTCCATTACCTTCTATGTTATTATGGCCCCGTATTTTTTGTAAAAATAAGCTAACGATTGCGTCATAACCGCTCGACTCTCTGTCGCATAATAGAGAAATGACCGTACAGACAGGTGGAGAAGCTCGCAGACAATCGGGGAGATTATCTTAATATGGCGTACTGGCATTACATTTTAAAATACTATACAAAATAATTAATCAGAATACTTACTCCTGCTCACTCACGCCAAAGAACTCCCCGCTCAAGCTCGCCGTCTCCGCAAGATTAACGATGGCAGTTTGCACGCACAGTTACTAGAAGATTTACATCTGTCAGACAGGTTGCGGACGTCATCAAGCTTAGTGTGAGTCTGCGCTTCAGAAACGGAAGTGCAAAAAATCACTAAAAATGGGCTTCACTTGACTCAATTGAGTTCCAATGGGGTCGCTGTGTCCATTTCTTTTACTGTCTATGGGTAATAGCCTGGATGCCAGCCGAACTTAGCCCCGCCCACAAAATTTTGAGGTCGGGGAGTTCGGTCTGGACTTGATCCGTAGGAGTAATTATGCCCGAACAGAAACTGTTCGGACCAATCACATTGTCAGGGCGATGATTGACAGATTATCACCAGAAACGTAATCAGCCACGTCATCAAATAGCACTTGGGGAGTTTGATTGACAAGCGATCTAACCAATCAGAACGCCGCATTCGCTATTTTGTCTGACAAAGCAGTCAGGAGTTAGATTAACATCGGTGGAGTTAAACTTGAAAAATTGTGCATATTGACGTCTTTCCGCGTTTGAAACAAAATTCATTCTCATGTTCATTCATGTTTATTTGATGCTATCAATGGACTAGTAGGAAGAGATGATCGGTTCACGAGCCTCTTGAGCTGAGGCGCTACAGCAATCTGTCACGATCATGGTCACGACACATTAAAGAGCCACAAAACGGTTTTTATTGTTTTACTTTTTTTAATAACTACACAGTTTGAAAGCTGGGACTTTGTTTAATATCATAAGTAACCTGTCCTGTGTTGTCTGTCGACGTGTTGTCAGTTTCCTCTTTGCTCTGCGATGTATTTTCCACTCTGTGTGGCGTGACAGTGACAAAGCAACAGTAACTAAGAGGGGCGAGTCTTTGCGAAAGGTCAATTAGTTTACAACAATGATGGCTGTTGTTGAAGAACTGAGATATGTAGATTCCGCCATCGCATCCGTTATAGAAGATATATCGACAGCGCATTAATTTTAAAAGAGGAACAGAGGACCGCGATCAAGGCATTTGTCGATGGGAAAGATGTCTTTGCCGTCCTTCCTACGGGATTCGGCAAAAGTATGATTTATCAGCTGGCCGCGATGGTCGCTAAGAAGAATTCTGTTGACAACTATGCATCGCTCAACATACGTCACTTACTCTGTAGCTCTGATTGGTTGTAGGTCTTTCCTGGATCGGTTGAAATACGCCCCCATAATCGAAGCCCAATGGAGCAGTATCAGACCATAGACTGTAAAAAAAGATGGACGACGCGACGCTGCTTCCTTCCATTGTATTGAACTGAAGCCAAAATGGGGCTGATGAATGGGCACTGACACGTTACACAATACGTCAAAAAAAAAAAAGACGTTTGGAGCCTGGGCATGCGCAGAAGGAATCGTCAGTTGAGCCGGAGGCGGAGTCGCGATATCAAACTTCCGCCCAGACGACTGCGTCATCATTCATGTATTTTAAATAGACTATAAAAATTATACACAATTTAAAAGTCTACCTATAAAATAATAGGCTATTCTGTTTCTAGAGCAATAATATTTTTGAAACAGCAAATTCAGTAGATAAAATCAATATAATATGCCACTAGAAACAACTCTAAATCGTCAGAAACGGTCCTGCCATTTTAAATCAAGTTCAACTAACGTTACAGGAGATTGATTGCTGTAATTAGAGTAAGCTATCATTAGTTTTGTCCTGCTAATTATTATTTTATACCCTTAAAAATAATAAGTAACTGCCAGATAACGATCACCTGCTTTTTCCTGACATGGTAACATTAGGTGTGTTATCTTAACTAATAACATTTATTAATTAGCTTATAACGCCCACATTTGATGTTACAGAAAAAAAGTTCAGTGATCCGTCAGATCCTGTAGGTCGGTTAGTACAGTTTACTGCTGAACAACTCATTTTCTTGGTGTTAAATAACAAAGAAATCGAAAATTAACAATTAGTTAATACATCTTCAATCTCCCCTCGAAGCTCCGACAGTCCTCAGACAAGCTGTCAGTCAACTTCGAATCATGACGACACGCCCTGTTTTTATAGCATCAAATTGCTAGCTAAAATCTAAATCATCACAAAAACGAACAATTGAATATATATCAGTGTGATAACAACTACTTTAAATGACCAAAACCGTCTTTCAGAAAGTTTTATTTGAAGCAGAATTTATTTTTAAGTTTTCACTGAAGTCTCATTCGACTGCATTGAGAGGGCGGGATTTATGACCTGTACTGCATCCAGCCTCCAGGGGGCGATCAAAGAGCCCGTGGCTTCACTTTTCAGAACGTATGAGACACACCAGTATCAGACTCATATTCGAACTAGAATTGAGTATGACCACGTCAGGCTAGGTAGCTAAAGCATGGAAAATCAAGAAAATTCGATTTAAACAGCAATACTAAACGTGTTGAGCGATATAACAACAATATATAAATATATCAAAACAGTTGTTCGCTATTAAAACCTATGATTAAAACATGTAATATATTAAAGCGTCTTTGGTGTTTCCATGGTTTCTACAAAATAAAACTGGAAGCCAAGGCAGACCAAGGGTTAACGCGGGTATGACGCAATTGACAGGCGACTCCTCACACGTCCCAGAGCCTTGGTTAAAATTGCAATTTTCTCACGATTTACAAATAGTTGGAAACATTTTGGATATTGTAAGTATTCAAGTGAGCAAAATACATAACACTGAGCTATTGGTTTTTGGATATTTTACTGCAAAAATATTACATATTGCACCTTTAATACAGATTAAATGTAATGGCTTTACAGCATTTTGCCAGTTAGAAATATACTCGGTTTGAATATTATTTTAAGGTATGATAGAGTTAAGTGAACTACTCCGCATTTTGTTCGCGTACCCCCTTTTGTCACCTCACTTAACCCTACGCGCGCCCCAGTTTGAGAACCACTGATTTAGAGCATTGCTTTTCTATTTCCATTACTATTTCCATTTACTTTTTTTTTTCAAAGTGTCCTATATGGTTAGCCTATCGTTTTTAAATAAAACGTTTAAAATTAAATAGTGTTGTGCTGAGTGGTGATGAGGAATGGCAAAATAATTATTTGATTAATTGATAATTAATTATTGACCATAATATTCACTCACAAAATTTTAAATGTTTTCTAGTTGGCCACTAATTACAGTTTAGGGATATATTGTTGATTTGTAACAGACAAAATGTAAATTTTACATCAGAGACAAAACGTTGATATATTCTGTTATTATATCTATATTAATTACATGAATTATCACGATTATAAACTGGCATTGCGTAGAAATCAGTTATTTTATCTTAAGTCTTGTGACAACATGACAAACTTCTCTTTCGGTTTTTGTGGGAACATGGTGTGCGAAAATGACAAACCAGTGATCTCCTCCAAAAATAGAGAAAGTAGCCGCGCGTCAGTGACAGAACATTAATCGGATGCGCATCAGTCATTGCGCGCGCAGCTGTGATCTCGTGCCATCATCGGGCGCTCTGAAAAGTTCCTAGATAAAAGGAGCACGGCATGGTGCTGGGCGATACCAACAGAACTATTGCCGTGCAAAGCCACGGACAAACTATGAAGCCCCTGATGGCCGAGGACCGCGCGCGAGAGATCGGTGCAAGTATGGGAACCTCTAACGGTATGATGATCTCCGAGATCCTCATCCCTCGACTATTCAAAATTGCGCACGAGTCTGGAGAAGTGGCAGTGGCTGCGGGCTCCGGTTCCTTGGAAATGAAGCCCTCCAGCTCCTCGATCCTACTGGAAATGATGGAGGTGGCAAACGGCACGCGCTGCGCGGAGCAGATCCTCAGCTACGGAGAGGTCGAGAAGGTGCTTATCGGTGGGGTGCTGACCATGCTCACACTCATAACAATCTGCGGGAACCTGCTCGTGGTTATCTCCGTGTGTTTTGTGAAAAAGCTACGGCAGCCCTCCAACTATCTGATCGTGTCTCTCGCGCTCGCGGACCTCTCCGTTGCGCTCGCGGTGATGCCGTTCGTCAGCATCACGGACCTGATCGGTGGCCGATGGATTTTTGGCAAATTCTTCTGTAACGTGTTCATAGCCATGGATGTGATGTGCTGCACCGCGTCCATCATGACCCTTTGCGTTATTAGCATTGACCGGTGAGTTTTCTTAACATTTGACTGATTGTGTTATCATAATGATCAGTTTATTGATACATGATGAATGATTTGGAAACACTTTACAATAACATTCTTTTTTCTTCTTTTTTTCATAAGTGAGTCCTTTAGGTATCATTAACTAACAATCAACAATAATTTTACAGTTTTTTAAGCAAGTTAATATTACTTTATACACATACTAATATATTTTTATCATTAAACCCAAGTATAATTTATAGTACATTTATATGTTAAAATGGGTATAAATTAAATTAAATTAAATGTATGTGCTTTGAACCTCTTATGGGATGACATGCAATGATGCAGAAAACCATTCTTTGGGTCATGCTTGTTTTGATTAGACTAGTCAAAAATTATATCAAGTCTATACCAAGCAGCTAAAAATTGATGGCAAATCACACATTTTTTTAGTTTTCCATTCGTTTCTATGTCTTTTCATCTGTATTTTCCCTCTATCAAAGGTACCTGGGCATCACCAGACCTCTAACATACCCGGTGAGGCAGAACGGATGGTGTATGGCCAAAATGGTGTTTTCTGTGTGGCTGCTCTCTGCGTCAATCACCTTGCCACCTCTCTTTGGCTGGGCGCAGAACGTGAACGATGACCGCGTGTGTCTGATTAGTCAGGACTTTGGCTACACTATTTACTCTACAGCTGTAGCATTTTACATCCCCATGACTGTCATGCTGGTCATGTATTACCGCATCTACCGTGCCGCCAAGCTCAGCGCTGCCAAACACACCATTACTGGCTTCCCTCGTGCAGGACAGGAGGAGGAAGAGGAGGATGAGGTTGGGGAAGGGGCTGATGAGGCAGAAGAACCCATGGGTGTGGATTGCGTAACCGTCGCAATCAAGCTTCAGAGAGAAGTGGAAGAGTGTGCGCGTCTGCCTCGAATCCTGCGTGGGGTGGGCAAGAGGAGCTTGGACCGCAGGAGCATTTCCATATTCAAGCGGGAACAGAAGGCGGCAGCTACGCTCGGGGTGGTGGTAGGAGCGTTCACCGTCTGCTGGCTTCCGTTCTTTCTCCTCTCCACTGCCCGGCCCTTCATCTGCGGGACAGAGTGTAGCTGTGTCCCGCTGTGGGTCGAGAGAACGCTGTTGTGGTTGGGCTACGCCAACTCACTCATCAACCCCTTTATCTATGCTTTCTTCAACCGCGACCTGCGCACCACCTACCGAAGCCTGCTCAGCTGCCGTTACCGTAATATTAACCGTAGACTGTCAGCTGCCGGCATGCATGAGGCCCTACGACTGGTGGAAAGACCAGAGGTGGTTGTCTCTGGGTGACCTGAACTGTGCACATAACATACAAAGAGTTCAGAGGTTGACATTTGCATAGGAACTCACAAGCCTAAATGGTCATGATGACATTTTAGGATGTGTCATGTTTGGAAGGTGTCATGATGTACTGACAGTACCTACATGTCAAAACAGTGGTCACTTCAGACAGAGGCGTGCTTTATGGTCAGTGCAGTTGCATTTTCTCATCTTGAAGAACACACTATCACTGTTTTTTTTTTAGTAGAACAGCAGAGAAAATACATATATCTGATGAATCAAAGTCCAGCTTCTGTCAATTTCAGACAATCTAAAACAGAAAACAAAATAAGAAGTGGACCAACCCTTTTCACAACCTGTGATAAAGTATTTTCACAGTTATCAGCATAAATCTAGTAAAGCTTTTTCATATTTTAAAGATTTATATACATTTAAAATGGTATACTTTGTGTTATATTACCTTGACAGTAAATTACAAAAAAAAAAAAAAAAAAATGCTGTTGCCTTCCACTCACCACTATAGAAGTTTACACACTTCTGCTTCTGAGAACCCTTAAAATGTGAAAGGGGTCCATATATATATATATATGTGTTCAGCGTAAATGAGTACACCCTCTTTGAAAAGTAACATTTTAAACAATATCTCAATGAACACAAAATTCCAGAATGTTGACAAGACAAAGTTTAATATAATATCTGTTTAACTAATAACATGAAAGAAAGGTTAATAATATAACTTAGAGAACAAAATTTTCAGTTTTACTCAAATTATGGTGATGCAAAAATGAGTACAGCCCACTGAAAGTCTCTGGAGCAAAGCTAAATTTTAGATACATTGTGTAATTTAACAAGAATTCAACCACAGGTCCCACAGACAGTTGACTATAAAAAGGTGTTAAAACCCCTTCCTATTTCATGCTGTCAGCAATGGCACCACATGGAAGAGAAATGCCACAAGACCTGAGAAAAAAATTTCTTTACACGAGAAAGGTGAAGGCTAAAAGAAGATCAGCAAAGCTTTACTGATCAGTCAGAATACTGTAGCATAAGTGGTACAAAAATTTAAAAAAGATGGAAATGCACATCTCACAGAGATGTCCAGGTCGTCCATGGAAGTTAACACCTTGACAGGAGCGTCTTCTGATGAGAAGGGTTGAAGAAAAATGGGCATATTTCCCATGACACAATATGGCGTACACTGCAGAGGAATGGCATGCATGGGTGCCGTCCATGAAAGAAGCCTCTCCTAAAGCCCAGGCACAAAAAAGCCCACCTAGAGTTTGCCAGGGCCCATGCTGACAAAGATGAAGACTACTGGGACTCTATACTCTGGAGTGATGAGACCAAGATAAATGTTTCTGGAACTGATGGCTTCAAAACTGTATGACGTCACAAAGTTGAGGAATACAAAGAAAAATGCATGGTGCCTACAGTGAAACATGGTGGTGACAGTGTCCTTATGTTGGGCGGCGTGAGTGCTGCTGGAGCTGCATTTCAAGGATTTGTTCAATTGTCAATGCAGGTAATTATTATAATTGTTAATGCAATTATTGATGGCATCATGAATTCACAGATGTACTGCTCTATACTGAAAGAGAAGATGCTACCATCACTCTGTGCCCTTGGTCGTCGTGCACTTTTCCAACATGACAATGATCCTAAACACACATCTAAGGCCACTGTTGGATTTCTGAAGAAGAACAGGGTGAAAGTGTTTCAGTGGCTCCTGATCTGAACTTAATCGAACACCTATGGGAAAGAGACAAGTTGAGCATCACTCTCCATCCAGCATCCAGTCTCTAAAAGAGGTCATTCTTGAAGAATGGAAAAAGATAGATGTTGCAAAATTTCACCAACTTGTTCATTCCATGCCTAAAAGACTTGGTGCCGTCATTAAAAATCATGGAGGCCATACAAAATTTCTAGATGTAGTAGTTTTTATTGTGGGCTGTACTCTTCTCTAAGTTATATTATTAACCTTACTTTCATGTTATAAGTTAATCAGATGTTATATTAAACTTAGTCTTGTCAACATTTTGGAAATCGTTTTTGTGTTCATTGAGATATTGTTTAAAATATTACTTTTCAAAGGGGTGTACTCATTTACGCTGAGCACTGAATATATATATATATATATAAATTCCATGATTTTTTTCTGAATTTGTATAAAGTACATATGTAATACTGAACCAGTATCGTGATCTCTTATCCCTCAAGGGATTTGAAGGAGTCGAGGTATACAGATCAATAGTAGGGAGAAATCCGTTTAGATTTATCCATTCTTGAAAATAGAAAAGCACCCAGCTCGTTTCTGCTTTAAAAACGTTCATCGAGCTGCGAGAAACTTGTTTGTCAACTGTCAGCACCTGTTAGCTCACTAAGTGTGATTAATCTGTCTGATTCTTGCGACTTTATGATAAACTAGCCATTTCTACTCTCAGTTTGCACATGCTCAATCCATATTTCATGCATTGATGGAAAGTGCATTAAAGCACAGATCTAATGACAGCTAAGCTTCTTTCTGCAGCTGCGGTTAAGCCAGAAGGAACAGGAGGTGATCTGAAGGAACAGGAGGTAATCTGATCACCAATCAGTAATTAAAGGGATTCTGATGAGATTGACTCGGGTCTCTTTTTTTGCAGGCAGCTATTTATAGTTTGATTCTGCGTGGATCTTATGCAATTCGTTTTTATGTCACTAGTATTTATTTAGCATATGTCACAAAAGAATTCATGCCGTTCACTCTTTTGAATCCCTCAGAATTACTTGTGCATAAAAATAATGTAATGACTTTGTGCGGTGCTTTCTAAAGTGTGTAAAGCAGATGTGCCAAAATGTAAAGATGCCTATCTGATGTGTTTTTATTGTTGTACATGTTTTAATGTCACTTCTTGTGCATATTTTTCCTATATGAGTTGGAATAAAGGATGAAAAAAAATTTGGATTTTTGTGAACTGTCCAGAACATTGCCAGATCTATATAAAACTGAACTGCTGCCTACACTCATAACAAAGTTTTCCCATTAGGATTCCATTTTTATGACTTGATTTCACCTTGAATATTGAATACATCCAGGCAGCGCTCGGGGTGAGAGAAGGATGGCGGGAGAAAGAAAAGAAAGAGAAGTGAAGTGCGGAGGAGGTGTTCCTGTTCACTTAGAATCACTAAAGCACTTGTTATGACTCAAATCTAATTAGTTGCCTAGTCCTAGAGGTCCTGCTGGGATTTCTATTTTAAGGGGCCATACCTGTGACAGCTACCTGCCGCTGGTGAAAGATTCACAGAGGCTGCCCTGCCGATGATGATGAATATGATGATGGTCCTAATTACACACCGGTGTTTCACTCAACATGAATCTACTCTGGTTTGTTAGTACTGTATGAGCTCCTGCTGACACAAAGAAATAATTTCTTCCCACTGCAGCTCAAGAAGTAAAATAACATAAAGGCTGATGCCGCAGTGGTAGATGGACTGGAGGACTGTAAAATTATAGGTCAGAATAATTCCCTCACATTTCAACGGAGAAAATTCTTTCAGCTCTAAGAGCGAGAAAAGAGAATTTTGAGTGGGCTATAATCACCTGTCTCTTTCTTTGTGTCTTTTTATTACCTTCCTAATTTCCCTCATCTTTATTTCCTCTTTTCCTCCGGCATTAAAATATTCTAATGTGATGAGATTTATTCCAGATTATTGACTCACCTGAGTCCATTTCTTCTAATGAACACTAATTAATTATAGATTATTTTTCTTTGCATAAATTAATTACATTTGGAACCTGGAGATTAATTATGAAAATCACATTCGACCCAGCTAAATTATCCTGCTAAAAAGCTGTGAAGCTCATACTTTGTCAACTTTTTAAAGTATAGCACTCAGAGCACAATAAATAATAATTATAATACAAATTCCTGTTGCTTTCCTCTCGTCTTGCTGTAGACGCTGTTAGTGGATTGTTAAACGGCTCTTTATGTGATTTCTGTGCTAGAAAAATAGATACATCTGCATCCTTCATCAGTCTGCGTTCCATTTACATATGAAGTGCCTCGGAAATATGCTGGTCACAGAAATCACTCAGATTACCTGCTGAAAGAAAGCGAGAGAGATGAGGGCACAGAGAACCAGGAAAATAACAAGAGGCTTGATCTGTGAGCATTCTGCGTACTTAACACTGATTAGCTCATACTTGTGTTTGACTACGCTTTTATAAAAAGTAATAAATATTCAAGCTGGCTTATTTCACTATAACAGTAATCATAGACACTAATAATGATTACAGAATTTGTATTATATACAACAACTATCAGTGGCATTCAGAAAACAAAAATAATGACATCTGCTATGTTCTGATTGGGCTGTTTACTAAAAGGACTTGTTACTGCTTATCCAAAATGTTATCTGTTACTCACCGGTGTCCTGTGAGGATGACTTTTACACACGACTCCACTCAAATCTGTCTCATTGCTTCCATCTTCTGTCACTTTTTGTCTTTTTTTTTTTTCAATAGAGTGGAAAGCTCTTCAGTGTCAAATGGCAGGGCTTTTTTCGCCGCACTAATTATGTGATAACCTAAGGATTTGCTTAATTGCGAGCGCAGGTAATTATTATAATGGTTAATGCAATTATGTTTATATAATAGATTATAACAATGGTTGAGCGACTGTCTGTACATTTGGCTTCCATCAAGATATGTTCCTCTGGAATAAGAACCGGAAGGCAATCGACAATTTCTGAAGGGTCACTCGGTCTTAGTTTCCCATAAAGATCATCAACAAAATTGGATTTTAACAATAAATTATAAACCTTTAAAGACGTACCTATGATGAGCTTTGAGGTTGTTAATCAATAGTAGAGTGAATTCCGGTTTTGGGACACTTTTTCCAAGTCATCTCTATGGCAAAAAGTGTCCCAATCACCTTGAATTCCTATATTCTTCTGTTCAAGCCATCAGTTCACATTTCAACTTATTTTTTACATAATCATGTTTAACAGTAGAATTCCTGTTAAAAAAACTACATTACCCATGAGAATGATGTAATAGTCAGTCTTCCTATGCACTCTAAAAAATGCTGGGTTAAATCAACCCAAGTTGGGTTGAAAATGGACAAACCCAGCAATTGGGTTGTTTTAACCCAGCAGTAGGGTTAAATGTTTGGCTAACCTGCTGGGTAGTTTTATTGAACTCAACTATTGTTTAAAAATTACTGTATTGCTTAATTAAAATTAACCCAAAGTATGTTGGAAATGAACATTTATTAATGTTCAATGAATAACTACACAAAAAGGCATAAAAAAAACCAAAAAGCTCTCAGGAAATAAACTGACTACAATGTGATTACAGCAGCCATTCTTCTGGGCACTGACTCACTAAACTTTGCACATATCAAGTCAATTCACCTTTATTTATATAGCATTTTATACAATATAGATTGTTTCAAAGCAGCTTTACAGTGATAAGAGGAAAATTATTTAAAGGATTAGTTCACTTTGAAATGAAAATTAGCCCAAGCTTTACTCACCCTCATGCCATCCTAGGTGTATATGACTTTCTTCTTTCTGCTGAACATATTCGCAGAAATATTAATAATTATCCTGACACATCCAAGCTTTATAATGGCAGTGATAGGGATCAATGAGTATGAGCTGAAGAAAGTGCTTCCATCCACATCCATCCATCAAAAACTTGTACTCCACACGGCTCCGGGGGGTTAATAAAGTCCTTCTGAAGCGAATCGAAGCGTTTGTATAAAGAAATATCCATATTTAACAAGTTATGAAGTAAAATATCTAGCTTCTGCGCAAGCGCCTTCTTTGAACGTATGCAGAAAGTGTAAATTCTTGCAGTTCACAAAGCTTACGGTACAGTAGTTCCCTATTCAACGTTAGGAAATAGTGTACCTGATGCGATGCCAGTTTACACTTTCTTCGTAACTTCAATACGGAAGGCCGCTGGCAGAAGCTACATATTTTACTTCATTTCTTTAAATATGGATTTTTTTTTTTTTACACAAACGCATTGATTCACTTTAGAAGGACTTTATTAATCCCCCCGGAGCCGTGTAGAGTACAAGTTTATGATGGATGGATGTGGATGGAAGAACTTTCTTCAGCTCATACTCATTGAACCCTATCACTGCCATTATAAAGCTCGGATGTGTCAGGATATTTATTAATATTTCTGTGATTATGTTCATCAGAAAGAGGAAAGTCATATACCTAGGATGGCTTGAGGGTGAGTAAAGCTTGGGCTAATTTTCATTTCAAAGTGAACTAATCCTTTAATGATGCAAGCAGAGTTCATTTCAGCTGTACAGCAGATCTTATAAGAAAATAGTGTCATTGTTCCTCTGAGTCAGTTCAGTGTGGATTCAGTTCCGTTGTAAAGATCATCAATTATACTTAATGTGTCATGCTTAACTTCCAGTCCTCCTTATGTTCTTCCCAAAGTTGAGCTTCAGTGGAAGACCTGCATGATTTATCACAATTCAGGTTTATAATTTCCCAAAGGTTTAAGATCAGGAGACTGAGGAAGTTGAAGATTACAAAATGCAGAGCATGAACACTTCTATTGTGCACAATTTTGTTGCTTGTGCAGTGTGTTTTGGATCGTTATGTTGGAAAAACACACAACTATATGTATAGATCCGACTTACCTAGGTTATACCAACAGTTTTCCAGCATTCCTCCTCCACCTCAACTCCTCACACTCGATATAATTCCTATACCAGCCAGGGATGGGGGGAATACTCTGGGTTCGGGCAGAATTCTGAGCTCAGGCAGAATTCTGAGTTCCGAGCACTTTCCCTGGACAGCATGCCAATCTTATTATATGTAATTACAAACTATTGAATACCATTATGTTTTCGCAGTATATAAAACTAATTAATGGTCTCTTATAGCCGTTGACTTACAGTTCAAGATGAAATTGGAGGTTGTAAGTCTCATCCAGTGCTGCATTTTCTAAAAGCATTGTAAGCCTAAGTTGATCGTAGAGACCATTGGTGGCAATTGTTCTATGATCAACTTAGGCTTACGATGCTTTTGGGAAACGCAGCCCAGGTCTGTAGAAGATGTTTTGAGGTGGTCCCACAGTCAGATGATTTTCACTAGTGTTCTCTGACCAGCCACAGCACTTTACATTCTGTATAGTAGTGCTGCTTTGAAACTGTGGATATTGTGACCTTTCACATCCTGTACATGAGCAATATTCAAAACTGAATGACCATATTTAGCCATTTCAACACTATCCTCCTTGGTTGCAGAGGACAGCTCCTTCCATCTGACCCTTTTCACGAAAACCCACAAAATATCAATTGATGCCTGCCACATAGTGCTTTATTGAATTATGGGGGGGAATAAAGTGTGCAAGCTTGGTATGACCACTAGGCCATACCTTGTCTTGTACCTTTGTCAGATTTCCAAATACTCATATGCTTTAAATCAGAGTAATGTTGTGATTCACCTTGTAGTTGATTGGTTTGGTTCGGTTCAATGCTTATAACTCTTTAACTGTGACTTTTTTAGATATATTAAAAAAAAAAACTCTAAGAGAAAAATTAATGGGAAAAATTATTTCGCAACCAAGGCCACTAAAAAAAAGTGGATGAGCACTCACAAGTTTTCTTTAACTGTTTGACATTTTAATTTCCCCCTTATAAATGCTGGAATGAACAACATGGCATGTGAAAGTTTCTATGAATGTACAAAGTATATGAATATTAATGAGGCAAGCTTTATGGTTGGTTGGTTGGTTGTTTGTTTGTTTGTTTGTTTCACTATGCAGTTTTTCTATTGTTTTCTAGGTAGACAGTAGCTTGACAGACATATTTGACTTGCTCATTACCCTCAGATTTTTAAGATAGTGATTTTTAAAAACAAAGCACAAAATTATCACAATTGACCAGTAACTCTCACATTTTTGATGTGATACCTGTACAAAGTGATGTTTATTGTTCTATTTTCTAGAGAATCTTGTATTAAAGTGCCTGTTTGTAAATGTGAGTCTGCCCTTTGCATGCCGACACCTGCCCAGATACATGTGATACTGGCACTCAGTGGGTATGACAATGTAAACAAAACAAAAGCCTTTTCAGATGGTGCAATGAGTATTTAAGCCTCTATATGGTCAGTTCCTCTCTGTGAGGCTGATTACAGAGGGCTGTGCTCCCCACAGCCATCCCATAATCTCACAGCATGGTCACAGGAAGATCACATACACTGATACACATCCAAACACACACACACACACACTCTTATTTGCTCCATGATACATTTCAGAAACATATAACTATATCGAGTGTAAGATGGGAAAGTTGGAGTAAAAAAAGTAATTAAGGGTTGATTTAGTGGGTTTGAAAGAGGAAGAAAAATGCTATAGAGTGTTACAACTGAATGTGAGTTATAGCAGCACTCTGATTGAAGACAAGCGTGATAAACGAGGTGAATTCAGGCTTTCAAGTCAAAGAGAAATACATACAGCCATTACACAACAATGGCTATAGAACAACAATAACAATAAAACATTACACTGTAAAAAAAAAAAAAATGTAGCATGTTTCACAAGAAAATGCTATTCTAGTCTTTCTACTTCAAAATTGCATGTTTAATTCAATGTGTTACTTGCCGTCTCTTTGTAATTATGTATGACATTTACTAGCAATTTCTGAGTGAAAATTGCTTCAGAGTAAATCCTATTTTTTTTTTCTTATGGCAAGCACATGCAAAACTCACCACCAATTTAAAGGTTTATATTGTAATAATTACAGTTCATAACTGTTTATTTTACACACTGTAAAAAAAAATTCTGTTCAATTGATGGTAAAAAAACATATTTCATTAACTGATATAATGTTAATTGAAGTACTAATATCTGTTTTGTACCTTTGTAATACAACCACCAAACACAGTGGTGATGAGAGTCACATGATGAATCAAAGCTCATCACAAGCAGTTTTTCCACAAGCTGAGATGGACAATACTAATATAGAAGATGCACAGTGTCATTCACACAAACACTAAACACCGTCATGGTAACACACATGAAATTTAAAAAATGCAATAAACATTAACTTAACATTAGATGTACATAAATGATTAGAAAAAAACTAAGAAGAAACAGAGTTATTTCAACGAAAATACATCAAATGTGAAGTGTCACGCAGGGAATTGTGGGAATGTCAATTTACGGTTTTTCACTGTAAATTTTACAATGACTTTTATATCTAAAAACTGTACATTTAATGGTATTTTACTGTAAAATAACATTAAATGTACCATTAGATGTATTACAGTTATTCACCGTATATAGTACAGAAACTTTCTGTAAACCAATTAACTGTTTTTCACCGTAGCATTTTTACAGTCTTTTACCGTTAAAATCACAGTCATTTTTTTACAGTGACGTTGTCGCATGCCCTTGCAAACAATAATGACAATATACTTTATAGCACACAGACTGTGAGTCTTATTATAGTACCATATTCCTTTATATATGTAGAAAAGATTATTGACAGAAAATAACAATGTGTGTGTGGGATATCCAGGTGGAAGAGAAGGGGAGAACAAACAGAAACAGGAGGAGGCTAGAGAAGAAGTGTATTTATAACTAATGCTTATATCAGATAATGCTGAGTTTATTTTTACAACACAGGAAGACTCTTCTGAAAGATCATATATCATTTAGGGAATGCAGTCTAAAATAATATATTTGGATCAAATCCAATGTAAATCCAATGCCCATATGTTCTTCAGATGTTCCCATGCATATAATTGATGCACTGATGCATATATTCCACTAGGAATATATCTGAAGCCCTTTTCTGGCCCTTTTTCTGTTCTGACAGACATGTTACATCTGTTTTGGCTAAATATTGCAGATCTGATTATACACAAAACATCTTTAATAAATCACATTAGAGAATCAGTATCTGAAAAACAGATACACAGCACTTCAGGAACCATCTTTAGAATTATCATACCTTAGCCCGCGGTACAAATTTCCAGTTGGTTTCATAATACCTCGAAATGATTTACACATACACACACACACACACACACACACACACACACACACACACACACACACACACACACACACACACACACACACACACACACTTTTCTCACATAGTCCTCTAAATCTGCAATAACACCAAATCTGTGCCTGAGAACACAGAGACAGAAACGTACAAAAGCTGTGCTGTGAGAAGACGAAATGGCAGAGAGCACAACAGTTATGCCTTTTTTAGTCATATATAGATAAAAATGCAGAACCAATTTCATCAAAATTTCATCTTATTTGAGAGAAATTTAAAATAAGGTCACAACCACAAAAGATAAGTGCAAAAAAAAAAAAAAAACCTGTAGATGACATTATGATGACTTTAATTTAAAAGAGAAAAACCTAAAGTCCAATATATTTTTAAAAGATCATTTAAAAAGTATACAAAGACATCTTTGCTGTATCTTTAAGTCAGGCCTAGGCAGCTAGTTTTATTAAAAGCATTATTTAAATGTGTAATATGCATTAAGCTTCAGGTTTACAGAAGACTATTAAAATGATTTACTGGCTTACACACACACATACACACACAGTCTGGAAGTAAATGGATCAAGAGATGGGTTTCTTTCTGAAGCCAAGTGGATTAACTTAATTAGTCTAGTCAGCAGCGAAACTATACAGCAGAGACATCATGGCTTAAGTTCTACTGTACTTTAAGACTTTAATGTTTATGGAAATCCTTCACTATGAAACTTACGATCTCATAGAATCTGCGATTTTGATTAACGAGTGGTGCTGAGATTGGGATATGCTGAAAATTAGGTTTAGGTTCACATCTCTTTCCCCAAATCTTTCCTTTCACTCACCCCTTAACATTTTAATCTCTTTGCCTTGTTCTTTCTCTTCTATATTCTCTCATTTCTAATTTCAATTGAGCCACTTTCTGCCAAAATCTGTGGTTGCAATCTTGATTAAGATTTTGTATTTTTGACTTGAACCAAACCAGTGGCACAACACAATCTGGCTTTGATGGAAAGTTAACTTATTTCAATGTATATAAGACTATACACGGAAATCATTTCGCACATATGTAATATCATGTGGAAAATAACATATTTTCATATATATTAAATTGCATTAGTTAAGTTTAACAGTTGAAGAAGGCAGACACAAGGATGGAATCAATAAGACTTTTAAAGAAGATACTTCAGAGGATGACAACTCAGGCAAGTGTCCTGGACAGATAAGGATCCCGAAGCTGCCAGGTAGATGAAGAGAATGAGGAAGGCAGATGAGCCAAGAGACCAGTTTTCCTCACTTACAATAGCCTACTGAAAAATATTTTGTCAGCCACAGATGGTAAAAATTAGCTATTGTTTTATTTTTTATCTGAAATACTGTCTAACCTACATTGTTTTTCTTGAAAATTTGTGACTTTTTCTCATTTAGAATTCACATGATGTGTTGTGAAATGTGCATACAGAAATTTTATACGTTCGTACTGTTCGTGGGTCAATTTGACCCATATAGACAGCCATTCAAAAGCAACTGTACAAACCCAAAATACAAAACACTTCTGTGTTGTATGTTATAGAACTCCTCAACTCTAGTACTGAAGTGCCATTGTCTTACTGAGTTTAACAGCTTTTTATTTTCAAAGTTTGTTACCTGTTAATTGTCTGTCCCACTTTTTGAGCATAGACTTGAAAATGACTTTTCTAACTTAAATTGTTAAAAATCTTGAATACTTCAGAGCACAGACTTAAGTTTGGTATCTTTTTAAAGAGAACACTTCACAGATTATTGTAGAAGTAAAAAAGTTGTAAAAGTAAACTTTAAAGTTATAGAAGTTTGTTTATGAAAATTTAAAATATATATTATGTATGTTTTTTATATTTTATATAAAATATATATTTTACAAAACATGTTCATCTCTAAAACTTCAAGAAAATCAAAGTTAAATATCTGAACAATTTTTGCGCTCAGTGACATCTCCACCGGTGACTCTTCGATTTCCATGTATGGTTTGAGTGATCTGAACCATATTTTTCCGTACTTTTCAAAATATTTATGAAGTAGACATCCTATTCAGAAGAAGTTTGTGCAGTAATGTTAATATTTTATTTGAATTCGATCCCTAAAACACATAAAAACATACGGAAAGAATCAAAGCATGTGTTATAGTTTGGCACAGCATCACAAAAGAAGAATCTAATACTATTTATCTATTGCTCTGTCATTTCTTTTGAAAATCATTCACCAAATATGAAAATGATATATAGTTTGTCAGGATTACTTTAGGTTTAGACTAAGATATTATTGTTATAAATGTATAATGGTAAATGTCCCAAAGGTCGGGGGAAGGGCAGTCTTAAAAATAGTGGTTAAAAATATTTTTTATAAATCATAAATTCAGAAATGTATTCTTTGTAATGTGTGAAAAGTATTGATGTTAAAAGTTAATTATTTAAACATGATTATATGTTTGTTTTTTTTCACAGTGTGATATTTGGGGAATTGTATTGAATCCAAT
The DNA here is from genome assembly GCF_024489055.1 of Chanodichthys erythropterus. Lineage (NCBI taxonomy): Eukaryota > Metazoa > Chordata > Actinopteri > Cypriniformes > Xenocyprididae > Chanodichthys > Chanodichthys erythropterus. The sequence continues at coordinate 20,597,990 of NC_090238.1, read as the reverse complement.
TAGGTCACTTTGACCCGGACCATACAGGCAGTCGCCAGAAATCAAACAATAACAGTTCTTGATTGGAGACAGCAGGTGCAGATGGTTAGTATTCTGGGGAAATGCAATGAGTGAAAGGAGCTGAGAAGTCTGGCGCTGATTGATTGGAGTCATGACATTATGTAAATTGATCAAAAGTTCTTTTGAACTTTTTATTCATCAAAGTGTCCTGAAAAAAATGCAGGCCTATTACAATTTCCACAGAAAATATTAAGAAGCACAACAGTTTCCAACAGTGATAATAATAATAAATGTTTCTTGAGCATCAAATCAGCATATTAGGATGATTTCTGAAGGATCATGTGACACTGAAGACTGGAGTAATGATGCTGAAAACTTTATTAATATATTTTAAAATATATTAAAAAGCAAACTGTTATTTTAAGTTATTTTCTAATACTTCACAATATTATTATCTATCAGTCATATGAAAAGGAAAGTACATCCTCTTGAATTCTATGGTTTCACATATCAGGACATAATAAGAAATCATCTGGTCCTTGGCAAGTCCTACATTTAGGTAAATACAACCTCAGAACAACAACACATGACATGTCATGTTCTGTCATGGTTCGTTTAGCAAAAACTAGGCCAAAATGGAGAAGCCATGTGTGACAAACTAAATACACCCTTACTTCTTTTACACCCTTACCAAGCTTTCTGAAACACTGTCCTTTGGACAGACGAGACCAAAGTGGAGATGTTTTTCCATAATGCATAACGCCATGTTTGGCGAAAACCATATTAGCACAAGTTTGGCGAATAGCATATCAGCACAAACACCTCATACAAACTGTCCATCACGCTGGTGGAGGGGTGATGATTTTTGGCTTGTTTTGCAGCCACAGGACCTGAGCACTTTGCAATCATTGAGTTGACGAACTCCTCTGCATACCAAAGTATTCTAGAGTCAAATGTGAGGCCGTCTGTCTGACAGCTAAAGCTTGGCTAACAATGGGTCAAGCAACAGGACAATGATCCAAAGCACACCAGCAAATCTACACCAGAATGCCTGAAAAAGAAAAGAATCAAGGATGTTGCAATGGCTCAGTGAATATCCAGACCTCAACCTGATTGAAATGTTGCAGTGGGACCTTAAGAAAGCTGTGCATTAAAAAAAAATCCCTGCAAACCTTAATGAACTGAAGCAATGTTGTAAAGAAGAGCAGTGCCAAAAAGCTGCTAAAAGTGGCTCTTACAAGCTATTGAATCATAGCCTGTGTGATCAAAAACATCCAGAGTATCTTTTCCTGAATTAACCCTTAAATGCATGACTGTTTCGCCAATCATTCTTACATGTTCGGGTCTTTATCGACCCGGACCTATATCTAACACGGAAGGATCTCTACCTGTCGCGATAATCTAAAACTCCTCTGATATTAGAGTAACAATTACAGAAGAATAAAATAAATCGTATTTTGTTACCTTTTGGAGCTTGGAAGGGCTCCATTTGAGCAGATATTTTATGCCATGATCACTGTCCTCGTGAGAGCTCATTTCCCATTAAATTCAGCAAATAATAGGCTAGTTTTATGTTTGAGGTCACGGATATGAGCCCATTCACGATCTCAAACAAATTCTCAAAACTATATAATTTTCAACATCTTCAAAATCAATATTTTCATCACTAACAGCTTCACCAGATCCATCCAGTAACAATTACAGTCATATTTGATTGCGTTCAGTACTTGTTCTGCAGTTAATTGCTGAGCTATTTCATGTTTGTTTTATTATTTCATTTTCTGTCTGAATGAGTCATCACTTCAGCATTGTGTTTCAGAAATTGCCACCTTGTGGAATAAAGGTGAATTGTACTTATTCTGTCATCTAAGATTCAATTATTGCTGTGCAGAAAAAATATACGTACACTCATACACACCTTGGGTCGTTAGCGACCCTATAAAATTTTTACAAAAAATTAATACAAAAATAGGCATTCTTTTAAAATTTTATGATTTTTTTTTCTTGTTATATTCTTTATGATGAATTGATTGAGGAATACCAAGAAGGTTGAAGTCTAACTTTAAAAAATGAACGAGGAGGAGGAGGGTAGTGAATGACGTCCTAGGTCACTAAAAACCAAGGTATGTATTTAAGGGTTAACCCAGTGAATTAGAGTGGCTACTGAATCAATATGACTCATTTATTAAACTGTGTAAGAAACATAAAGGAGAACACGCGCGCGCGCACACGCACGCACGCACGCACACACACACACACACATACACTTGTATATGTGGTTTACGGGGACTCTCCATAAATGTAATCGTTTTATACTGTACAAACTGTATATTCTATCCCACTACACCACCCCTACCCATCACTAGACACTGTCTAAACACAGTTTAGTATGTTTTTTTAAGCCATTCAGTTTACGAGGACACAGGAAGTGTTCTCATAAACCATGTATACATTGTAATACCCATGTCATTATACATATTTGTGTCCTCATAAACCATGTATACAAGACCACACCCACGTTTCCATGTTTTATGGGGGCATTCCATAGACATAATGATTTTATCCCCTAACCCTGAACCTACTCCTAAACCTACCCATCACAGAAAACTTTCTGAAATTTTTCATTTTCAAAAAACATCATTTAATATGATTTTTAAGTTGTGTTCCTCATGGGGATCAAAAAAAAAAAAAAAAAAGTACCCAAAATACCGTCCCCCTAACGTAAGGTTTACCAGGACTACACACACAAACATACATGCACACTACTGTATTACAGTCCTTAAGAAAACTAAGGGATACCAGAAAGTGAACATCGATTTGTGGCCAGGATTAACTTTTAAAGGGATTCCCTGAGGGGATGATAGTTTGAGACCCTTTTGACCTAGAAATCATTAAGCCATACAAGATCAACAAGCCCAATTTTTGACACTCAAATCTGGTAAGACACTTAAAAAAGAATGTAATTTCATAGCTTTTATTGAGTGACCTTAAAAGGGGCAATATAAGACAGAAATAGTGCTTTTGTGCCTGCTGTGTGTCCTATTCACGCTCTGCAGAGCATGGCAAACAAGCATGTGAACACAGCAGTCAGACAAAATGTTCAACATTAACTGAAAAATGACAACAAAACATCTGAATAATAAAAAAGACAGAAAAAAGGAGAAAAAACATTGGTCTCACTCATGCTATTTATTTAGTTGTAAAAATTAAAGAAAAAAAATTTAGTGGCGTTATGTTAACTTAAAGGTCAAAGCATCAGTGGTAATAAGGGTGGCGACCTTTAATGCAGACGGTCAGATCTGAGCAGACAGCCATTACTGATCTCCTGCAACACTCCTGCTCCAGGCGTTTTTTTTTTTTTTTTTTATGAAATGTCACACGCCATTCCTTTGGCCACATTTTCAGAAGAAAGCAAGCTGACAATCCCACAATTAAGGTTAAACAGATATTTTATACATTTCTATGAAAAATTATTATAGCACTCCTTAAAGTGATACATCATACCTGACAGGTTGGTTTTTCCCTTTTTGCTAAATTTTCTTTTAAATTATAAATTCAATTTGGGACAGTTTTATCTGGGTTTAACACGTCTGGATTTGTGCAACAGTAATTCCAATTTAGAAGGCTTTATTCTCCGCAATAATGAGTAACACTGAATTTTTACAGTCAAACAAATGCAATTAGATCACACCATTAGAGTCTCGTTTTAATTGACCAGACGGAAATCTGTGTTTTTGTTGTCTGGCTGCCATTTTAGTTGAACTGCCTTTTAAATTGTTTTAAACATTAATTATGTCATTGTGGTCAGAGAACAAAAGCAAAACCTTGGCCGCTTGGCCAAGTACCACCCTGAAAAAAGGCTGAATTCTTTTGTACTTCCTTTTTTTTCCCAGAAAGAACAAAGTTAGACTTTATTTCGGTCCAACAGCTGATTCCAGTTCAAGAGGATTTGTTTTTTGTAGCAGAGGTGGTAAAATAGGATTGAAGGTGTTGTTTTGTTCTCGTCTGGCCTTATACAGTTTCTTTGATTTGAGGTTTCTTATTTTACAGGTTCAATTACAACATTAAAAAAAATGTTCAAAAGTTTCAGTAAGATTTTTTTTTTTAGCAACACTTAAAAATAAAGGTTCCAAAAGGGGGTTTTCACAGCGATCCCATAGAACCATTTTTGGTTCCCCAAAGAACCTTTCAGTTCTTAGAACTACTTTTTTTTTCTTAGTATGAAGAACACTTTAAAAATCTAAAGAACCTTTTCCACATTAAAGAAGCTTTTGTTCAGTGGAAAGGTTCTGTAGATGTTAAAGGTTCACTAAACCATCAATGTCAATAAAGAACGAGTGAAGGATGGAAAAGACATATTTCTAATTCCAATTCATATAAATGCCTTTGAACTTTCTATTCATCAAGGAATCCTGAATAAAATGTATTACAGTATCCACTTTCCACAAAAATATTAAGCAGCGAAGCTGTAACGTAGGGGGGCTCATGGTAAGATCCATTTGCAGCTTTATTGAAGTTAGAGTGGTCATACAGGCAGGGTCAGACAGGAGCAAACAGGAATCACAAGGAACAGGCAGAATCGTGGTCAAAATACAGGCAATGGTCAAAGGCAGGCAGATATCAATCACGGAACAGGATAACAAGGCAAGTGTCAAAGACAGGAACAGACAGGAACAGACAGGAACAGACAGGAACAGACAGGAACAGACAGGAACAGACAGGAACAGACAGGAACAGACAGGAACAGACAGGAACAGACAGGAACAGACAGGAACAGACAGGAACAGACAGGAACAGACAGGAACAGACAGGAACAGACAGGAACAGACAGGAAAACAGGATAACGCTTAGAATTGTCACAGGGTGAATCAATACTTCGCGGTGAGGTGGTGTGTGTGTGGAAGTCCTTTATAGTCCAGGTAATGAGCTGCAGCTGGGTGTGGTGATCAGTGATTAGTGTGAAGTGTGTGCAGGTGAGTGACAGAGAGGATGATGGGAGATGTAGTCCAGGAACAGTGACAGGAACAGACGGTGATCATGACAGAAGCAGTTTTCAGCACTGACAATAAGAAATTTTACTTAAGCAACAAATCAGCATTTTATTATTTCTGAAGGATCATGTGGCACTGAAGACTGCTGAAAATTAAGCCTTGCCATCACAGGATTAAATTACATTTTAAAATATATTAAAATACAAAATAGTTATTTTAAATTTTATTGACATTTCAAAATATTACAGTTTTTACTTGTATTTTTAATCAAATATATGCAGCTCTGGTGACAATGAGAGACTTCTTTCAAAAACATTTAAAAAATCTCAGGATACAAACTAAATTTTAACAGTAAAAAGTACCTTTAATTTAATTGACACAAACAACCTATCATATGAGCAACATATTCAATGAGGACGGCATTTTGCTCTGATCTGATCAGACTCTTTTAAAATAGTGGTAGCAAATTCATTTTAAGTACTGAACCATACAAGTCACAGCAGGGAAGACAGGAGAAAAGAAAGCAGAAAAAGGTGGAAGAGGGAGAGTTATCGAACAACAACTGAAGGAAGTAAGGGGGTGACACAGAGTTTGTTGCCTTTCTGGGTCATCTTAGTTTGCAGTGACGACCCTGGCTGGTTTATTCAGAGTTTTGAAGTTTGTATTAGAAAAAGTTCTTTAAACCAAAACAACATCATCACTATTGCAATTAGAAACATTATGCAATTCTAAAATAGATTCATATGTTGGGCTGTTGGTGTAACGCAATTGAAAAACAGCATGTAACCTACGTTAATCAGGGGTCATTAGACAGAAACTCACAACATCCTACATGATAACTCCATTATGTTTGTAGATGATAAACACGGTGTCCAGAATCACTCGCAACTGTAGGGTGCTGGAGGTGTGAAAAGGGTGTAACAGCAGGTGCTAAATGATTTTGAAAAAAAAAAACATCACACAAAATGTGTCAGTGCTGTTTCTGATGCATGAAAAAATTAAAAGCAACCTAAGCACTTCAGAAGCTGTGACCAGCTGTGACTATGCTGAAAAAATTCTCACATATGCTTTTATACAGGCCTATAAAATAATAGACTTACACGCACAGCAAATGTAGCACACAACAGTGTACGATCCGGTTCAAACAGTATTAATTATTTTTCTATCGTGTAAACGTGCAAGACGGCCATCCTTGACTGTGCATGGGAGCGGAGTTTACAAGATATGGAAGCTCAGAATTGTGAGACAAACTAAGAATTGCAAAAAAAAAGAAGAAGAAAAAAGAACAGAATTGTGAGATAAAAAGTCTGAATTAATTACCTTTTTTATTAAGCGGCAGAAACAAGCTTCCATAACATGGCTACGTGTCAAGTTAAGAAAAGTTTTAAAAATGCATTTTGAGAGCATTTAAATATTTTGTTTGTTTGTTTTCAATGTAAACATGCGCTAGACAGTAGTCTTTGACATGCCATGTCTCTGTTTTAATAGTGGTTATAAGAAATGCAACTTTTAAAAAAATAATGAATAAAAATGAAATATATATATATATTACAAACCAGATTCCAAAAAAGTTGGGACACTGTACAAATTGTGAATAAAATCAGAATGCAATGATGTGGAAGTTTCAATAGTTTATTCAGAATACAACATAGATGACATATCAAATGTTTAAACTGAGAAAATGTATCATTTTAAGGGAAAAAAGAAGTTGATTTTAAATTTCATGGCATCAACACATCTCAAAAAAGTTGGGACAAGGCCATGTTTACCACTGTGTGGCATCCCCTCTTCTTTTCATAACAGTCTGCAAATGTCTGGGGACTGAGGAGACAAGCTGCTCAAGTTTAGGAATAAGAATGTTGTCCCATTCTTGTCTAATACAGGCTTCTAGTTGCTCAACTGTCTTGGGTCTTCTTTGTCACATCTTCCTCTTTATGATGCGCCAAATGTTTTCTATGGGTGAAAGATCTGGACTGCAGGCTGGCCATTTCAGTACCCGGATCCTTCTTCTATGCAGCCATGATGTTGTAATTGATGCAGTATGTGGTCTGGCATTATCATGTTGGAAAATGCAAAGTCTTCCCTGAAAGAGACGACGTCTGGATGGGAGCATATGTTGTTCTAGAACTTGGATATACCTTTCAGCATTGATGGTGCCTTTCCAGATGTGTAAGCTGCCCATGCCACACGCACTCATGCAACCCCATACCATCAGAGATGCAGGCTTCTGAACTGAGCGCTGATAACAACTTGGGTTGTCCTTGTACTCTTTAGTCCAGATGACATGGCGTCCCAGTTTTCCAAAAGGAACTTCAAATTTTGATTCGTCTGACCAGAGAACAGTTTTTCACTTTGCCACAGTCCATTTTAAATGAGCCTTGGCCAAGAGAAAACACCTGTGCTTCTTGATCATGTTTAGATATGGCTTCTTTTTAGTTTTAGCCGGCAACTGCGAATGGCGCAGTGGCACAGTGTGTTCACCGACAATGTTTTCTGGAAGTATTCCTGAGCCCATGTTGTGATTTCCATTACAGTAGCATTCCTGTATGTGATGCAGTGCCGTCTAAGGGCCTGAAGATCACGGGCATCCAGTATGGTTTTCCGGCCTTGACCCTTAAGCACAGAGATTGTTCCAGATTCTCTGAATCTTTGGATGATATTATGCACTGCAGATGATGATAACTTCAAACTCTTTGCAATTTTTCTCTGAGAAACTCCTTTCTGATATTGCTCCACTATTTTTCGCCGCTGCATTGGGGAAATCGATGATCCTCTGCCCATCTTGCCTTCTGAGAGACACTGCCACTCTGAGAGGCTCTTTTTATACCCAATCATGTTGCCAATTGACCTAATAAATTGCAAATTGGTCCTCCAGCTGTTCCTTATATGTACATTTAACTTTTCCGGCCTCTTAATGCTACTTGTCACATCTTTTTGAAATGTGTAGCTCTCATGAAATCCAAAATGAGCCAATATTTGGCATGACATTTCAAAATGTCTCACTTTCCACATTTGATATGAGGGTCTTTTTTTGTTTGCGCTGAAGTAATTTTAAAATAATAAAAAAAATAGTCTGGCCAATACGGGGCCCCTAGGCTGCAGCCTAGGCAAGCCTGTGCGTTAATCAGTGCCTGCTTAGGTATGACATATTTTTGCTCAGTATATACTGGATTATAATTTTCTGACTACTTTTCACAGCTGTTGTCCTATGTTATATAGCTAAAAACCTTTTCATGTCATTACAGGTCAACCTGCTTAAAGATTATGGAGACTGACCCCGACTGAACACCATCCCTACATCAGGGCCAAACCAGCATTAAACACAGGGTGCGTCTCAGTCAGCTCCCTAGTTCAGTGGTTAGGGCACTGATCAGGGTGTCAGCTATTTTAAGGACTGTCTCAGTCGCAAATAAAAAATATAAGTTCTGCTCTTCATTAATACCAGTGATGACATTGTACAAAGAGGATGTTGTCATGTTGCCAGAAATATAGTTATCAGTGTCCTAATGTGTAATGAGCCAGGGTTCTTTCCAGTGCCTGAATTTGTGTACACAATATACCGATTCAAGAGCTCAGGAGCTGATTGAGACACACACAAATACACCAAGTAAGGAAAAACACAATGAAGCCAGTTGAGACTATGATCCATCAGGCTTGAGAATGTGATTGGCTTCACTTTGAGAAGACGCAGGAGGCTGGAGGAGATCTGCATGTGCAGAAGTAAACCGACAGCTGCAGCATAGACTTGATAAGTACAGGGTGTCTGATGTTTGTTTTGGAGATGATGAAGATGATGATGTTAATGTACTATACGGCTCTCCCAAACCTGGGAACCTTAATGGCATTATTACATTTTTGGTGCCTCCGATTCCAGATGAAAAGAACATTCACAATCCATTTTAAATGCTTCTGTTAACCTTTATGCACCTCAGATTTGATCTGTCTGCACAACACATATCTCTCATGTTTTCCCAAAGGCAGTATTCAGAACAATCAATGAAACTGTCATTTTTATATGCAAAACCTGAAACTTTCAACTGTACAGGCAGAAATGATGATTTGCACAGAATTATGTCCTTTGTTTGAACAGAGTAGCAGTGATTATTGACTTTTTTGAGATTTTCTGAGAAACCATCCAATCTGAAAGCACATGCTTGAATCTTTTACTGTAGTGTAGAAATGTGCTGATGTATCGCACCTAGAATACTATAGGTTTATTTTCTATATATAAACTTTGTTTACTTCCACTGTGCACATGTGCAGTTTAAGAATACATTTTGTGTTGAATAAAGCATGTACAATTACATTTTTCAAACTGTGGTGTTCTTTATTGTCTTCTTGTAATCAACACTTCAACAGAAGTGTTAAATGAAGTATGCAAAACAAATGTTGTACACACAGGGTAAGTGATTTGTAGTTTTTTTTTATTTAAATGAATTCAGTTATATGCACTTATACTGGTACTAAGATAGTTAATAATATCTATGAGCCATAAACCAGATATTTAACTTTATTTATGAATGAGGATGGATGCAGCAATGTGGGGTTAGCGCTCCAAGTTATTACAGGCTGGTTGTATGGATAAATGTTCAGAATCAGAATGAGCTTTATTCACCAAGTGTGCGCAAACACTCAATTAATTTTTTTTTCTCTTGGTACATACAGTGTGGCTTGAATGTTTGTGAACCCTTTAGAATTTTCTATATTTCTTTAAAAATATGACCCAAAACATCATCATATGTTCACAGAAGTCCTAAAAGTAGACAATGAGAACCCAATCAAACCAGTGAGATTGTTTGGTCTATCTCAGCAGTCTAACAATGCCAAAATGATTGAAATGGCCAATCAAATAAAAGTTAGCAGGGTTTACTACTCTCAGAAGCAGAGCCTCAATTCCAGTATAAGTGTCAGTTTAAAGGTGCAGTAGGTGATCTGGGAAATGCTAACATTAGCCTGCTAGCATTGGACGCATCCCACCCTCCCTGAAAATCGCCATTCAAAGCTACGCCTTCGCAATGTTGCCAGGGTTTTCCCGCACAACTGAGCTATTTTGAAAAAGCTATGTGGGAGAAATTACTCTTTCACTGACACTGTCGTTGAACTAATTCGTAAAGGTACACAAACTACATAAGCTACATTATGTGTTACTATCAAAACACATCAAAATCGAATAATAACATGTACCTACACTCTAAAAAATGCTGGCTTAAAAGCAACCCAATTTGGGTTATTTGGCAACCCAGTGCCAATGGGAATCTGTGGAAAGAAAACTGGTATCAGTAGGCTGTTCCAGTTCATTCAATGACAATCTTATATATTAGTTTTTGAAAAGTTACATCAAATTTTTTTAAAAACCAGCAGGCATTTAAGTATCAATCGTCAAAGCTAGAAAAACTACCCAGCACCTTTTCCCACATTTGTCTGCAGTGTGGAAAAGCAATGTTAATTCTTTATGTCAGAGTTAATGATTTTAGATCTTTTCTGATCCAGCCATTTTTTTGTCGTAGCCTTTTTCTAAGACTGTCTTTCTTTTCGTAGATCCTTTGCCAGTGCCACTTGTTGTCAGTTCAGATGGAAAGTTAGATTGTTGCTGTTCGCCTGCCATTCTCGCTGTCTGCAGTGTACAAGAAATGCGCTGATGACGTATGATGTCTGCATGAACAGGCTGCACGGTGGTATGCAAACACACACTGACTGACAGGGAACACATGCTATAATTTAGTTCAGACCGAGTGCAATGATATGGTCCTACACCTTCCACAGACAATATATCATAGACTGTAAAAAAAATATGGACGTAGTGTCCGTGACGTCACCCATAGAGTTCTGAACAACAGTTTTGAAGCGAAAATGAGGCCGCTGCCATTTTAGCAGCACGTGACCGCATGTCACTCCCGGATAAGTGGAAATGGGCAAAGTAGCCCATGTAACTGGTTGCTCAAACCACGTCTGCCTAGCTCGACGTGACCATGTTAGCAGGAGCTATCTATCTTACAATCTAAAATATTAATAAAGATAACATGCTATATCATTAGAAAGTTCTAAATGTTGTTATTTATTTTATTTTTTCTTTTATAAGATATAGATGCTCCAACACCAGTAATTAATGTGTGTCGGGTGTGCAAATAACAACAACAAAAAAAATCAGACAGAACTTCATACCTTTATAATGAAATAGAGATCGCGAAATGAATCCAGGCTGTGGCACTTGGGTAAAATGTCCATTGCAAAACAAAACACAGTACTTTTTTGTCCACGAAAGCGATAAATCCATGAAATATTGATATATTATCCATTGTTTGCATCACATTTCTACTGGATGATCTGCTCTCCGTCATCGTTCTTCAAGAAATAATGCACTCTGAGCGTTTATGTTGTAAAACTGTCTGTGATCGTATATATCTCACAAAATGAGCTCGCGTCCAAAGTATAATTTTTCAAAATAGCGCAGGAGTTTTAGTTATAATATCCAAGCAGTGCTGTTTTATATCCAAGCAGAGTTTTATATCCTCCTGCTATTGTCATTATAGTAAATCTCAGGAACTTTTAGCCAATGCCAAGATCTTCCGCATGCGAGCACATCTACGCACATCTGTCTCGACTATTAATGCAGCAAGCCATATTTTATAACTGTATAAAAAAAAAAAAAAGAGAGAAAAAAAGCACAAACACGGCAGAGATGACAAATTCAGCGGCTGGAATTAGCTGTTAATTAGTGACGGCTCACAGACAGCAGCAGCAACCTACCTGTCAGTCAAGTGACCACGCCCTTAATTATGCAGAACTTTAAGGCTTAGTATAATTAAAACGGTTGAGTTATAAAAAAAATTCACCCCCCTCAGAGTTGTCATGAAGGGCAAAATTAGCTATACAGACCAAAATCACAATTTGAACCAGACTATAAACATGTTTTTTTTTCTGCTGTAAACTTAGCCATTTTAACATGGGACTCAATGAGATTCTGCTCTCTTCTGCAGCCTGCCTCTAGCGGCCAGTCGATGAATCGCAGTTTAAGTCACTTCCGTATTGGCTTTACGAGAAACTGGGGGAGGTTGCCGCTTGCAATATATATTTATAAATATATGTTTAGACTGCTTAACTCGGTGATTGCTATCAGGATATGAGGAAACTTTTAACCAGCATAAAAGATGTTTCTGTAGAGAATCACCTTTTGCACCTTTAACGTTGAAAGAGAGTGATAGAAGATGTAAAGAGCGAAACATTTAATGTCAATTGTTTTGCAATAGAAATGTTAAACAACCAACAGTAACATCCAGTGATGCACACTACTCGACTACTCTCAAATATGGCCGCTTTGAATTGAAAATATGCATTTACATGATTAATGTAATTCCTGAGTGTGAACCCCCAACCCCTCAATCAAACACACAAAGTGGAAATCTTCACTAAGCATTCCTCTTAACAGTCTCACAACTACTTTGTCTAAAACCTATTTAAAGTGCATCTCCTGATGAGGCTTAGCAATTAGACCCAACTCCACTGGCTCTCAATTCTTCTGTCTCTCTTCAGCACATGACTGGGAAAGATAGAGCTGCACTCTGCCTGTTTATCATTTCAAATTATGTGGTAATTTTCTGCCCTAAATTATAGGTGCAGAAGATGATTATTACTGCATTGTTTACCAGGACTGGATGCCTCAGATCAGGCTGATGCTTACATGCCTCCCTGATGCAGAGGAATGAGACAAAAAGAAAATGGAACAAAATAGAAAAAGACTAGACTTTGTGTCAATGCGTCAATTAATTGATGCAATCAAATGACAGGGACAATGACTCACCTTGTTCCAAAAAAACAGACAAACCCAGTGACATTTTACACGTACAATCAAAACTCACGATTACAGTCTGTCTCATGACCCTACATTCACTGGGAAGCACATAAACATCCATATGCATTTGTGGGGTGCTGAAGTGGACAGGAAGGAAATATATATAAGGGCATGTAAGCAAAACAGGCTGTAAATGAAGTTTTTCTTAGATCTCATTCCTAATGGTCACAATTATGTCAGAGGTAAAATGCGCAACATAGACCTGCATAAGCACAGCTGGGCTGCACATGGCTCATTCTGTTTTTTCCACCCTTTTCATTGGTCTTTATTCTTTTACTACACAGTAGGTTTTCACTCCTCCATTTTGTCTTCACCACATGCTCCCACACTTTTGACACTCTCACAACTGTGATTCATCATAACAAGCAGCCACCCCATCCACATCCTGTCATTCAGTGCCAACGAAGAGATAGACCTGTTCCCAGTTCCTCACCCTTCCCCTCTCTCCTTTTATGCCATCTTAGATAAGGGCACCGAGCCACATGCTGCGATCGGGAAATTCAATTACCCATCTGTTACGTAAACATTTGTTCAGTAATTCAAACGAATAGTCCTTCGGTTTCATTAGGCATCTGGCACACAGTTTTACTGACGTGGTAATGTAGAGTATTGTGAGTGGCACGTATTAATGGTTTGTGACAGGGTGATAAATACAGAAACAAAAAATGTTGACAACCCCCACAAAACCAATAAACCTTTACTTTGTGCTATATTTTGCATGTGTGCATTTTTATATCTTGAAAAACAAAGAGTTTGAGGGAAACAACAGCTTTGCGTTCATTTGCAGGGAGTATAAGCACCATGTAAACAAATAACCGTAGTTTAAATGTACAGTGAAACCTTGTGTCAGAAATGTGCAGTAGTGATTTCTGAACTTTCATTCTAACTCTAGCAGCAAAAATGAGTTAATTCCTCCATAAATGATGAAATCTGTCCATTTCAACTTGCCATTAAAAGCGGCACTTGTGTTACATTTCAAGGATAATATATTATGTGCCATATTTGATAAAAAGAGAATTTAACTAATAATCAACAGATATTGTGTATGAAAAGTGCATCAGATTAAGAAAAAACAAAAACAAGAGACGATAAAGATTGATTTAAAAAACAAAACAAAAAAAAAAAACACAGAATAAAAAACATTTCCTTCCATTTCATTTAGCAGTCCTAGTACGAAGACGTTTCTTGATAAGGTTTTCACTTTCTTTCTCCCCTGGATTTCGGCCAATGATCTACAAGAAAGTCAAATGTCAGCTGTTACTGAGAATGTAATTTTAGAATAAAAACAATGTAACTTTACATTAAAATTAACTGAAAACATTTATATTTAGGTCAAGTACACTATCGTGTCATTAAGATTTGGGGTCAGTCATTTTTAAAAAAATAAATTAATATTTTTAATCAGCAAGGACATTAAACTGATTAAATGTGATATTTCTACAGAACATTGCTATTTCAAATTAGGGTTTGAATGACTTAAAAAAAAAGAGGGGGGACAAAAAAGTAGACAGTTTAACAATTAAGTAAGTAGACAATTAAAAAACAAGATTTGTGAGTTATATGTTTTAGCAAATTAACTTTTCAAATATATGCTAGAACTTTTCAGTTCCTAAACTATTTTACTGATAAATCAGAGAACAGCGTTGACTGAATATTTCTGTGCGCACAATCTGCACGTGATGTGCGCGCTACTGTCTGTGTGTGTTACAATGTAGCAGCAGATTAGTTTAGAACATCGATTAACTTATGTGTACAATAAGCTTTTTAAAACGTGCATTCACCCGATCAATATTGAGCATGGACTTCAAGATTTCTTATCCTGTTGCGCCCTCTATAGGCCATAATCAGCGGCTAGTCGACTTCAAGCTTAAAGCGTCACGGCAGAGCATTAAAGTCGAGTAGTCGATTAGTCTGTGCAACCCCTATTTCAAATAAATCCTGTTCTTTTAAATCCTGAAAGAAAAATAAAATTAAACGGTGAGCACAAGAGAACCCAAACTTTGTTTACCATTACATTACCTGATGGGCTGGTATGTCCATTGGGGAGGAGATATCCGGTCTGTCGTGTTTTCGTTTGTCACGTTTGGATTTAAGTTTTAGAGACTTCGCCCCACCATCAGGGGACTTCCCGCTCATCAATCCCATGATCCTCTTTGCTGAGACAGAGAAAGAATGTGATTGTCAGATAAACAAATACGACACCTGAGTATGACTCAGAAATGAAGTCTAGAATATGTCTAGACAGTCTATGGAATATGTCTAATCCTGACCTTTACTCCCAAGAAAGGTGGGAGAGCCTTGAAGAAAATCTCCAATCTTCTGGATCGTTTTGTCTTTTTTCCCTCTTTGGTTTGACTCCTGGGAGTTTGAGGGCTACGAGGAAGAAGAACAGAGTTCATCAGTCACTGTAATCACAAAATACCGCTAGGATCATGATTCACAATTCTTCCAATCAAAGTTTTTGAGTGTGTGATGCAGTGACTCTGTGCCACCTAACTCCTCTGTCCATACTTCCTTCTACCTGATTTCTACCTTATTACAACCTAATTATTCACTTTGTTCTAGACCAGGGGTTTTCAAAGCATGGAGGTGTCAGGGAACGCGCAGAGTAGGGCTGGGCTTAAAGTGACAGTCCTTAATGTTAATCAAACAAAAGAAAAAGAAAGCATTCACTGCTCTTGACTGAATATAAGGGAAAAGCACATTGGAATAATAATAATAAAAAAAAACGTGTTGTGTGTGAATGCTTTCTTTAAAAAAATACTTGCCGTTTTCTCATTTTTGTTGTCAGTTTATTTTGTCATTGAGAGGAAGGTGCACAGCACGTACACATTAATCTAACTGGCGCTCTCAGCAGTGTGGGCGGTGTTGAATGTTCGCTAACAGTATCCATCTTATTTTTTAATGTGGAAGTAAGGTGTTTTCTGTGAATGTGTGAGATTCAGGTTTATTAGCCGCGCCCGCTATAGGGAAATAACAGGAAGAATATTAAAGTGCAGTAAACTGTAAAACTGTTTGCACTACAAACAAGCATGTTTATAATTAAGACAATGCATTAAAATAATATGCTAAGAAATACCAGTTTGCAATATCAAGCAGCATAACAAGCTGTTTTGTACAGCTAAAAATAACTAAACGAATGACACCGGAAGCCAGACACTTTAAATTACAAATGGCCGCACCCACTGTTACCTGTTAAAAAGAAAAAAAAGAAAAAAAGTGGATATTGCGAAGAATTTTGCGGTGAGTATATGGACCTTTACATAGCTTAATTATGAATCTGTGTAGCCTAGATGTAATCCATACAGTGTAATTCATATAGGCTATGCGTAATTCTCATGTATGCTGTGTTAGAAGGGAAGCCCACTGTCTTTGACTTTGAAAAATATCATACTGTGAGATCGATTCCACTGGTCATTATTACAGAATACATTTCTTAATACATTTACTTCAATATAATAATGTTTCGTAACTCACCTCTTCCTGATGAGGTGTTAGGCGAGGAGTCATTCTACTCCTTGTATTCCTAATGTTCTCACTTTCCACCCCATCCTGAGGAATAGCAAAGTGCAAGAGTAAACAAATATTTTAGAGTTAGGAAGGTTAACGTAAATGCTTTGGTTTCTTTAAGGCCTGTTTCACACATTGTGTCTGCAAAGTGTGAGCAAAGCAACAACTTCAACAGCAGGCTCGTTTTGTGCTTTCACACTAACAGTTTCTGCTGTGTAACAAATCTATGGCTCTATGGAAATCAAAGAGATTTATGGTTTACAAGATTAAATATTTATTGTAATAAAGCCTACTATTTTATAAAATGGTTATTGGAAATGGGAACATTACAAACTTGACCAGCATGAAATCTTAAACCAGGATGGACATCAGATTTAGCACTACTGATTTATACGATACCATTTAAAAGTTTAGGGTCAGAAAGTTTTTTTTTTTTTTTAAAGAAATTAATATGCTTTAATTGATCAAAAGTGACAGTCAGGCATTATATTTCATATGCTGTTCTTTTGAACTTTCTATTTAAGGAATCCCGTTTCCACAAAATTAAGCAGCACAATGGTTTTCAACATGGATAATAATAAGAAATGTTTCTTGAGTAGCAATATATTTGATTTCTAAAGGATCATGTGACGGAGTAAAGGCTGCAGAAAATTGAGCTTTGCCATTACAGAACTAAAATACATTTTAAAATATATTAAAATAGAAAACAGTTATTTGAAATTGTAATACTATTTCACATTTTTACTGTATTTTTAATCAAATAAATGCAGCCTTGGTGAGCATAAAGGCTTCTTTCAAAAAAAAAAAAAAAAAAAAAAAAAAAAAAAAATTACCAACCCCAAACTTTTAAACAGTAGTTTACATGCAAATGGTCATAAATCTACACTGGACTCAAACCACAAAGTGTAGCTATAAATAATCTAAAATATGCATGTGAAAATGATTTTCTTTATTAACTGCAGAAAATGTGCTGTTAACCTGAGTTAGTATGAATGCTGTAACCTCTGAATATGGATGGCAAAATTAATATGTGCAGTTCTCACACCACAGACAGTGAAACAGGCCTTATTTGAATCTCAATGCTTGGCTGTGATCGGTCGTATTAGATGTGATGGATGTTATGAACACTGATGAACTAGTTAAGGAAAAAACAATTACCCAGTCGCAGTGGTTAATTAACCCTCTGTTGATGTTCAGGGCTGCGGGTAATTATATAATGTAAAATGCTAAATGCATATGGAGAAACACACAGCACTTAGTATCTGACTGATCTGAATCTTTAATCTTTACTGACAAAACACAAATTGGTTTCAGGTCAGCTGGAAAGAGTGGCGGTGAAATTCTTGACACTGAAACACAGCACAAAACCCTGAGGATTAGTTGACAGATCTAGTGCCAAGAGTGTGGAGTGCATTAAAGCATCTTTAATAAGACAGCAGAGCATCTGTCTGATCCCTCTCTTACACACATGCATGAACAAATACTACATGAAAAAAATATTTAAATCTGCAGAATAAATAAATAATTCAGTCTGAAAGACTTAGTCTCTCTCCAGTGACTCATCAGTTTTCAGTCTCTTTCTTTCTCTCTCTCCAACCTGTCTGCATTTTCCCTCCATCACTCCCTTCCTGTCACTATCCGTCTCTGTAGACAACAAGATTGCATCTGTGACATTGCATGTGACAGCCAATGCCACGCTCGTAACACCCGCTAACCTAAACGGGGCGGACAGGGGCGGATCTCTGTCTGTCACACCTGTCACCTGCTCTCCGACTTGCAAGCTCGCATTAAACGTAACTAATGCCCTGACTCCCAGGAACTTGCCAAGCCATTCACCATTCAAAAATCAAGACTGATGGCTTGTTCTGCAGTCAGGTGCTGCCATGAAATGGGAAAGTGTAATTACAATAATTCAGGTGTCAAGGGTGAACGTATCACACGATTACAATGATTTCCCCAATTATGTGAAAAGTTATGACCTTGAGGATTTTGTGGGTGAATGATGAATTATGGGTCTATTTTAAGTTCTACAGAGCATTATCTCCCAAAGCCTTTGTTGTTTATGCATCATGTAGAAAAAAATGCCCAGCCACTGAGGGCATGGACAGCTCTTAAAAGGTAATA
Organism: Chanodichthys erythropterus; assembly: GCF_024489055.1. Lineage (NCBI taxonomy): Eukaryota > Metazoa > Chordata > Actinopteri > Cypriniformes > Xenocyprididae > Chanodichthys > Chanodichthys erythropterus. Next base: position 20,579,516 of record NC_090238.1, on the reverse strand, counting down.
TCACCATAATGGATCTGTAAAACCACATACTGTAGCAAAACCCCTCCATTTACACACCCACCTTGATAGAAAGGTTAAAATTTCTTTGATGCATCAAAAGCTTCAGGGATAATGACTCAGAAGCTGCATTTCCACCATCAGGAACTCTACCCAAATGGCCCGGATAAAATGGTCACAATAACTTTATTAGTAACTATAAAGTGTTAAAAGGTGCAGTATGTGGGATTTCTGTCCGCTAGAGGCCTATTCAAAACAAAGGCGTAGCTTGATGACGCCAAATTTGAGCGCAGAATCTTGGGGCATGTGGTCTTCACATCAAAGGATGGTGCAAAAGAATAGGGATAGGACGCAGGAAGATGCTGGATGGCTTGTGTTGATAAATGACATGCAATTCATTTAAAAACATATTGTATGATGGAGAAAATTCTGTATTACTGTTACTAAAAATAAAGCTGCATCTGATTATGCTATGTTAGCTACTTCACAAAATAGTGTTTTTCTCTGAGGCATGGTACTCGCAAAAAAAAAAAAAAAAAAAAAAAAAAAATCAAGAAAATTAGATTTAAACGATAAGACTAAATGTGTTGAGCTATATAACAACACTTTTCTGTCTATAAATAAATCAAAACAGTTGTTCCCTTGTCTATTAAAGCATGTAATATATTAAAGCGTCATTGGTGTTTCCATGGCTTCTACAAAGTAAAATTGGAAACCGAGGCAGACTGAGGGTAACACGGGTATGACGCAATTGACAGGCGACTCCTCATACGTCCCGGAGCCTTGGTTAAAATTGCAATTTTCTCATGATTTACAAATAGTTGGAAACATTTGGGATATTGTAAGTACTCAAGTGAACAAAATATATAACACTGAACTTGGTTTTTGGATATTTTACTGCAAAAATCTTACATATTGCACCTTTAAGAAGACTACTGGTAGTTGCAAAAGTTTATACTTTATAGGTACTCTCTGTTCAAAGAGGTCTGGACTAGGCCATGTTCTGCTTTTAACAAGGGAATTGGTTGCCTTTAAAGTCAAAGTCAACATGAAACAGCATTTACAAACTTTACTTTTGTAATGTGACATTTCAGAGTAAAACACAATATTCAATGAGAATAAGATAGATTTTACTGATCAGGAACAGTCTGGATTGTAAAATTATTAACTGCTTAACTATTAAATTAACTAATTAAAATGGTTGCACAACCTTTAACAGTAGAGACTTCTTTCAAAAACAATTAAAACAAATCTTACTGACCTCGAAATTTTGAACAGTAGTGCAACTACAGTATTTGGCTACTGGCTAACATCATGTCTGGCCTAGGTGATAGAAAAGTCCTATGCAATTAGACCAAGCATGTGTATTAAAGGAATAGATGACTCAATGAAAATTCTGTCATTAGATATGTTATTTTTCTGTGGAACTGAAAAAAATATCTGAGGTTGGATGTCATTTGTTAATGACATCCAACCTGTGCCACAAAGACTTGGAATGCAGGTTTTTCCTTTTTTTCTTTGTATTAAATACAGCTGCATCCGTTGTGTTCCACTGAAAAGATAACAGCATATGGGTTTGGAACGACATGAGGACAAGCAAAAACAGAATTTTCATTTTCGTTTCTTTTAAAAAAGTAGAGTCAATTTGGGTTTCATGTTGATTTTAAGGACAAGCTCTGCCAGTATTTAATGGAACACTTACATCACACAGACTTGCTCAAATTGATTTGGTGTGAAGGAAAAAATCCAGAGGGCAATAAGTAATAACATAATTAATGGATTTATACTTCTAATCTCTGTGGATTAACCTGAGGAAATTAACATGACCCCAAGTGTCTGTTTTAGCTGTGAATGTTTGGTTCCAGACCATTAGGAGTCCTGAAGGTAGAAGAGCTGTTGTAGTAGGATTAAACAGGAAGAGGGTACCTGAGGATTGGGTTCAGAGAAAGCTTTCTTTTTCACCATGCAGCTCCTGCCTCCTTTCTGCTTCAAGCCAACAAAAGCACCATAAAAATAGTTTGTACCATTCATTTACAAAACTCTCCAACAATTAGCAGCTACAGAGCATGTGGAAGCGTGACTCTGTTGCCAGGGACAACTGGTTTGAGAGCACAAGATTCTTTGACAATAAGAGGTCACTCACTTTGAGTGAAGAGCACTCTTTCATTGTGCAACATAACATCTTCACTGCAGTGTTTTGAGAGAACAGCATGACCTACCCAGACTAGAGACTCTTAAGTGCATGGCTACCCATATTATATGTGATATAATAAAATGTTAACAACCTGTTTAGTCAGCATTTATGGTAGATTTGTATTTGTGTATTGGTAATCCCTTTGTCTGAACAATTCAATTAAATTTCTATAAACAGGTTTTTAAAAATCTATAAACCTACTGTGTATTCTATAATTATTGTTATTGCTCCCAGAGTGCTTAAGTTGCCTGGAGAGAGTGTGTGAGGTTAGGCCAAGTCACATTCAACCACACACATAAATTTATTCTCACACTCAGAACTATATGCTTAATAGGACTGCCATTTTGCTGCCCATGCAAAATGAACACTTAAGTGTGAGCAAAATTAGAGCCTTGTTAATGACTAATTAGGACAATTACAGGGCTGCTGGCTGTGCAGATTAGGTCAGCAGCAGACGGTCTACATTATTTATGAAGAATTTTAATAATAATATATATATATATATATATATATATATATATATATATATATATATATATATATATATATATATATATATATATATATATATATATATATATATATATAAAATATAAAAAAATAAGGTTTTAATGTAAATTAAATTAAAGTAAAAAAAACAACAACTAGAGAACTTAGTGTGATAAATCTGCACTAACATTCTGCTAAATTTCCCATGATTGTAAGGCTTACAAATCGAAAAGATTAGACATTTTGCTCAAACACAAGATGATTGAAGGTCATTCCAGTCACAGCACTTTACTCTAATTTGTGTGAACTAAGAACCGTTTTCTACACCTCCTCCATCCGAATCATTTCTCACCTTCTCCATCTCCCCGCTCTTCCTCTTACGTGTGGGTCGGGAGATTTTAACAGTAATGGCAGAATCTTCTCCCTGCCGCTTGAGAGCAAAACGATCTGGCTGCAGGGGGCTGAAGGAAATTTCTAGCTCAGGCCGTGGAAATCTGGAACGTCTGCCTGTATCCGTGGAGATCTCTGATGAATCTAGCACCAGTGGAAAGCTAGTGGATGAACTCTGCGATATAAAGATTATTATCATCAACCTGATTATCATAATCACTGGACTGAAAAATATGTGCATTTATATATTTAGTAGACACTTTTTATCAAAAATGAGCAACAAATTCATCTAACGAAATGTAACATGAGAGGTGCCGGAACAGGTAAACTTGTTTATTTAATGAGAATTAGAGTTAAAATTAGAGTTTTAATTTTTAATTTACTGATATTTCACTAAAATGTGTAAATAAAACGATGTAATGGAAAGGCTGTGGAACTGACACCTAACTAACCTAAATGGTTACCTAACTGGCCAATCAGGCACAATCACTGGCCAAATGCTGATAACCCAAAACATGTCAGGCCAAATATTAGCCTGGATGGATGAAATAATGGTCTATCACTAGTAGAGATTTTGGGCAACATTTGTTAACATTAGTTAATGCATTAGGTATCATGAAATAACAGTGAACAATATTTTAACAGCACTTTTTAACTATGTTATGGTTCAAAAGTTTGCAGTCAGTAAAAATTTTTGCAAGAAGACTCTTCTGTCCACCAAGGCTGCATGTATTTGATAAAAAAAAAAAAATCATCCAGTCTTTAGTGTGACATGATTCAACAGAAATCATTCTAATATGCTGATTTGATGTTCAAGTAACATTTCTTATTAATATCAATTTCTAAAACAATTGTGCTTTTTAATACTTCTGTGGAAACTGATACATTTTTTTCAGGATTCTTTGATGAACAGAAAATATCAAAAGAACAGCATTTATTTAGAAATATATTGTAGCATTATAAACTGCGTTATTTTCGCTTTTATTCAGCAAGGATTTTAATGCATAATAGTAAGGAAAAAAGAGAGAAAAATGTTAATGACCCCAAATTTTTTGAATGGTAGTGTTTACATATACTAATACAGCTTTAAAAATACAATTTTAGGTTTAAATTACTGAATTCAAAATTAATTATTATTATTATTATGAACAAGCATCAATTAACAGTGAAAAATACATAAATAAATTAATATTAATCTAAAAAAATAATAATTATTAGTTCATGATACAACCTTCTGTGGTGTTTATCTATACTGACAGATGGATTGTTCAAAACTAAGAGAGATGAATATGCACTTTTGTGTAAGAATTGTCCAAAAAAAAAAAAAAAAAAAAAAAAAAAAAACTAATATTGCATAAAATAGGTAGAAACTAAATGAAGGGAAAAAAAAAAAACCAGATTGTAATAGTGATTCAACATGTTTACTACAACAACATGATAAACAGGTAGGTTGTACTTCTGTTTTACCTGACTGGTGACAGATCCTCTGGTTACGCTCGTTTGTTTGAGCGTACTGGTGCTCAGAGGCTTAACATCAGAGAGTTCTTCTTCCATCGTCTAGCACAGCAATTAAGAGACAGTCAATAAACATTCCTCACTCTACATCTAATTACAGACTCAATTTAATTACACAGCTATGTATGTCTAATAAACAACACATGTCACCTCAGGTTGGTACAAATTTATATTGAGAACTCCCTGAATGAATACATGTGTACAAATCAGTTTGGGGAGACGATTCTTTGGAAGACATTGATCTACCAAGAAGTAAAAAGTAATCAAGGCCAGTTTCAGTTTTACTATTATACAATAGAATCCATATGAAAGCTCTATTCATATAACTCTCAGTTCCTCCTAGCATTCAGAGAACTCAGCTCATCTGAGGTGAATTATATAAAATAAAAATGGCCGTTTGGAGGACAAGGCCACACTTTACTTAGCAGTGTGTTTTGTAGAAATGTAAAAATGCTGTCTTTTTGACAACATCCAGAGTAAAGCCACTTCAAATGACATTTTTGATCATTTGACAGTGATTATATTTGTCATACACAGACTCTAATGAATCATAGGTTACAGGTGAATTGGTGGTAATAAGACACGTGTGTATGACCTGGGTAGATGAGTTTCTGTGAAGTCTGCCGTCTATGACACTGACACTGAGCTGTTCCTTCAGTTTCTGGATCTCTGCGTCCTTTGCAGCCAGCTCTCCCTGCAGTGCCTCAGTCCTGCTGTCCTCAGTGACCTCCTGAGACAGAGACAGAATATCAAAGTGTTGAATGAATTATAGAACAATATAGCAAACAATCAAGTGGTAACACGGCTATTAGTTTAACTTTTGCTGTTTAACTTTTTCAGAAACTACTTTTTCAGTAAAACTATTGTTGACAATAAAGGTTCTGTGTGTATACATCACATCCAGATGACTTTTGGTCACATAGGCTACATCATTCAATACAAGTACCCAAATTATTATTATATATTTTTAACTAGACAGTGATCCCATTCAGCTTTAGTCCAGCTAAAAGTAACTTTGAACTCTGAATTGTATGTGTAGATTAGCTTGGCTTCAAAAGAGCAGCATGGCTTTTTGAAGTTCTGCTGGAGCGAGTGATTTGAAACTGTAACGCAGTAAACAAATATGGACTGCTTCATAGTCGTGTAACAGTTATAGAAAATTAACTCTTAGAATGTCTGTCAACCAATCAGAATCAACTATTCAGCATTGTTGAACACGATGACACTGCTATCATACTTTCCTACATGTACCTGTACTGCCACTGAGTGAATTACCCCAGGAATTATGAAATAATATCTCAATTAACCATGCTTTCATATCAAGTAATTTAATTTTGAACAAAAACAGATAAATGCGGACAAAATACCTGAAACATGTGAAGACAGTATACATGAAAATGTAACTTGCTTCACTGCAGTGTACATGACATTAAAAAAAAAATATTTGTAATTAAAATTTTTCTAATTATGATAAATATCAATTTTTTAGAACACTGACAATTTTTTGCTCATTGTTATGTGTGAACTTTAAAGGGGTGGGTGATTATGATTTCACTTTTTTAACTTTAGTTAGTCAGTGTGTGATGTTGCGGGTAGAGCACAAACAACATTTGCAAAGTTACGCTGCCAAGAACACGCATCAAAGGGGTGAGGACATGTTATTGCAATACAGTACATAACAAAAATGCAATAGCATGTCATTAACCCTCATGTGGTGTTCAAAACCCTATAACACTTGTGGTGTTTCCGGTCAAAAATGACCGGCCCATAAAAAAAAGCTTATAAATCACTCATTATATCATATTTTCACCCAATCTTGGATTCAATCTTTTTGTCAACATGTTCTCTTTCAATTAGGACTGGTTTTATATTTCTGTTTGCATCTGATTAATCATGGGCCTCATTTATCTGAGAGTAGGCATCTCATTTTTTGAGTAATTTTTTTTAAATTTTTGAATAATTTTGGAAATATTAAATAAAATCTGAAGAAAATTGGTATTGTTGATCACACTAGTCTACTCTAATGTTTCACCAGGAATTTTGTTTTGAAACTTTTGTTTTGTAAAAAATATGGCACATAGTCACACTTGTGTTCCCGGTCAAAAATGACCGGCCTATAAAAAATAGCTTATAAATCACTCATTAAACCATATTTTCACCCAATCTTGGAATCAATCTTTTTGTCAACTTGTTCTCTTTCAATTAGGACTGGTTTTATATTTCTGTTTGCATCTGATTAATCGTGGGCCTCATTTATCTGAGAGTAGGCATGGTCAAAAATGGTCACAATGGCCGACCATTGAAAGTGAATGGGAGAGATTGAAAATAACAGAACAATTTGGTTTTCAGGAGCATGTTCATTATTTTCATGTACACATATGAGCATATGTGCTTGCAAACATCGAGCCCTTGGACCTGTGCATGTAAACTTTTGCAGCGCATTTCTGTGTTTGGTTGCGTTGTGAACTTTTGCAGCATGTTTTTGTATTTGGTTGCGTTGTGAACTTTTGCAGCGCGTTTCTGTGTTTGGTTGCGTTGTGAACTTTTGCAGCGCGTTTCTGTGTTTGGTTGCGTTGTGAACTTATGCAGCATGTTTTTGTATTTGGTTGCGTTGTGAATTTTTGCAGCGCATTTCTGTATTTGGTTGCGTTGTGAATTTTTGCAGCGCGTTTCTGTGTTTGGTTGCGTTGTGAACTTTTGCAGCGCGTTTTTGTATTTGGTTGCGTTGTGAACTTTTGCAGTGCATTTTTGTATTTGGTTGCGTTGTGAATTTTTGCAGCGCATTTCTGTATTTGGTTGCGTTGTGAATTTTTGCAGCATGTTTTTGTATTTGGTTGCGTTGTGAACTTTTGCAGCGCATTTTTGTATTTGGTTGCGTTGTGAATTTTTGCAGCGCATTTCTGTATTTGGTTGCGTTGTGAATTTTTGCAGCGCATTTCTGTATTTGGTTGCGTTGTGAATTTTTGCAGCGCATTTCTGTGTTTGGTTGCGTTGTGAACTTTTGCAGTGCGTTTTTGTATTTGGTTGCGTTGTGAACTTTTGCAGCGCGTTTCTGTGTTTGGTTGCGTTGTGAATTTTTGCAGCGCGTTTCTGTGTTTGGTTGCGTTGTGAACTTTTGCAGCATGTTTTTGTATTTGGTTGCGTTGTGAACTTTTGCAGCATGTTTTTGTATTTGGTTGCGTTGTGAACTTTTGCAGCGCATTTCTGTATTTGGTTGCGTTGTGAATTTTTGCAGCGCATTTCTGTATTTGGTTGCGTTGTGAATTTTTGCAGCGCGTTTCTGTGTTTGGTTGCGTTGTGAACTTTTGCAGTGCGTTTTTGTATTTGGTTGCGTTGTGAATTTTTGCAGCGCATTTCTGTATTTGGTTGCGTTGTGAACTTTTGCAGCGCATTTCTGTATTTGGTTGCGTTGTGAATTTTTGCAGCGCATTTCTGTATTTGGTTGCGTTGTGAACTTTTGCAGCATGTTTTTGTATTTGGTTGCGTTGTGAATTTTTGCAGCGCGTTTTTGTATTTGGTTGCGTTGTGAACTTTTGCAGCGCGTTTCTGTGTTTGGTTGCGTTGTGAACTTTTGCAGCGCGTTTTTGTATTTGGTTGCGTTGTGAACTTTTGCAGCGCGTTTCTGTGTTTGGTTGCGTTGTGAACTTATGCAGCGCGTTTCTGTGTTTGGTTGCGTTGTGAACTTTTGCAGTGCGTTTTTGTATTTGGTTGGTAGTTGGTAGTTTCAGTCCAAAGCGATAACATTAACTAGTATTTTCGGGAAAAAAAAAATCTTCTCCGGTCAAAATTGACCCGAACACCACATGAGGGTTAAAGCAAGATGACATCATAAGTTATAACCATAATTAAACTAAACTCTACCTGTTTTATCTTCATGCAGCATATATTCTCTGGCTCTCTAGGCATCTTACAACAGTTGAGCGATTTATAGATTATCAGGACAGAATATGCTAATCAATGACTTTAAGATATCCCACATCAGGTACATAAATTAAACAACTAACCATTCAGAAAAATCCTGTTGCATTCTACATGTCATTTCTTGAGTCTCTCCATCATTGTCCGACTTAGGTTCGATAATAAATAAAAGGATAAACAGTTTGACATTTTCAGTGAATCTGCATGAGACAATTGGCACTGCTAACACTATGTGCTAACACGAGCTCTTGAAACTCCCCCTTCTTCTTGGCAACAGCAGCTCATTTGCATTTAAAGGGACACACCCCAAAACAGAGCGTTTTTACTTACCCTCAAAAAGTGACAAATTTAGCATGCTATAAAAAATTATCTATGCAGTATTTTGAGCTAAAACTTCACATACATACTCTGGGGATATCAGAGACTTATTTTACATCATGTAAAAGTGGCATTATATGACCCCTTTAAAGTGTGCGTGAACCAGAAGTTGCAACTGACTTTAAAAGAAACACTAGTAAAAAACAATTCTTGATCATTCCTGGTATGTTATTGGTTTATCCAAAGTCTTGATTTGGATGATGCACCTACTGGTTTCAATTCAGTTTAAAATGTGCTTTTATATATCAGACAATTACACTACCATTCAAAAGTTTGGTGTCCGTAAGATTTTTAAATATTTTTGAAAGAAGTCTTTTATGCTCACCAAGGCTGGATTTATGTAAGCTGAAACACAGTAAAACACTGAAATAATATTACAAATTAAAATAACGGTTTTCCATTTTAATATATTTTAAGATTTGTGATGGTAAAGCTGAATTTTCTGCAGCCATTATTCCAGTTTGTAGAGTCACATGTTCACTTTCCGAAATCATTCTGATTTGGTGGCCAAGAAAAAATTCAAATTATGATCAATGTTGAAAATGGTTGTCCTGTTTAATATTTTGTGGAAACAATGATACTTTTTTTTCAGAATTTGTTTATGAATAGAAAGTTCAAAAGAACAGCATTTATTTGAACATCCTTAATGTCTTAACTTTTACTTTTGAACAATTTAATGCATCTTACTGCTCCCAAATGTTTTAAAGATTTTATGTAGATGGTGAGATCTGTAAGCAAAACTTCACTGACCTCTGGTGTTTGGGGGGTGTTACTGAACTGAAGAATCTTGATCTGTTGGTCTTTCTCTGCATTGGATGTGAGGAGTTTCTTCAGCTGAACCTCCAGAGCTGAGACAAGCGTGTCTCTCTCTTTTCTCCAGCTTTCCATCTCTTCCTCACGAGCAGCAAGACGTGTGGCCAGAGAATCCTAATTGACATTTATCAAGACAGTCATTCTCTTGAACTAAAAATACATGTCATGTTGTCTCTGGAAACACACAAGGGTCTTTACCATTTCAGCCTGTTGGCGGGCATGCCGTTCTCGATCATCAGCGAATCGTCTCATGTCCTGGTTCCTCCTCTCCTCAGCCTCTTTGGCCTGACCAATCAGAACCAACTTCTCCTCCATCCACTTCCTACGCTCTGTCTGGTGCTTCTCGTTGGCCAGCTACAAACATGAAAGCAGAAGAACCAAACTATAAGACCATGAGCACACATTTTCTCTTAGAGTTGAAGAGAAAGAGAAAATATCTGGACACTAGACCTGTAAGCTCTCCTGGGCCTGAGTGGTCTGTTGTCTGGCCTGTAAAATGTCATCAGAGATCGGTCTAGAATCTCTCCTGTTCCTCTGTTCAGGGAGAATTTCTCTCAACCTCACCAATTCTGGAAATAAATACAGTGAGGTCCATAAGTCTTAGACCATACTGAAAAACTGGGATTCAATCAATCCATTCTATTGATCCAATACATATAAAGGTTTTTGATTTTTAAAGGTTTTAAAACAAAAAAAATTTTATGATGAACAAGTATTAGAAATATTTAAGAATCTGAACTTATTCTATTCACTATCAAATAACCAAAATTAAATTGTTACACCATTGTTACACATTACAAATTAAAGCTGAAAGCAGCGATGAAAAGGCCCTCACACATGGGCTCACTGCCAGCACCCAGGCTTACTTGCACTCACGGCCCTAGGAAAACAGTGAACAGTGGGTAATACTGAAATATGGCAAAGTCATTTTGATGCACCACACTTCCTGCAGCCAGCAGGTGGTGCTTTGACTATAACTGAATTTTGCCATGTTGATGTCTTCAGGATTATTATTATAGTTTGGAGCAGGTCAGACACTGTATGCCTGAGTTACAACAACTTCCTGTTTCGTGGTGTTAATGACATACATTAGTACTTAGCCAAGTGTTGCATGATTTAATGTGTTTCTAGTATGTTTGGTACTTCATAGCATATTTAAATGCGTTTCTCGGAATTAAATTACAGTGTAAAGCATGCCGTTTCCTGTTGCCAGCAGGTGGCGCTACGACTAACTGAATATTGTCATGTAGATGTCTTATCAAACATCTGAAGTTTGGGGCAGATCAGACATTATATGCCCGATTTACAACAACTTGCTGTTTAATGGCGAAACATAAAACTTTGTCAGCCTGCCATAGACACGATTTTTGCAATTTAACATCACTATGGTCTTCAGATTAGACTGACAACATATGATGTTGATCTGTTTAAATCTCTATGAGGAGTTAATCACAGTGCAAAACATGTCCGCAGGTATCGCTATGACTGTAACCGAATATTGTTATGAAGATGTCTTCAGGACAAGACTCTAATATAACACATGAAGTTTGGGGCAGACTGGACATTGTATGTCCGAGTTACAACAACTTCATATTTCATGGCGAAACATCAAATTTTGTCAGGCAGCCACGGACACACCCTTCAATGAAAAGTCAAGATCTTCTCAATTTAACATTGCAAAGGTCTTTAGATTAGACTGACCAAATATGACATGGATCTGATTAAAGCTCTAGGAAGAGTTCGTTAAAATACAACATCTGGAAATAGCAAAAACTGCAAAGATTTTGCAGAGAAAATTCAAAATATCCCACTTCCTGTTGGTTTTCAGATTTTGCACCCAGGGACTTTTATGTAGGTATTTCGCTGTTACATCTGTCTACCGAATGTCATACGTGCACGTGAAATGTAGTGCGAAGGGTGCTTAATTAAAATTTTGTAGGTGGTGCTATTGAGCCATTTTGCCACACCTAATTCAGAACCCCATATCTGATGTAAATTTTCACCACTTCTGATTTGTGTGCAAAGTTTCATGAGTTTTCAAGCATGTTTAGGCTCTCAAAAATGTGATTCATTTCAGAGGAGAATAAATGACCGAGCAATTACAATAGGGTCCTCACACCATCGGTGCTCGGGCCCTAATAAGCAACACTCTGAAATACATTTGTCATATATACATTTTTTCTGATATAATGTGATAATATGATATATTATTAATGTATCATGAATGCAATATTGTCCATGTAATCTCACCCTGAGTGAGCTCATTTATCTGAGTCTCTCTGTTGTCCAGCTCCAGGTCCAGCTGTGTCTGTGTTTCCTCCTGTTCTGTCAGTGCCAAACGCATGTCTTCAATAACACGCTCACGCTCTTGCAAATCTACAGAAACCATCAACAAAAATTAAGATTTATCACTGTGTTGACATGTATTTAATTAAGCATTTAAAAATAAGTGGAATCCATTATTGCACACACTCATGCAGATGCAAGTAAACAAAAGAAACCTTTGCATGTTTTCTGATAGAGCAGCAGATTCTCATCTGACTTAGATTCGGAGGATCGTTCCTATATTAGAAGAAAGAGAAAATATTAAAGTCACATGACAATTTCAGTAAATGTTTGTCACTCTGTGGTTTTAGGTGTTCATCACTGGATGGTGCTTACAGCTTTCAGCTGGTTGATGATGCGGTCCCTGTTGGCGATCTCCTTCTGGAGCTGCGCTTTTGTCTTTTCTAAGTCACCGAGCTTCAGTCGTAGAGATTTCTCAGAATCTCGCATGGAGGAGATCTATATCAAACAACATGAGGATTTTTAGCACAGGTCAGCAAAAATTCAAGCTCTGACATGTTTCAGACCAGATGGTAAAGACTTTAAATAAGTGAATGGTGAGTTCTTACCTCTTTCTGGACCTGCTGAATCTGTTTCTTTGAGTCACAGAGTTTTTCCCGAAGATCTGATGAATCATCTTCCCTTCTGCGCAGATCAACAGCTAGACTGCTCATCTTACACTCGCTAGTTTTCATCTCCTCCTTTAACCTGAGAGATGAAAAACCACATTTTTGTTGTCTGATTAACCGTTGTCTGATTAAATTTCTACATCATTAAACAATGTCTTCTTGGCCGATTAAGAGAAGTTTTTTTTTCTTTCCCAGATTTTACTTTTTTGATTAAGGCTGGACGAATAATCGAAAAGTATTCAAAATTGAAATTCAGAACCTCTAACTGACAATTTTCTCATGACGGTTATTTTATTTTTTTAATCCTGTTAATACCTTCTCCTTAAAAACATACTACTGCGGCATGGAAGCAACTCAAACTCAAAAGTCGGCACACACTTTCACTAAACTTTGTCAATTGTATTTGTTTCAAGGCTTGCCTGTTTGGACATTCAAGTAATTTTAGACCATCAAATGTGTATTATTATATTGAGCTACTGCAATGATGCATTGTGGCACACAAACACTCATACAGACAGTAGCTGCACATCACATGAAGATCGCATGCATAGGGGAGCGCAGAAACTTTGTCCTGTGATTTATAACTAAAGTAGCTTACAAACTCAAAAGTTGTAGCATATATTTTCCTACTTTTGAAGTAACTACTTACAACCCACAGCTTCACAATTAATAGAGAGACTATAAGAGTAATTCACACACGCAATCACTTTCATTAAGGCATTCAAATAAATATACTGGTACTGTGCCAATTTATCTGTATCTGATTTACAACAGATTTACAAGCAGAAATCTGTAAGAACCATAGATAAAATAACTGCTGAAAGTGAGCTATGTCATGTCAGAGCACTCTCTCATTAGGAAAAAATATCACAGCTCTAATAGTCAAGCATATTTACAGTACAAACCATGTCAGTGAACTATGAGGGAAAAAAAAAAAAAAAAAAAAAACATTTCCCGCAGGTGGCACTATGACTGCAACTAAAAATTGACATGTAGATGTCTTCAGGACAGCACTCTAATAAAATGTGAAGTTTGGGGCAGATCGGACATTGTAATCATTAATCGTAATCAAGGTAAATATGACCTAAAATCAAAATCTCGATTAATTGTATATCGTCCAGCCCTAATATTGGTATTATATCACCCACCCTGCTCTCTAATTATTGGCATCAGCTAATGTAAAATCTATGTGAGTGAATCAATAGCTAAAAGCTTTAAAAATAGACCATTAATCTGACAGAATAGACTACACATAATCCTGATTACGAATATACTTTTCTTTTCGAGCTTATTCAGAAAGAACAAACAAACAACAAAAAAGGCTTTCAAACTACCAAAATAAATCAATGTCTTTTTGTGTGTTGGATGGTAATTAATCCATCAAACGCAGCAATCTTGTGCAATATCTTTGACAAATCAAGCAAGACACTGAATTTCAGCCAATGAGGAACAAAATTTCTCAAACCGTTTAATGCTCTGCTGACGTTCAAACAAATCATCAGTGCTTATACAAAAGCTGCTAATGCCTAACATCATTAAAGTCCGTTCCAAAGACATACATATTTGTTTACCAAGAATCAACATTAAACAGCAATTTATTTCAATTCTAAGGACCATTTACAGGTGAACTGTCACCAAACATAATTGTAATATAATATAATTCAATTTTTATATTTTACATATTTTTTATATTACACTACCATTCTAAAGTTTGCAATTGGTAAGATTTTTAACAAGTCTCTTATGCTCAATTCAATGCAACTGTTTTCTATTTAAATATATCTGAAAATTTTAATTTATTCCTGTTATGGCAAAGCTGAATTTTCAACAGCCATTATTCCAGTCTTCAGTGTCGCATGATCCTTCAGAAATCATTCTCTTATTATTATTAATGTTGAAAATAGTTGTGCTACTTGATATTTTTGTGGAATAGAAAGTTTACTGTCACTTTTGATACATTTAATGCATCACTGCTGAATGGCATGTATTAATTTCTTTTTTAATGATATTGGATGTAAATAAAAATTTATGGAAAAAATATAAAAATAGTGAATTATGTGTTTGGCAATGCTAATTAAGAATTAAATTGGATGGATTTTGTATGGTGGTTTGATGTGACTTGTGTTTTTAGGAAACTGTATTATAGTTCAGGTGAGAAATAACTGACCGGTTGATCTCTTCTTGTCTCTTCTGTAGCTCTGCATCTTTCTGAGCGATGGCCTCCTCTGCCACAGCCAGCAGCTCTCTCCTTCTCTCCACCTCCCTTCTGCGAGCCTCTTGCACCGCTTGCGTCTCCTCCTCCTCCAGACGATCCTGCGCTTCCTTCAGACTCTTCTGCAGCACTGAAAGCTGAGCTTCCTTTGACGCTAGAGCTTTCTCCTTCTGTGCAAGTTCAGCCTCCTTTTCAGAGAGCATATTTATTTTGCTATTGATCTTCCTGCTTTTAGATCCAAGAGTGTTAGGGTTTGTCAGCCCCACCTCCCCATCTTTAAGCCCCTGCTCTTTAGACAGAAGTGAAGTATCTTCCTCCTCTTTCTGAAGGCATCTGACTTTCTCCTCTAGTTCAGCTTTGACACCATAAAGGGTGGCGACCTTAGCCTGCCATTCAGAGTTGACTTTTTTGAGGTCATCATAGTCAGCTGATGTGTTTTTAGACTGAAGCAAAGCAAAGCTTTCTGCTTCTTGTTTCAGGAGTGTAATTTCCTGTTCAAGAGTCAAGATGTGTTTGTTCTTTTCTCCCAGTTCGTGATTTTGCTTAGCCATTTGTGCTTTGGCAGCAGAAAGTTCTTCATACACACTCACAGTGTTGCTAGATCTGGACACAACTTCTACCTTCAAATTCATGCAATCCACTGCCGTTGCCATAGGTTTGGTTTCCAAGGATGTCTGACACAGCTTCTCTGGTAGAATATGATCCCGTGAAACTCTTTCTTCCAGTTTAGATTTCAGATCCTGTATGCAAACTTCTAATATGTGGCATTCCTGCTCCAGATCTGTGATCTGCTTGTCTTTTTGTTTGGATTCAGCAAGGCAACTCTCCAGCTGACCTTTGACCTCAAGAAGGGCGGAGTCTTGACACCCATTATCTGAAACACCATCTTGGACTTTAAAGTCCTCCAGGGGACCTACACACAATGGAGAACTTTAGAAACACTTTTATAAATATTAAAAGACATTTATAAATATTTTGATACTGGTAATGTGTCAGTATGATAAGCAGTAATACAATATTTATGTGTGCATATGTGTGTGTGCTTAATATAAATTGTTTTCATTTAAATATTGCTTCAACATTCAAATTAGTTTGGTACAACCAGGCATTTCACATTTATTGCTACTGGCCAAGCAACAAAGCCAGTAATTAATTTAATCTAAAATGCACTAGTCTTTACTTGCACATGGGGTGTACAATTAATCTGCAATTTGATTTCATTCTGAAGATGAAAGAGGGGCATTTAAATGTGTAATCACACAGTCTGAAAGCCTCCTGTTTATACGCAGGAAGCACCTCATGTGTGACTGGGATGCTTTGATACTATAATATTTCTTTTACTCTGGTTCTTTTTTATATGAAAGTGGAGTATATTTTGCCCCCCTTATATGACTTACAGTTCTTTTAATTTTGTACAATGTTCACCATATGTAGTAATAAATATAAATAAATATACTTCTTTATTCAGTTGAGCTCATAAAAACAATAAACTTCACAGAAGTACTTCGAGATACAGGGCTTATCATGCACTGTGGTAACTTTTTCTAAAAACATAACATTTATTATGATTATTTCTTTATGCTTGACAGCCTTTTTCGACCGTGGAGGTATCGTCGTCCTTTGACCCGATTCTCTCGGCCGGCCCCTCTGGTTGTGACAAAAGCTGGAAGGCACTTTTCAGCACCTGGGACGGAGTCTATACCTTTCTTGAGTGGGGGCTGTCCATCAAGCCCCTCCCCTTCCTGACGCCGCTTTCTAGTTTCAGTCTGTAAGCTGGGCCGCTGCTGTGAGCAGGTACAATTGTGTTTAAGTTGGATGATCTCCTTTTTGATGGAGTCGATTTGGGTTCTCTAGAAATCCACAACAAAAGAAAGAAAAAAAAAAAAAAAAAAAAAAAAAAAAGCTAAAATTTGACTGACAATGGGCTGTGAAGCTCCATATAGGACAAACACCATGAAAGTTAATAATGATAGAATTTTCATTTTTAGGCAAAATATTCTTTTAACCATTAACAAAAGATAAACTACTCTTCAAAAGTTTGGGATCAGTAAGATTATATTTTTTAATTAATTTATTCACTTTTATGCATTTAAAACATTTAGCATAAATGCTGTTATTTTGAACTTTCTATTTATCCTAAAAAAAAAAAAACGCAGCACAACTGATATTAAGCAGAAAAAAAAAACTTTTCAACCTTGATAATGAGCAATGTTTCTTTAGCATCAAATCAGCATATTAGAATGACTTCTGAAGGATCATGTGACGCTGAACTTTGGAATAACGGTTGTAGTAAATTCAGCTTTGCCATCACAGGAATACATTACATTTTAAAATGTATTAAACTAGAAACAGTTAACTGCTAAAATGAAACAATATTTCACAACATTGCCGTTTTTAATGTATTTTTGATCAAATAAATGCGGCCTTGGTGAGCATAAGAGACTTCTTTCAAAAACATTTTAAAATCTTACCGCCCCCAAATTTTTAATGGTAGTGTACATCCAATTATTTTGGACATTTCAAAACAATGTCTAGATGTTCATACTCACATCCTGAGCCGTGTTTTCTACATGTTGGTCAAGAGCTGTCTGGAGTTTAAAAACCATCTCATCCTTCTGTCTGCACATTTCACTCAGATCCCATTCCCTTTGCCTGTGGCTCTCCAGAGCCTAAAAGCAGCAGAACAAGTCACAACTTAGAAAATAGAAGAAAATAAGTGGCGCTTGTATATGCAGAACTCGCAGTGACGCATAACCTTACAGTCTGGACTTCATATTGCATGTTAAAATGGCACAGGCCTTTTACAATGGTGGTTTTACCTTCTTCACCTCCTCCAGTTCATCTGACAGTCGGCTCTGGGTTTCCAGCTCTGTGAGGGAGTATGGGGCTTGGTGTTAGATCAAGAGATTAGGAAGCCTGGCAAGTTGGAGTACTTTCTGGCCAATGAATTTCCATAACTTTTCCAGGGAAATTTTTTTTTTGGTCTCACAAAAAGCATTTTCTAGCTGAAGAATATTAAAAAAATTCTATGACCTTTTAAGACTTAATAAAACTTCTGGAAGGGAAAAAACATTTTGAAATTTCCTGAGATTTACAGGTTCTCCAGAACATTAGGAACCCTACATTGCAAAAATATTTAACAGACAATGGGTAGGGGATACACAACATATTTTTGTGGAAGTGTGCAGGTGGAAATTTGGTGTGTGTTAAATCATCTGTAATGGTTTCTCACCCTTTGATTTGAGTGACAGCTGATTCTGAGTCTCACTGAGCAGTTCTGAAAGTTCTGTGACCTTTTTCTGAAGGTCGTGCAGCGTTGTAGAGTCTCTAGGATTAGAGGTCACCAAGCAGGACTGGGCATCCTGGGCATCCTGTCTGATTTCAGCCAGGTCATTGCTCATAGAGTCAAGCATGCTGTCTAGAGAGACATGGTTCTCCTCCTACACACAAATTCACAACTGCAATTACTATTCACAAAAGTAGTAAGATCATCTTTCAAACAAAGTCTTTATATAACAGGGCTCCAGACTGCAACCAAAATGGTCAACCATTTTGTGACCTTTTTTCTTGCCAGTGCGAGTACATTTTGTTAGAGGTTGCACTGGTGCGACCACCACGTTGACCAACTGATTAGAGCTCTCACTTCTGCTGCATATGAAAAACATCAAACGGCAAACGAAACGAAACCACGCTTCTCGTTTGAGGTCTAATGTAATAGAGCCGATCAATAATAGACAGCACAGCACAAGCTCAGAAAAGGTTTACTTATGGGCCGATCTCTATCACGTGACACTGTTACTACACAGCAGTTAGGAGGTCCATTGAGAAAGCGTTCGAATATTCCGCAGTAATGGAATAACATTAATAACATCAATGTGACATCTAGTGAGTCATAAACCACAGATATCAGATCAAACAGTGCTGACGTGGAAACCAGGAGAAATGCCATGAACGAACAAATTATAGAAGGCTTTTCAGTCCACAAATCAACATTCACCATGAATTTAATATAGTAACTGTAACCATGGTTTTGAGGCAGAAATAGTCCAATGTTTTTACATTATTAATTTCAGGTTTCATACAGCCTTTAAAGAGTGAAATTCAAGCACTTTTCAAGGACTTTCAAGCGCTTAACACTTTTTCCAGCACTTCAAAGCTCTAAACATATATTCAAATTTAAATGTTATTTTTAATGTGATGACCAAAATGTTTTTTTTTCCTCTATAAAACTAGGTATTTACATGTTATGTTGTTAATCAAAGTTAATTTTATCTGCATCTCAGTTCAAGCTCAGTCAGTGCTTTACTGTCAAATGTGCATTTACAAGAAATAACATTACACTATGTTCCAAATTATTATGCAACTGACATTAGTAGGATTTCAGTCCAATAAACATTCAGATTTTAGTTTTTCAAAGGAATTGTTTGTTTGTTTGTTTTATTTCTCCATGTCTTTTTAGATAACTTCACTGATACGTCACTTGCATAATAATTTGGAACACAGTGTATTAGTTGCTGCACTTATTAACGCGAAACAATAGTCATTTTATCATTAAATTACCTTTATGATTAAAAATCCCCCCACCCCCAAGCTCTACCAAATCAAGTGCTGGTACCACCATCAGTAAAACTTAGTGGCACCGGTGCTACTGCTCTCAAATATTATTCTGGAGCCCTGTATAACCTTGAATATCTATTCTATAAGCACATCTGAACCTCTGATTTTGATGCAGCTAAAAACATGCCGTCGTCCTCCACAGCTGTTTTTCCAACCAAGTTTTTGAAAATCTCCAGTCTCCGTTCACACCGTTCTTCAATCAGCTCTCTCTCTCTGGATATGCGCTCACTAAAATAGAAAAAAACAAACAAACAAGGAAAGCGGTCTGGGTCATCATAAAGCATGACCTGTAATTTGTTATAATTACACATAATTGAGCATGGGGGCCTGTGATCTCTGACCTGTAATCTTCCTGCATCTGGGAAATCAGCTCAGAGAATTCTTTTGTAACTTCATCTCGAACACGTGCCTCGAGAGCTAAGTGTTCTGCTTTCTCCTTCCTCAACTGCTGCTGAATCTCCTCTATAAACTGCAGCTGGGCCTTTACAAACAAACACAAAACATATTGAAGCAGAAACCCCACTGTTATTCAAACATAAAAACATGCAGCAAAAAAATAAATACAGGCATCAATAATTCTGTACTAGTTAGGTCATAATCACTTAAAAACCTCATGTGACGCTTGTTGAAGTTATGGCTGATTAGGACAAAACCTAAAATTACCACAGATGTGACTTATGGTGTAGGGTGCCAAATCCCACCTCATAAACCTCTTTATCGAGCAGCACAGTCTCTTTCCCTTCTTCCTCAGCATCCAGTATGGTGTCCTCCATTTCACTGCCATCTTCATCCTCCTCAGTGTCAGAATCTTCCTGAACATCCTCAAGGCTGGTGTCCCATCGTACCAGTGAGCTGCGTCGCATTTCCCGGCGATCAACGTTGTTGATAATGAATGACACCTCTCTAGCACTCCTTTTCACCACCACTGGAGCACTCTTAGTCGTGAGGACCACCACCTGAAAAATAAGACAGAGCTGACCATAACACAGCTACAAGTAACCATTCAGCACTTTAGCAGAGAATGAATTAAAAAAAAAAAAAAAAAACATGATGGGAAAACAATAAAATGAACCAAAAGTGTACACTGTGTAGAATACAGCCCTTTTAAACAGACAGTTCACTCAAAAATGAAAATGTATCCAAAACCCATAAAACTGATCATCTTCACAACACAAATATATTTAAGGTCATTTTAATGAACCTTGAAATGTCTGTCTCCATTGAAAGTCTATTCCACAGAAATTGACACTCATTTGAACATATCGTAAAAATAATCCTTATGAATCAAGTGGTTTAATTCAAGTCTTCTGACAAAGAGACATGATCGCTTTATATGATGAACAGATTTAATTTAGGCTTTTATTCAAATGCAAACGATGATCAACAAATGTACATAAAGCACATCAAATATGGTAAACTGAAGCTCAACTGTACAACCATATCGTGTCTCTTCAGAAGACTTGGATTAAGCCATTCCAATTCATATGGGTTTATCTTACGCAATCTTTTACAGAACTTTTTGAGGCATTAAAGTTTTGGAATGGACTTTCAATTGAGGGACAGAAATCATTCAGGTTTCAATTAAAAATTCAAAGATGAACAAAAGTCACAGGTGGGATGACATGAAGATGAGTAACTAATGACAGAATTTTCATTTTTGGGAGAACTATTCCTTTAATGAGTAAGGTGCATACATATTAGGATGTTACATACCTTTTGAGCTACAGCAGAGAACTTGAGGACATTGAGTGTTTCATCATACATGGAGGCGCACTGGTTAACGTTTACGATCATACAGGCTTTACCTCGGCCAGTAAAGTAGCCCTGCAGATAGTGAGTGAGTTTACTCTCTCTGAATGGAACGTGCTGTCTGAAAGACAAAATAAGAGCGATTCAAAGACAAAGAAGGAAAATAAGGAATAAAGGGAAAGGGAAAAATATAAGAGAGAGAGAGAAAGAGAGACTTGTTTACCTGGCCTGCTGGTTATTTCTGAGTGCATTGATGCATTTTCCCAGGCTGAGCAGAGAGGTGTTGATGTTTCCCGCCTCTTTCAGCCGCTCACCTTTATTTTTTGTCTTAGCACATCGCTCTGATCCGGCCAGATCACACAGCGCCAGCCTGGAACCAGAGTACATACTTTTATGAACCATTCTGAAACTCAACAGAAACACATTGCAGATAGAGTTTAGATCAGAACACACAGACTCACTCGCTGACTGACTCCACTCTGGGTATTCCCACATCCTCCACCTTCAGGATCCGGACTGAGAAAATACTGTGGCTGAAAAATCAAACAAAGAGGGAAATAAAGTTAAGATGACAGATCCATACAGAATCCACCGCATTTAAACAGATAAGCAACAGGATGGAATTTGTACCTCCTGCTAGAGAGCAAGTTGAGTTTAGTGCTGGAGATGCTCTGATTCCTTTTGCCCAGTTTCATCACTTTTAAGGCTTCATCAGCACTGCTTACCTGAACCCATTTCAGATCTGGAAAATTAACAAAAACAGTTATGAGCAACAACGCAATCTGCATAGGCTACACAAAAATTCTTCTTAACCAACAGAATCACCCATGGAAATGCGATTACTGCTAAATTTTTTCTTGTTGCTCTAGCACCAGCACCTGGCCAGTTTTGGCTATTACACATTATTTCCAAATAAAAACCCTGAAATTACTCTAGGGGCCCATTCTTCATACGTTGATTATTCAGGATTTTACTGTTGGTGACTTGCCATGACCCAGGATTTTTAAGTTCTTCGAAGCTCATCCTGGAGTCATTGTTATAGCAACAGGTCCATAAACTCAAAACCTGCTCAAGAGCAGCTTATTTGAAACAGGACTAGATCCACAAATTTGTTTGAAGAACCATGAAGAATGGACCCCAGTACACACAAATGAACTTATAATGCAGCCTCACTCCAGTAAGCTCAAACAGTACAGGGCAATAGCAACACCGATGTCATGGATTCGTAGGGAATGCATGAACTGATAAAATGTGAATTTAAGATTCTTTGGATTAAAAAAAAAAAACGCATAAAAAGGTAAAATGTAAGTGAATATGCACATTATACCATTCTCATCCCAGCTTACATGCAAAACTTTATTATATATCTATATATTATATCAGTTCATCTTTTACTTGGATGCACAATCAGCTCCATCTTAACTTATTGAGAGAATAAAAAGTGAATTAATTTACAGACAGGATAAAAAATAAATTACAGAAGCAGGTGCTTCTTTACCTTTGATGAATGAGTTTCCTTTGACGTCTTGACAAAGGCGGAGGTTGGTTCTCCGTGAAGTATTGCTTGTGTGCTGTTCTAGCAAGTCGTGGATGTTCTCATTGTAGATCTCGCAGAATGAGACCCAAATAGAAAACTTAGTGTGCATATCCATATCCATAGCCAAACTCCTCTCATTCACTGCAGAGCTTATATCACAGAGAGAGGAACCTTCTATCAAGCAACCAGAAAGTTGTGTCAGCCAGACAAACAATATAAACAGACTTCCAAGCACAACCTTTAAGATGTGGATACTAGCTGGAACAATATTTCTTTACCTTCAAGATCAGACTTCGAGCTGTGGCAAGACATATTCTTCTGCGCATCAGTCTAAAGAGAAAAATAAATCTAAAGATTCAGTCAAATGAAACACCCCTGTAAAAACTGAGGGTGTTAAATTCATTATGACCTCAGTACCTCTTTGAAAAGCTTGAGCAGGTTTCGTTTGCCAGCTGCTTCTTCATTTTGCTGTTCTTTGGTGAGTCTGATGAAATCCCGGCACCTTTGGGGTTTCAGGCACATCTGAGTGAAGATGCGACCATCCAGACTACTGAAGATCATGTTGAGGGAACGGGGCAAGACCCCTGGATCAGAATCTGGACCTAAAACAGGACATTATGCTTGAATTTAAATATTTTACAAAAGTATATATTTTACCAAATATTTTAAATTTAGCATGAAATGAAATGGAAATTCACCCTATCTATTCTCTAAAGGCATCTTAAAGATCTTATTGCAAATGATCCATGTGTACATTTTTTCACAAACTTACACTTGTTTTAATTAATTCCAATCAATAAGTCTGCTTAAAACTCGCCTCCTTTTTTTTTTTTTTTTTTTTTACAGTTGACAACAAGCTTGCATTAATATCTGCCTCCATCAAATCAACAACCAGATAGAATCAAGTCCTCGCCATCCTTTTTTATTTTCAATATGGAAGGAATGATTTGTCACTACTTGTTTGTGACTTTAAAGGGCACTTATAAGCACCTTTTACAAGATGAAATATAAGTCTCTTATGTCCCCAGAATGTGTATGAAGTTTCACCTCAAAATACAGATCACAGATCATTTATTATAGCTTATCAAATTTGCCCCCATTTGGGTGCGAGCAAAAACAGGCCGTTTTTGTGTTTGTCCCTTTAAATGCAAGTAAGCTGCTACTCCCGGCCCCGTCCAGAAGAGGGCGGAGATTTAACAGCCCACGCAAAAACAACAACACAGCTGGAGAATCTCAAGCAGCCAAAATGAAGATTGTCAGTAAAGATGTTCAGATTTACATTGTTCAAAACGGAGTCGGACAGTGATGGAGAAACTCAGGAAGAAGTTACAACTTTTAGAATGCGTCTCAACGTTTCTGAACGATTAGTGGATAAATTTATGTACCGGTAGTTGCTGTGGAGTTGATTCAACTCATCAACTAGCATTTGCCATCGTGTTAATCTCTTGGGCAAATCCAGTGTTGAATTGACCCTCGTTTGTGAAGCAGTCCGGCGTAAAATGACATCTTGGCAGATGTTGTTTATGCTCAAACAGCAATATTACATACTAACTAAAGTTAAAAAAGTTAAATCATAATCAAGGACCCCTTTAAATCACCAAGATCATCAACACAGACCCTATTTTACAGGGTTGTTCTGATTAAAACAAATCTTACTTTATTGTCCTAAATACACATTCCTGGCCTTTACTGCTAAACATTTATTAGGTGCACCATAATAAAACCTTTGATTAAAGATTTTATTTCATTAAAATGTAGCAACTTTTGCCATTATGTTGATAAAAATAGAAAATAATTAAGTCTGTCAATAAAATAAGACAAACAAAATATACAAACCTAAAAATGTGAAGGTCTTCCCAGCATTGGTGACACCGTATGTAAAGACTAGAGAATTTTGTCCCT
Organism: Chanodichthys erythropterus; assembly: GCF_024489055.1. Lineage (NCBI taxonomy): Eukaryota > Metazoa > Chordata > Actinopteri > Cypriniformes > Xenocyprididae > Chanodichthys > Chanodichthys erythropterus. Next base: position 20,554,851 of record NC_090238.1, on the reverse strand, counting down.
CTAGCACATCCTTTACAAGATCCTTCACTGTGCCATCAAACATATCCTTCTGTGTAGTGTCTGGACCATAAACCTAAAAACAAAAAAAATACACATTAATACGCACATTTATGTGAAGTTATGAACCCAACTCATTGCAGAGCAGTATTTCCAAACAGTGGAGTATTTTATTTCCAAAGACAAATTTGAATATTCAAGTTATTAAGGGTCGTCAAAAAACTACTGGCTCACACAATCAATCACTATCTAGACCACGTGTGTTGATATGTCTGCTTGCCTTAGAGAACTGGAAACGTTGAGCTGTAACTGGCACTGATTTATCACTAAGCCTAGCAGAGAGAGATGATCGTGGAGCTTTGAGAAGCACAGTCTCTGGAGGCTGAATGGCCACACAGTCCTTCAAAAACACAGAGAGAAGGTACACCATATCAAAACATTTCTACATGAGGGTTTGCACTGAAGTGTGAGAAATATCCCTGAACCATGTCTTCCTTATTTTCACCTGTGACTCTCCATTTGCAATCTCAGCAGCTGAAAATGGTCTTATTCTAAGATACACCTTCAAATGTTCCTTCCCCAGGTCAGGCGGGTCCTTCAAAAGAAACACCAAGGCTCAATCAATTTCAGTTGAGCGTTTCATAAATCATAAATGTTAAAAGCATACATTTATGAACAAAGTCATGGCTATCTGTCATCTTACCTGGAAAATTGAACAGTCGTTGAACTCTGAGGACAGATTTTTTCTTATATCTTCCACAACTATCATCTCTGGTCTTGCCGCATCACCCTTCAGCCCTGACTCCATCATCCTGCTATAAAGAAACATTTAAGAAGACATAAAATAGGATGAAATAACAGCCTCCTATACACAGAGAACAACTACTCTCACATCTGATGGTAATAATTTGAAAGATCCTACTTATTTTTATATGTTCTCAAATATCTTAAGTACATTTTAATAGACATTTAATTTACACAACTTAGATATTTCATAAGTAACGTACACCTGGAAAAAATGGACACCAAGACCCTCCCAAACTTACAACCTCGGACGTTCATTGTAAAAACAACAAATAAAAACAGGACACTAAAGCGTGCGCATTAAAACAAGGTAAATTAGTTGACTTACAGGGCTGTCAGAAGATAAAGTGTGTGTTATACTGTTTTTGACTTCGTGGCTGTGTTTTATTTGTGTTGTCTCATCTCCCGAACTGTCGCGCGTACTTATTTTCAAATTCCACCAATCGGATAAGCGAGAGCAACAGCAAAGGCTGCTGGGAGCGCGTGCTCGTGCACGTCACAGTGGCGCTGTAAAAGCGCAGATGTTGGATTTAATAATAATAATAATAATAATAATAATAATAACTTTATTTTTATATAGCGCCTTTAAAGTAGCTTCTCAAGGCGCTTTACATAAAACAAATAAATGAGAAAACAACACACACAAAGTAAAACAAATTATGCATATGCATATGAAAAAAAAAAAAAAGACAATTAAGAAAAAGCAACCCTAAAGAAATGAGTTTTTAAATAAATTTGTGTGCTGTTTTGTGTGCTGCGCAGCTGGGCAGTGTGTGCATTTCACAATACAGTTGTTGCTCATTGTACACTGTTGTTTGGTTTGGTTTTTCGAGTAGTTATTCCATTTCCTATGTTGTATTTTCACTTTTAAAGTGTAATTCGTTAATTGTTGAGGTGCTTTTTTTTTTTTTTTTTTTTTTTTTAAAAAGATAGTAAATGTTTAGCAGAAAAAGCCAGGAATGTGTATTTGGGTCATTCCTGTTATGCTGTGACTTTTACTGTCTCAATGATTTATTTACTCATATTATTTATAAAATAAGTCACATATTTTTAAGAAATGGCTTAAATTGTATATTTAGGTCTTCTTTATCACTAAAACAGAGATAATAGATTTTTTAAAAACTATTTTGTATTTTACACAACTTTTTCTTGATGTATGCATTCAATTTTATCATGTCCTCAGTGCAAAGTAATCAAATTTCACAAGAAATATAAACCATGAAATGATAAAAACCTCAAAATATTTTTATATTATGTTATAGACTAGGCTAAACTGCCTCTAATCATACATATAAATCTAGTTAAAATATAGTAGTTTTTTTTTTTAGAATTTTCCTCAATTACCGTGTCCCTGAAGTCATCTTCCACCCTTTTAGTATGTACTTTCTCGCCTTCCAAAACCGAATGCAGTTTCATTGAGACCATTTTCAAGAAGTGACATCATTTAATTTTCCTGCTGGAATTCAACTGTACAGGCTGAGGTCAGCTTCAACTCTCACTCCTAACTTTTTTTTTAGTTTTTGAAATGTGATCCTACTTGTCCCACCCTTAAAGTTCCACCCTGTTAGGCTATATTATGGAGAATGTTTGTCTTGTCAAAAAAAAAAAAAAAAAAAAAATCTGACATAGTTATAAATGTTCTGTTTATCTGTAGAAGGTTAGCTAGCTTAATGTTGATCACTCAAAGAGCTATGAGCCAACTTACCTCAAAATTTTCCACCCTGTTAGATTCACGCACCCTGTTAGGTCTATAAACATAACAGGGTGGAATGTGAAACTAACAGGGTGGAAAATCTAATAGAATAAATAGTATTTAATATCTATAGCAAATTCTATACATATGTATATATTCAATTATATAAATGATTTTTTTTTTAAATTTTAACATTCAAATTGTAATAATAATATAAAGATACTGAATAATGAAAATAAACTGCAGTTATTTTTGGAACTATTGGAAAAAGGGGCGCTATTTAGCACCAAAAAGGATTATACTATTGTTACAAGCCAAATACCCTAATTTGGTACTGTTTAGAACAATTTTTCTTAACTTAAAAGTTATTTTTAAAGTTTAATAAATGTTGGAAATTATCACATTTATACTGTAATGTGAATGTATATAATGTAAAAAATATAAATTTCATTATTTTCATAGAAACATCAGTACCAGTATTAGTATCTGTGATACTGGCCTTCATTTATAAAAAAAAAAAAAAAAAAAAATGCAATTAAAAAAATATTTAAAATATACTGTTGTTATTCAAAAAAGTGCATTCTCTAGTCATCTGAGCAGAGAATTGTTTTGCCACCATGATTGATTGTGATAAGAAACCACATAGCTATTTTTGTATCCCTCTCCCAAAGGAAATCTGGATTTTTTGTATTGTTTTATATTATATAGGTGCAGTTCCACACATTAAAGATGGCAAACCATGCAGGACAATGACGGAAAGCTCATCCATTGTTAGAACCTGTTAACACTGGTGTTCCACCCTGTTATGCTCCTTTCCACCCTGTTAGACAAGTAATTTTAAATAATAATTTGACAGCAACGTTAAATATTTGTCATACTTTTGTCTTATTTTGTGAGGTGAGGGGCACTAACAGCATACATAAGTTTTTGAGCAAAAAAAAAAAAAATATATACATATATATATATATATATATATATATATATTATTTGCCATCCTATTGGCAAAAATGGGCACAAAAAAGTACCTTTTCTTAATAATCAAGACATATTCTATTCATCAATAATTGTTTTGTTATTGTTTCAAGAATAAAAAATACTAAGATGGCAAAAGGAACATATACTATCCAAGAAAGCTCATTATTGTTTAACATGTTGTGATGACTATGTATATGTCCCTAACAGGGTGGAATATTTTCATGGCCAGTGTCTGAACAATGTAATATTATTTTTTTGATACCCTGAACTTCCTAATAAATATACATGTCACTATTTTGGTAGAATGCTAAAAACATGAAAATCATGAAACTTTTTTTCGAACACTTATAAAAACCAAAATGTTACCGCATACCAGGAATGACCCATTTGGGACAATAAAGTAAGATTTGTTTTAATCAGAACAACCCTGTAAAATAGGGTCTGTGTTGATGATCTTGGTGATTAAAGGGGTCCTTGATCATGATTTAACTTTTTTAACTTTAGTTAATATGTAATATTGCTGTTTGAGCATAAACAACATCTGCCATGCCGTCATTTTACGCTGGACTGCTTCACAAACGAGGGTCAATTTTATATATGCAATAAATAGTTAATATTTAATAGAATTAAAAAGATAATAAGAGATCAAATTTACAAGACAGAACTGAAGCTAAAAGAACAAGAAAAAAGGACTGGGTACCCAAACGCTGATGAAAACATTAAGAATGTCAATTCTTTAAATTTATTAATGTAAAACTGTTTAAAAAAGTTTGTAAAAAAAGTTTATGCCTAAATTATCCACATTTTTGTCATTAACATAAAAACCAAAAATGTGTCATGTTATTTTTAAATGTTTAAAAAAGGTGGAAACACATGGTGACACGTACCAAAACACTTTATTCACATATGATTAAAATTATTCACAATTACATTTAAGTTGAAGAATTACAAAACACATTTAGTTATGCACAACTCATAAGGGAAGCCCATGTACCCAATACCAAATCCTTCACAAATCCAGTCCAAAATGACAAAACTACAATAATAATATCCACCATAATAAACATTCTCAGGCCAGCATTCACATTCTGTTCCATTTCTGAAAACTTATAGTTCGGTCTCTAGTCTGTCTAGACATTTTCCCAGTAGATCAAACAGCCATCGACATTTTTCAAAAGTTTAGAAAAGAAATTTAAATAATTTGTCACCTCTCAAGGTTCTTTTTCTCTCAAAATCATGCAAGACAAGTGAGAAAACAATATTTACAAATAACCTTGTCGATATTTTGGACGCTCTATCGCCAGCAATTAGCGTCATCATTATGTAAATTGAAAAGTACTGTTCAGTTTTTAATGTTTAACATTAAAAGAAAGAAAGAAAGAAAGAAAGAAAGAAAGAAAGAAAGAAAGAAAGAAAGAAAGAAAGAAAGAAAGAAAGAAAGAAAGAAAGAAAGAAAGAAAGAAAGAAAGAAAGAAAAAGAAAGAACATTCAAAACAAAAGTTGTACATTTGGCTTTGGTGCTTCCTCTTCATTAAAGTTATTCAGGATGTTTTTCACACCTTTTTGCCATGAAAGCAGAGTCTCCATTGGTGTCTTTCCATCCTGTAAATGACAGATAATTTTAGGATGTATCCATTAAAAAATATACCTATTCAAACAGATATACTTGTACAACTAATACTTCAAAGGAACACAGTATAAGACCATTCATTGTTCTGTCATCTTTTTTGCATATCTTGCTTCTTGGATTTGATTTTGTGGAGTCAGCATTAGGCTGTAGTGACTCAATCTGTCTCTAGAGGGCACCATGTGAACTTCAACTCATACAGTAAGCATTGATTGAACTTACATTGTTTTTGGCATTTAGACTGGCTCCATACATCATCAGCAGTTTTATCATTTTAAATCTGTTTATCCTCACTGCGTCATGCATTGGTGTGTCTCCGTCCTACACAAACACAATACATTAGTATTAGAGAAGAAAGCAACATGTTGGACAATGCATTACTACTACTAATAATAATAATATTAATATTTAAAATGATTAAAACAAACACAAAAAATAGTAAAAGTAAAAATAGTATAAAAAAAGTCCTCAAGGCCATAGTGTCATGTTAATGTTATATATTAAAATGTCCATATTAAAGTGCCCCAATGGGCCAACTTCAACCTTGAAGAAGTTATGAATCATGTGAATCTTTGTATGTGCGCTAAGTGTTCTGTGCAGGTCCTTTATGGGTATTGGTGGACAACTGGCACTCTGCTGGAGATCTTCAGACGCCTTGTCATGATCTAGAAGGACATCCTGTGCCTAAATCCAGGGTCCGATCGTCAGCATCGTGACGAATGGAGATATGCTTCTGACTATCTGTCCATGTGTGAAAGATTACTAATTTTGTCTATTTTTCTTAGCCAATCAGAATCATTCAACCTGAAGTAATGACATAGTTGGTGGACTCTGTTAGAGTATAATTGTTGTGGAAATGTGAATGTACACAGAGCGGCATACGAACTCCTTGTGAGACTTGAAGCTAGCTTCTGCTGATGAAACGGCAAACTAATTTTCTTCAATTAATTTTTTTCAAATCTGACTCTGGGTCTTCATTCATCATATCTGGTCTTTTGGGTCTTTAATTGTAAAATTCCCCTACATAATAAACATTGCACATCAACTAATTTCTAAAAGAGTCTAAAAAACTGTCCATTCAAAGATTCAGTCTCTCTAAAACTCTCTTACTCTGCTCTGATTAGTCAGACAGTGTGTTGTGATTGGTTACCACTTACAGTGCATGTCGGAAACTAAAGATCTATTACCATATCTGAATTTCAGCTCCGGATCTTATTTAGTGCTTAATACACAGAGATACAAACAGTAACAACAGAGTCGATATATACATATTAAGGGTGTAACGATTCACTCGTTTTCTCGATGCATCGATTACAAATCCTGACGATGCATATGCATCGATCTTGAAACATGTTTTTTGAATCGTGAATCGTTTATTTCGGTCGATAATCGATGTAAAATGCAAAGAATCGGATTAATCGCGATTCTATAGTGATTCAGTGCTTTAAAATATATAAACATTAAATTACTACACGCGCGAATTGATGGAGACGTTGTGCGTCATCGTTCGCCCTCACAGCTCTCCTTCACAGACACGCAATTTTTTCTTTTAGGAGACAATAACTTTATTCGTTGTGCACTTTGATCTTTAAAACTTTGCAGACGTTTTACGTTCACAAAAAGCTAGATTACACACTGCATGAAAGGTAGGCTAATATTCAAATAAGCATTATAGTGACACTTCTGAATGTTATGGAAAAAATATTTAAATAATGTGGAAAAAGACAGCTTCTTACCCTGTCTTTAGCATTTACATCAGCTCCACAGTGAATGAGGTGCTCTGCACACTCGTAATGTCCAGTCCGAACTGCAACATGGAGGGGAGTGCTGCATAGCTGAAGATACACAACAAGAGTTTTAGTTAGTGCACCTGGTGCTAAGAGTCCAAACTACAGTGCCATCCTTAGAGGCACATTGAAAACTTTAAGCACAAGAAGGATAAATAATGCTTTATCATTGTTTTCTGCAAAAACTCGTAAAGCATTAGAATGATTTGCGAGTGTTATCACTGTCCAAAGACCATCTGGTGTCATACGCTCATGGGAGCTTTATATCTACCTTGTCTCTAGCGTTGAATTTGGCTCCTTTATTGAGAAGCAGCTCCAGGGCAGGCAGGCTTCCACCTCTACAGGCCCAGTGCACAGCTGAGGCATCCAGCTATGAACATACAATACAAAAATTGCATCTCAGAATTATAATATGAGATATATTTTATATATATAAATTAAATGTGAGATAATCTTGTAGCTCTGGTGTAACAGTCACATCAGCCATCTGTGCTACCTTGTCTTTTTGATCCATGAATGCTCCACTCTCCAGGAGCTTCTGCATGATCTCTGTGTGACCTTGTGCACTGGCTTTATGCAGAGCTGAGCGCTTAAACTGAGAGAGAGAACAAGTGAGAGTCAGTATGTTGTTAACTAAAAATAAAACTAAACTGAAATAAAGAGGAAAAAAATAAAACTCTGGGAACTAACTGAAATAAAATAAGTTAAAGTACTAAAATTACTAAATGAAAATAAGTGAAAGCTATATGCATCAATCAGGCATAACATTATGACCACCTTCCTAATAAAAATAATTTTGAATATTGTCTGTACCTCTCACTGAGAATTATCAGAATGTTTTGGGAACGTTTCCTGCTCAGATCGACTTCAACCTTGAAGAAGCTGTGAATCATGTGTATCTGTGTATGTGCGTAAGTGTTCTGTGCAGGTCCTTTGTACTGGTGGACAACTGGCACTCTGCTGGAGAATAGACAGATGCCACGTCATGACCCCAAAAGGACATCCAGTACCTAAATCCAGAGTCCCCTCGTCAGCAGTCTGACGAATGGAGATATGCTTCTGACTATCTGTTCATGTGTGGAAGATTACCAAATTTGTCTATTTTTCTTAGCCAATCAGAATCATTCAACCTGAAGTAATGACGTAGTTGTTGGACTCTGTTAGAGTACAATTGTTGTGGAAATGTGAATGTACGCAGAACGGCCTACAAACTCCTTGTGAGACCTGAAGCTGGCTTCTGCTGATAAAACTGCAAACTATTCTTCAGTAAAATTTCTTCAATTCATTGCATCTCTGACTCCTGGTCTTTCATTCGAAATATCTGGTCAAAGGTCCTAAACTGTTTATCCCCAACACAGTCGTCTAGCCATCACAATATGGCCCTTCTCAAACTCACTCAAATCCTTACACTTGCCCATTTTTTCTGCTTCTAACACATAAACTTTGAGGACAAAATGCTCACTTGCTGCCTAATATATCCCACCCACTAACAGGAGTCGTGATGAATAGTGTTATTCACTTCAGCTGTCAGTGGTCATAATGTTATGCCTGATCGGTGTATATACCTAAAATATAAAAATGACAAGAGCATACAATAAAATTACTAAAATGTAAAATAAAATGAAAACTGAAAAAGAATAGGTAAATTAAAACATACGATATAAACATATAAGACTATAATAGTATATAAATAATAATAATGTGTAATGGGTTTAATGTGTACTGGATCACGCAGCACAAGGCGAAGGAAAGCGTGAGATGTGTGTGTGCGTGTTTTTGTGTTACACACTCACATGATCGCACGCATTGGGGTCTCCACCATCTGATAAATATTTCTCAACAACAGGTAGTTTATTCTCTTCAACAGCCTTTAGGAACAAAGCTTGGTCCACTGTCTCAGGCTGAAAAAATGTTATGCCAATAATTAAATCTAAAATCTGTATATTTTAGGGGTTTAAACATAATATAGAGATCCTTACCAGGATATCAGGCTCTGGCTGTTTCTTTGACACTTGAATCTTCCTTTCCTTTCTCCTCTTCCTCAACTCCAAAATGTTAAAGAGGTCTTCTACAGTTTCTAGTTTTAACTGTCCTGACCGATTAACCTAAGGAAAATTAAAAGTTTTTTCATTATACTACTGTGCGAAAATGTTAAGCCGTGTTCACTTTTATCAAGCTGTATTGATTCTTACATTGAGTTTGAGTTTCTCTTCACTCAGTTTGATGTCATTCTGGGTGGTGTCATTAAGGTCCTGTTGTGTCGGAAGACCATCCTGTTTCTCCTGAATGATGCTGGTCTCATATTCCCCTGCAGCAAACACCTCTGCACAGGCACCTTCTGCCACCTTTCCCTCGCCTCTCTTCCCGGTGACCTGTGATTGGATGTGACACCCATCAGTCTTGGATTTCATATGTGTATGAATGGAAGTCAATGACACACAAGCATCCATGGTCTAGTGTGACCAAAGCTTTTACACACTCAGTTTCATGGATTGAACAGCTTCCAGAGAAAGAACAAGTGTGTAGTTTAAAGTAGATGTAGTTTAATTTAGTGATTGTGTGGGTGGGGTGGAGGGAGTGTTCAGCTGTTTTGAGAACCTAAAAAAATAATTACACATGTTTCTGTTGTTTAAAATAGGAAGACAGGCCCGTGCAGTTGGGGTATTCTAGACATCCTGGATCCATCTTAATCACTGACAGATATTTAATAACACCGCATCATTACCTCCCCCTCTATATCATCACACTCATTTTTTCTTTTCTCTGCCTTTCCATTCTCTTATTTTCTTTAATGTACTTTTTGTTTCTTATATTCTTTATTTCTTCACTTCCTCTAAAGAGTAAGCACAAACATTTCCTTTTCTCTATCTCTCTTATTTTTCTTTTATTCTCTTTCATTCATTCTCCTGTGTTCTTTCTTAAACGTAATTTATTTTTATATTCTTCATTTCGTTTAACAATACAGTTGTATATTATAATTTTAGTGTTTCATATATATTATTTAGGTTTTTAAGATAACATTTTTCATCTTCAGCTGTATAGTTTTAGTTAACAATTACAACACTGAACATAAGTTTCTTTTGTCTTTCCTACAAGAATATGTAAGCATAAACAAAGTTTTCTATTGTAACTTTTATGTTGTGTGTGGATTATAATAATAGCTGTGGATTTTAACTGAAATTAATCAGTCAGTAAGTCAAGTAGCTGGAGCAATTTAATTTTCTGTGTAATCATAACAATTTGTGTTCATGTTACAAATTATTAAGTTATTTTAACTCAATATAGTTTGTTGATTGAACTAAATTTAATTCACAAATCCAAAAAAATCCAATTTGTTTTGTTGAGCCAACACATTTTTTTAGAGTATGTCAACATTAAAGGTACAATATGTAATAATTTTGCCCGCTAGAGGTCGCTAGAGGCCTATTTAAAAAAAGGCATAGCTTGATGACGCCAAATTTTAGAGCGGAATCTTGGGACATGTGGTCTCCATCTCAATGGAAGGTGCAAAAGAATAGGGATTGGTGTCGGGAAGAACTCATGTTCATGGATGAGATTATTAACCTGGAGCGATTGCGCAACACATGCTTCACGAGCAGCGGAACTTTTACTAAGACACAGTCGCCGGCGCTGATTCCGCTTTTCCGGTCATCATGAGTATGAGGTAATGCAGCTCTGTTTATTATATTAGATACATTTGAGTGTGTTGAAAATGTTATAACGTTACTCTGTGCATTCGATTTTAGAATATCATATTAATTGCTGGATGGCTTGTGTTGATAAATGGCAATTAATTTTAAAACGTATTGTATGATGGAGAAAATTATGTATTACTGTTAATAAAAATAAAGCTGCATCTGATTATGCTATGTTAGCTACTTCACAAAATAGTGTTTTTCTCTGAGGCATGGTAAAGCATGCCAATTAGATTTAAACAATAAGACTAAACGTGTTGAGCTATAACAACCATTAGTTTTTTTGACTATAAATATATCAAAACAATTGTTCCCTTGCCTATTAAAACATGTAAATATTAAAGTGTCTTTGGTGTTTCCATGGTTTTTTACAAAATAAAATACCGAGGGTAACGCGGGTATGACGCAATTGACAGGCGACTCCTCACACGTCCCGCATCTTTGGTTAAAATTGAAATTTTCTCACGATTTACAAATAGTTGCAAACATTTGGGATATTGTAAGTACTCAAGTGAACAAAATATATAACACTGGCCTAGTGGTTTTTGGATATTTTACTGCAAAAAAAAAAAAAAAACTTACATATTGCACCTTTAAGATAAGAAAGCACTGCATGCATCACCACAGAACTTACCAGCTCTTCAACACGCAGCAGTCCCATGTCTGTGATCTGGAGTTTGTGTATTCAGTTCTCGGTTGTGAGTTTTCCTGTAAGGCTGTCAGTGGTGAACGATGCAGTTCTCTTTGTGGTTAATTATGTAGTTCTCTTTGTGGTTAATTAAGAGTCCCAAAGCGATCGGTGTAGCCTGCTCAGCTCCCTGGTGGTCTGTGCATATCCTCTCCATCACCTCCCATATATATGGTTCCAGACTGTGGCGCGGACCATAAAAAAAATGTTAGATCATATTCCTTACTTTCCCTTCCCCTCTTTCACCGCCCACAAAATTCCAATGGCGCGAGACACCTTCATTCATCCTTCTCGAACCTCTGCTGAATCTCGCAGCGAACGATGACTGCACGAGCAAGGAACGCGCGGCTTCCGTTCTGGTATGGACGGCGCGCACGCCGGCTCGCGCTTACCAGTAGCTCCAGACCATAGACTGTAAAAGCTCCAGACTCACAGGCCTGACCTGCGACCACTGACACGCGGGTGGGCAACAGGTGCACGACGGCATGACTGCATAGTCTATTCAGCGCGTGAGAAAAGCAATAAAGAAGTGTGACGTGGCCTTTTTGATAATTATAGTAAGGGAGACTAGTTACACTTTAAAGTCTGCTGCTCCAATAAATATTAATATTTCTCAGGGTAGGTCTATTTTTTAAAATCAACTTCTGTAAAGGCAAATATATAGCCTACTAAAGCCTTGCCTAAAAAAAGCTTCTTAATATTTACACTGGTATTTCCTCTGAAAAAAAAAAAATGTCTACTGTAGGCCTATACAATTTATTTGTATGCTTGTTCATGAGGATTACATTTATATTCAAGGACATTTATTTATTTATTCTTGTACTACTCTCTGTTTTCATTGCTCATTTTTAGTGTTCATGTCACAAGAGCAGTTAACACACTATATTTATGGCTGTTTTAATTCAAGCCTCCATTGTAACACATTTTCAAAAATAATGTGCCAGTCGGTGAAGTTGTGCAAGTCTGGCCTGAGCATGACAGGTATAGAATGGCAGTGAACTTCCTTTCACATGACAATACTGTCTGATGACAGTCAGTAACATAGGCTTTTAATAGCCTCATGGTAATGACAGAGTGACATGTTTGAGACACCTTTTCACCTCTTACAGACAGAGACCAATATGTACAGATAAATCTGAGCTGATGTCATCTGTCAACAGCCGTGTTTTTGCAGGTGCATGTATCTGCAAAGCGCTCATGCCCCTCAGCCACAAGATGAGCAGGTGCAGAATTGCATACAAGTGTGATCACTCATACGATCTGTGATACATCTGAAGTTTACTGTAAAGAGTGAGGAGCTCAGACAGTCCATCAGCCATAAATCAAATCCAGTCGCAAGATGGTTTGCAATGGTGTTTTCCTTAAAAGGAGACACTTAAGCCAGGCCACTGTCTAGACCTATAGGCTATCTGAGAGACACCAAAGGTCATGACTCAATATGAAGAAAGAGTGACTAATGAGAGAAGCTTTCAGTTTGAAGTGTCTTGCTCAAGAGCAAGGCTGGATTGCCATTTGTGAGGTTCAAACCTTCAACCTTCTTATCAATTTCAATCTTTAAAAATTCAGGCACTTCCAGATCAATTCTGATGTGATTAAACTGAATAAATACCATAGATTCTACAGTTAATATTATTTAGTTATTACAATTATCATATGTATATATCTGTATGCTATATATAGATCTGTATGCCTTATCACTAATAGGGGTGTAATGGTACGGACGTGACGGTTCGGTGCTGACAGTCAGACAATAGCTGCGTCTCATTCCGGAAGCTGCGTCCTCCGGATGTCGCATTTGAAGGCTGCATACATCATCAAGGATGTCTTATTTAAAGGGTTAGTTCCCTCCAAAATAAAAATTCTGTCATTAATTACTCACCCTCAATATTGGCCGAGGCTGTTCATGTGAGCAGCACGATGCATTCGTGTGATGTTGACGCAGGAGCCGGCCAATAATGAGAAGCGCTGGATGTAAACAGCGAATGAGAATGAGAAGTATTCTCATCGCTTCATAAAATTAAGGTTGTCACGTCGCCTTTTTTTTAAGAATGTATACCTTTCTGGACCTTGTAAGCGGTGGTTAAATTGCTGTCTGAGACATATAGGCTGCTTCTAGGATTTCATCAAAAATATCTTAATTTGTGTTCTGAAGATGAACGAAGGTCTTACAGGTGTAGAACAACATGAGGGTGAGTAATTAATAACAGAATTTTCATTTTTGGGTGAACTAACCCTTTAAGAAAAGTAACCGTAATAAAATTGACTGTTATTCATGAGGTGTAAAATACTGTAATTTCTGTCGTACTTTGCAATCTAACGGTTACTTTTCTTAAATGAGACCGCCTCAATGACGTATGCAGCCTTCAAATGCGACCTCTGGAGTACGCAGCCTTCGAAATGAGACACAGCTGAATACAGTCACATGCGATCCACACTCCAGTCCAGAAGGGGGCACACGCGGTAATGCAATGCTGTTTGCTAACCGCCACAACAGGAAAAAGAGCAGTGCCCGGTTGCATAAAGCACCTTAAGTTTTTCCCTTAAGTATGACACTTAAGGCGTGATTTCCCCTTAACTAAGGGAATGACTTAAGGGTGTTGCATATAATCTCTTAAACTGTTCTCTTAGGTAAGGGAAACCGTTAAGTGTTTAACGACAGCATCCCAGGTTTTGCCGTTAAAAAATTCTACTGTTGCCATGGACACGTTATTTGTTAATACGTATCGTGGTAAGTTTTCACAGAAAACAACATAATATGGATAAGGAAAACAAAAAAGAAAACCAAATATGAAAGAGACGAGAAACTCAAATTGATTGTTTACTCAAAATTGAGATTTCTGCCGTCATTCACTCACCCTGACAACCCTCATGTCGTTCCAAACCCATAAGACTTTCATTCATCTTTGGATAACAAATAAAGATATTTTTAATATTCTCTCATCATTTATGTCCGTTTATTGAAAGACATCCATATGATTACGGCTGTGTCGGAAGCTCAAATGTGCGCGCAAGAACCAATGAGGTTTGTTTTTGCGTGTGATGCACGCACGTTTGCGCTTCCGTTGACCATATAAGATAATAAGATATGTTATATTTCATCAATGTTTATGTGAATAAACCGCTAAAGTACAATTTGTCTATCATATAAAGCGGCCGATCGTGGCACGTTATACGACTTGGATTGATCCTGCTCACTCTGTGTAACACTTAAGGTGAAGTTTTACGAACCTTACGATATACTTAGGGAAATGAAGGTTAAGGGGCTTTATGCAACACTTACGCATTACTTAAGTGAAAAATATATACTTAAGGGAAATTCTTAAGGGTTTATGACGTTTTGCCTAAAGAAACCCTTAAGTAACACTTAACGGTTATTTTCTGCAACACCCTTAAGTTTAAGGGAAACATAAGGGTGATCTTAAGGGAAAATTACACTTAAGGTGCTTTATGCAACCGGGCACTGGAGAATAACAGACGATCTAAGCACCAAACCAAAACAAGGATGTCGATTCGCCATTGACGAGTTCAGATGGCACGCAGGAGCTTACTTGTTGCCTATACGCTGAGTTTCAATGAACTTTGCTCCACTATCTTCACAAAAAGGAAACTGGGACGGATCCTGAAACCGGCATCCTGTTTGTGTTCTTTATTTTACAAAAGCACAATGTTTTGTTTTAATTGTGAGTGTAGAGTGTACACAAATAAAAATAGTTTACCTTTACAATGATCTTAGGCCGTGTGTCCACCAGAGCGTTTTTAGCCAGCTGAAAACGCTAGGCGCTCTGCTTAAAACGCCCGTCTTTGAGCGCTTTAGAGCGCTTCTGCAGCGTAGCGTTTTTTTTTCCGTTGAAACGCTTTGTTGCTATGATACGGAATATCCGCGTCACTGTTAGGTTACTTATAACTGATTTTGCAGGTAATTTGTTGCAGGCTAAAAATGTTCACACAATGTGGAATTACTTGCTATTACTTGTTCGGAGACCAGAAATATTAATTTCTCATACATTTTGTTTCTGTTTGTTAATGTTGCTGTACAGCAAGAATGTGACAGTTGGTCGGAGTTGTATTTGTCCCGCCCCTCCTTCACTCTGATTGGATGGCTGGCTAAAAAGTGACAGTGATGAGCGCAGCGTTTTACTTAAAGTTGAACGTTCTTCAACTCGAGGCGACCAGTAAAAAACGCCCAGCTCTCAGCGCTTGAACGTGAAAAAGACGCTCAGCGCCTCGTTACGCTCCTTGCGTTTTAAAAACGCGGCGTTCCCATTGAAAACAATTGAAAAAATACGCTAGCAGCTGGAAAAAACGCTTAGGTGGACACGCGGCCTTACTCTTATCTGTATGACCATCAATGACGGAGTATTTTAAGTTGTTTCCACTGTTAATGATGAGACAAAATCATTTGGCATTGTGCGGATTGTGTCATGGAAGTCTCACTACTACAGTCCAGTGGTGAAATATGTGTGTCCTAGAAATGGAAAGCCTCAGGTGCCGTTTCACTTGCTGTCTCCTCATAGAATTGTGAAGTTGGAATAGAATGGTGAAGGTTTTTTTTTTTACTTTGTAGTGGCAATGGCTAATATATTTTATAATATAGCCTAATGTATATTAGCAACAATCAATTAAGTAACATAGTTGGGTAATGGCCTGAAGCCTGGTCTGAGCAGCAGAGAGGAAAGTCATGTGTGGGCCTAAGATCAGTTTTAGCTCTCTGTAGGGTGTGGGACTTTTGGACAGGGTGGAGCAGTAGCCTTGCTGAAGGGCATTAATCCAGCCTGGATATATAGAGGAGCACTCCAACATCACTTGAAACAGCAACCCCCCGATATATGACACTATGTCTATTAATAGTTGTATAAAACAAGTGGTGATGTTAAACTTTTTTTTTG
Organism: Chanodichthys erythropterus; assembly: GCF_024489055.1. Lineage (NCBI taxonomy): Eukaryota > Metazoa > Chordata > Actinopteri > Cypriniformes > Xenocyprididae > Chanodichthys > Chanodichthys erythropterus. The sequence goes on along the minus strand of NC_090238.1, from coordinate 20,538,699 downwards.
GGAGAGCTGTTTATGTAAAAACAAACAAAAAAAACTTTTTAGTCTAACTCTTGGCTAATAAGTATATCCTTCTGTTCCATCAGATGTAAACAATATCCTGCATCGCAGCATTTTTGACCATCTCCAAATGCTGCAATGGTTAAAAAACAAACAAAAAAACAGCATAATTTTCTCATATATTCAGAATGAAATTCAGACTGCATGAAAAAAGCATTAATTTTCAAACTGACTCCAGTTCTAACAATGCTTTCCATGCTGAACTGCTCATTGAATGATAGCTTTCAATCTATCAAACTAGGTTTTTAAGGTGTAACCGTTCACGCCATGTGTTTTCATACACAATTGTGCATGTGTGTCTGTATATTGACAGTTGTGAGGTTAAGTTAAATATAGCTATTGGCTATGTGGGTGTCTCTAATAGGGGTTATTTATGGGGTGTTACCAAGTGTATATGTGTCAGTATCACTGAAGGCTTAGGGATTCTGAGCTCTAACCCACTAACCTTGACAAATGGCTTCTCTGGCAAGTGATTGCATATGTGCTGCATATGCAACAGCTGCCTTAGTTATTATTGATATAGTGATTATTTTAATATTGTGGATCCAAACAGGCACTACACCAGAATAACTGCCTATCAGAGTTTAGATTAGCAGGATGTACACAAACAGCCCACTCGTCCCTGCCCACATGCATGCATACAGTACATAATCAGATAAAAGTAGAGTGTGATTTAATAATCATGAAGAAACATGCATGTGGGTTAAATAAACACAATAAGAATTTTTTGTTCTGCTAAAACAATAAATTTCCTATACAAATGGTTATTTGGAATTCTTATTTAATGCTAGAACTGAAAGTATGCCCAGGCCATACTGCAACAGGGACAGCAGAGCACCAGCAAATCAAACAAGAATGTTGGAATCATGTTCTCACAATGGCAGGGGCTTGGAATGCTACAAGGATTCGGAAGTGCTGTGAAGTTTAGGGAATGGGGGATTAAGGATTCTATGTCCTCAGCTGTGGCCATATGGCTCATGTGTTGTTTCAAGATCATTTGTCTTCTTGGTTTGCATGACAGCTCACATGCGAATCACGTGATCCCTCAATGTGTCCACAACAAATATATTTCCTCAACACCTGACCATTCCATGAGCACCCTGGAAGGTTCTATGACAACATTTTTCTCTGCTGATTTACATCTTTTAGAATGCTTCCACATTTAGGTCTTAGTGATGAATATGCACAGTCTGTTCAAGCAATACAAAAAACATTTTGAGTCTTAAATACTAAGAAATCATGTCAGACCAACAGAATTCCCCCAAATGTTGTCCTAAAGTTGTCTAAACAAAGAACTTCATATTGCTGAAATGTTAAGAGTTCCCAGAATGCACTGCAGCATGAAGAAATTATAATTACTGTTATAGGATTATTGTTTGGCTTTTTGCTGACTCTAATATACCTGTGCACACTGCCATGGCGGGTTGGGAGCTTCGGGGCGCCACTGCCTACCTGTCTGTACCTGCTCACTACCTCCAGGGTGCCTGTGCCCCCCCTCCCTGGTTAGACTCTATCTGGCGCGAGGACGTGCCTTCCGGGAGGGGGGAGTAATGTCAAATGTCTGTCTGTTTTGGCACTTTGTTCTATTTCTCACCTGTCCTCCTTTGTTTAGTTTTCCCACCTTGAGTTGTCATAGTTACTCATTTGATTAGTGTCCTTAGTTCAGGTGTGTCTTGTCTTGTTTGCCCCTTTGTTTTGACTTGTACAGTGGCATGAAAAAGTATGTGAACCTCTTGCAGAATCTGTGAAAATGAGAATTATTTTAATAAAATAAGAGGGATAATAAAAAAATGCATGTTATTTTTTGTTTAGTACTGTCGTGAGTAAGATATTTTACATAAAAGATGTTTACATTTAGTTCACAAGACAAAACAATAGCTGAATTTATTAAAATAACCCCATTCATAAGTATGTGAACCATTGATTCTCAATACTGTGTGTGGTTACCTGATGATCCACGCTGTTTTTTTGTTTTGTGATGGTTGTTCATGAGTCTCTTGTTTGTCCTGAGCAGTTAAACTGAGCTCTGTTCTTCTGAAAATTCCTCCAGGTCCTGCAGATTCATCAGTTTTCAAGCATTTTTGCATATTTGAACCCTTTCCAGCAGTGTATGATTTTGAGATCCATCTTTTCACACTGAGGACAACTGAGAGACTCAAACTCAACTATTAAAAAAGGTTCAAACATTCACTGATGCTCCAGAAGGAAACACGATGCATTAAGAGCCGGGGGGTGAAAACTTTTGAATTCAAATATCAAGGTAAATTGTAGTTAATTTTTCTGCCGGGAAACATGCAAGTATCTTCTGTTACTTCCGAAGGGCAGTACTAAAAGTAAAACAATGATATTTTTAAAAAAATAAGAAAAATTGTGACATCTTCATCCTGTTCAAAAGTTTTCACTTTTGCATTGTGAACATTGTGATCTTTTATGTAAAATATCTTCGGGATAGTACTAAACCAAAAATAACATGCATTTTTTATCATCCCTCTTATTTTATTAAAATAATTCTCATTTTCACAGATTCTGCAAGGGGTTCACATACTTTTTCATGCCACTGTATATATTCCCTGTGTTCTCCCTCAGTCTCTGTCGGTTCTCGTTTGTATGTAGAGTGGTTTTTCCTGAGTTTCTCCTGTTATTTGGAAGTAAAAGTCTACCTTCGTGTATTCTACCTTGTCTTGTGAATTCCTTACCACCATTACGTGACAATACCTAATCACAATAAAGATTGTTGTGGTGAATAAGCTACAGTATCAGGTTACCAGTATGCTAGTACTTAACACTAATTAAACAGACATTAATGGTCATAATAAATATAGTTCAAACAAAAATCCAGCGTTAGCGTCAATTCTAGCAGGTCACGTCAGTCAAGCTTGCACCAGCTGACTCCCAGGTGACTCACGTCTACCTATAGGAATACGGCGCCTATTACAGCACCCATATATAAGCTCTTCAGTATTATCAGCTATTGTATTCTCAGGAGCTAATTACCCCTACTACCTAACTACCCAACATACTTTTGTTGGTTAATGAATTATTACATTTAATGACTTTTAATAAAGGTAATGGTTCCAAGATTAAGCTCACCTCAAACTAAATGGGCAAAAATAAAAATCAAGTAAATGCTAGAGGTGAATTTAGTCAGAACACATACAGGGCTGTGTTTCCCAAAAGCATAAGCTTAAGTGGAACGTAAAACCATCACTGTTGCCACCAATGGTCTGTACGATCATCTTAGCTCATGATGCCTTTGAGAAATGCAGCCCAAGTCCATTTGATGAGGATATGACATTTCAGAAGTGTTTGGTTTTTTGCGGAAGGTTTCTGAGTCTCCATATGGATTATCTGATGCTTTACGTGTCTCTAAACTCTTAACCAGCTACAAACACTATAGGGAAAAGGGATTGTGTGTGCGCCTACAGCAGACATTTGAGAATGCAGTCATGCACTGGTATGAACATTTGGTTTTGAAATTTAAGATTTTATTTTTATGACCTTTCTTGCAGCTGTTAAGTGTTATACATTACATGGACAGACACACATTTCTTTATGGCCCCTGTATTCTGTTTCCCTTCTTTGTGCCAAATTTGATCACTCTTTCACATAAAGTCATAGTGTGATCACCTGGTAAGCAGGTTCTTCCCACAGCTTTTCGCTTTTAGCAGAAATTATTCCTAGTAATTCAAATGTGTCTCTTATGAGTCTGTGTGTTAGGATTTAAGAATGTGTTTTGCATATGTCAGTGTAATGCAAACAGTATTTCTCTCTCTTACTTTCTCCACTTCTATTTATCTATTTCAAGTCATCACAGTCAGTAGGAGGCAAAGAGTTCATTGTTCTCTTCTTTTTAGTCAAAGCAACAGAATCTTATCTGCTTCTGTAGTCATTGTGTGAGGGAATAAGTGTGAGAGGAGAAGAAAAAAGATGTGAGAGAGCAAGAAGCAGGGAAGAGCAAGAGTTACAGAACAAAATATCTTTATTAAGGTAAATGTCATCATTCAATATAAAATGGTATGTGCGAAATATGCATCTTTACTCTCTCTCTCTCTCTCTCTCTCTCTCTCTCTCTCTCTCTCTCTCTTTTACATTTCTATCTCAGATTGTGTTGCTTTGTTATAGCATGACAAAGAGCTGGATGGAGACAGTAGCTTCAAAAAGGTAAGAAAACCATCAAGTTTAATGTAATGTTTCATTTGTGTCAGTAGAGATGTTGATGCCATTCCTGGTATTTCACTCCTTTTAACTTAATAAAATTAATAAATAGATAAATTAAATTAATTTAATAAATATTAAATAATAAAAATAATTAAATATTTTGCCCTGTATTTTTCATTTTCTTTGTTTATTTTGGTCTGCATATTAGTTTGTCGATACATTGTGTCAAGACTAAAATATGTTCAAGAAGAGCTTTAATAAGTAATTTCTCTCAGTGTAAAATTTTTATAGCTACAGTATGTGAGGGTGATCCAAAGGTATTTTTATTGATCGATTGCCAGTATTCCTCCTTACAAGGCTTTGACAAGCAAATGAATAGTCCTTGACAATCCAGCTGTCAGAGTGACTCAATAGACACGTCAACCTCAAGCTTCATGCATTGGTTGGTGAGACTCATCTCTGATGTTATAATGTATCTGTGCAATGCTTTGAAGATCTAGCTGGTCTTGAAAATGTTATTTGCATGTTAACAACTCCGGCTCTTTGAGTTGTACATTATCTCCTTTGAAATGACAGGTGATCACAGGTTATTTTTTATCTCACTCTTTTCATGTTTGTTGTTGTTTTTGTTTCTATAAATAGTGCTGTCTATTGGCAAGTGAAATCATGAGGATTTGAAGGACAGCCAGAGGCATAAAAATAAAATCTTCCTAAAACACTTTTTTTATGCACTCTGAAATGCATGTAAATATTTCCACTGTGTATGTTTGCACGCACATAAAGAAAATGGAAAGAGAGAAAACAACATATAGTTCTGTATGTCTATGGATGCTCGCATATACGTAAACAATGCATTGATGGACAACTATCTGAATAAATTCATCAAAATGCATGAGGGAGCAGAGATGTCAGAAGATCCTTCATTGAGAAGCTGGATATTCAGTTCAAAGGGCACTGCAGTGATGTTCTGTTGCTATGGTAACACATTAATGGAGAGTGTTTACATTTTTCAAAGCTATAACACAGATGTGTATCTCATTAAGAATGTATATGTATCACCATTCACCCATCAAGTGGTATCACCCACACAAGGACTCACCCACACAACTAGCAGAGCGAGGTCCTTTTAGTATAAATATACTATCCTGTTTAATATGGACAGTGTTTCCAGCACCTTAAACAGTATAAGAATGCAGCATGGGCTAAAAAACTGAGATGACAGCCTTCAGAAAAGTAGACTGGGGCTAGTTGTCACAAAGTTGTCTCATCTTTGTCAGTAACTAAGTTACTATAAAACTAAAGTCAAATTACATAATCAATGTCCTCTTTAGTGGTGATTTTGCATGTTGGTTTAAAATACCATACTGAATATAATACTGAAATGATTCAATTCTTTAATTCTAAACTTTTTTTGTAATTATTCTGGCAAGCAGGTGAACGTAATAAATTCACAGTAGGATAATGTAGGCTAGGTAGATTTCAACCAAAAGTTTGATCTTTGTTTTCATGCAGGACAAAAGTATGTTTTTAATAAAATTTAAATACATTTAAATATTTAAAATGTATATATAAATATTTATAAATATACAAATATTAAATCAAATTGTAATAAAATTATTTTATATAACTTAAAACATTAAAATGCATAACTGTACATTATAATAGTTACCTTTTACATTTTAACTAGTATTTTCATCATAATTGTTTTGCGGTTTGTTATTGTGACAGTTTCATTTAGTGTCATTCTATCGGGGCATGTTGTCATAATGGTCAATGTGTGTGCAAAGAGCTGTGTAATTTTTTTTTTCTGGGCAGATTTTGATAGATTTTTTTGTAGACTGTAGCACTTTAAAGTAGCCTATGTGTCTATTTTGAAATGTTCTTTAGTTTATTTAAAAATGTAATAATACCCGGTCTAAACTAGCCTCGGACTTACATTTATTTTCAACCTCACCTGAGGTAAATAATCAGTGCCAAAAGTAGCCTATTGTCAGCGTGTCGGCCTTCACAACATTTGTATTTAACTAAATTTAATATTTATTTATAAATATATATTTTTCAATCAAATCTGTCTTTGGTCCAATGACTTTCAGAGATTATCTTAATAATGTTCTGAATGTTGAGAAACTGTTCTAAACTGTTCGCTCCCTCCGCTGGTATCAATCTACAGCACCGCGTAAACAAGCGCGTGAGTCCCCCGCCCCTTCTCTGCGCGAGGGCTCCTCTCTCTGCGCGTGCTGCTGCCAGTTCCGTGTCGGCCGCGAGTTTACCAGCCACGCACTGCCTGCACGCGCTCAATCCACCGCCGGGCTGCAACGATGTGACTCTCTCTGGCTTTCAGATCCCCCTTTTTCAGTCTCTATTAACGGCCCAGCGCAGAGCGAGGCGAGGGGATACGTAACGGTAAGTGTATTTCGGATGGCCACGGAACGTGGGAATCTGCGCTACGTTATCGGTTTAGGGGCACCGAATGTGTGTAAAGTTTGGGGAGGGGAGAAATTGTGTCATGTGGTACGACAGAGGCTGTGTGCCCGTCAGTCCGCTCTAGTGGAGCAGATAGATACATAATTATAGAATGTAAAAACGACGTCGCGAGACGAGCTCAACTTGCCATGTGTTATAATTTTCAGGGGGATGACGTCACGCAGTCCTTGACGCCCGTGCGCGCGGCTTGAGCTGATGAGATAACGGGACTGTGACACTGCGCGTTTAGGATGCACACTAAAAGCTTGATAGGAACAGGTTATTGGTTTATAATGCGTTTCAAATGGAAGATCACAATACATTCGTGTCAGTTATTAATCGCATAGCAGCCTGTGAGTTGCTGTTTTCCTCTTATACAAATGTATTACATAAAAGGTAGAGAGCATCGCAAGGAGTACGTCATCGTGAGAAATGATTGACCGACGGCGTTGTGTTTATGAAACAGGAACAGTGCATGTAAATGTGTCAAAAAAGTTTAACCCTCAGAGACCCAAGTATTTACAAATGTATGTTCTCTTTTCTTTGTTGAAAGTGCTTTAGAAAGCTACTAGTTATTAAAAAAAAATCATCATTTTTAAGCATATTTTGTTTTGGGGTGAATTTTGACACTGCAAAAATGCTGGACCTTCACAACTGTTTACAATCATAGGCAGGTTCCCTATACTATATAGTGTCATGCTATTGGGGCATGTTGTCACAAAGGGGTCAATGTGAGCAATGACATACTTTCAAGTCATGTTTAGAGGCCTGTACTGATCATTTGGAGTAGTTTATCTTTGATTGACTGATTTTCAATCTATTTTTTAATAAAAAAAAAACAGAATTAAGAGCAGTTCAAATGCTTACTTGAAAAATTAGTATTTGTTCCAAAAATGTTAGTAGGCAGAGAGCTAAGTGTCTGCCTCAGGAAAGCTGTATATAATATTTTTTTCCCCACCAGAACATTTGCTGTGATAGTTCAGAATGTTTATCCAAACTAAAATAAATAGGTGTGTTATTAAATTGCTTTAATGAAGTGTTGCAATTATGCATTGATGCAACATTTCTAATAATCTCTATGCTGCTAACCTGCAACATTTAGTACCAAGTCTGACCCACTAAAAATATAATTTGATATTCTACATTCTGGGAGACTTTGCACGATGCTGAAATTAGTTTTAAATAGTCGAGACTTTGTTGTGTGTGCATTTGATGCAAAAGAAAGAGGGCCTCAATATCCTGCTATATCTGGTGGTTATATTGTGGCCACACGACCTTAACATCAAGCCAATGAAAACTCTAAAGAACTCTTGAAATGGCACACCCTTTGCTTTTCCCGTCTCTCCTGACAGGGACTTTCCTAAAAGTTTTCAGACTGAAAAGAGTCTGTACACTGTACAACTGTACACTGACTAACATGGCTCAGCTCAAGTTTGGATTGAGTTGGACTGAATGTGGACAAAAAGTTGATAACAGTAAACCTTTTATATGTGTGTTTTTTTATACTAGAGTCACTCTCTCAACAATAATGTCTTCAGATCAGAGTTACAAGTGCCTCGAAACGGAGGCAATGATGAAATCGCCGTGGCAACCCTGTGTAGGAGCACAGGCAGCACTGTGAGCTTGTGATCTCCTTACCTCTGTGACCTTTGAGTTGAGATGGCGACCCACCGAAAGCACCTGGTCCGAGATTTCAACCGGCACATCACCTGCTCAATTTGCCATGGATACCTGATCAAGCCCACCGCTGTCACGGAATGCCTGCACACCTGTAAGTCATTCATGTCTCACTCATACACATTATGTTCTCTATGACCATCTCTCTTTTCTAAAAATAAAAACAAAGCAAATATTTTGGTCGTTCTTCTCCCCAAATTGTTGTTTCTTTCTTTGGTGCTGTAATATTCATTATCAGAAATAAGACATGTAAGAACAAACTGGTCTTTTTCTAGAATTGTTTTGTTTCTTCATGTGGTGAGTTTATTTATTAGCAAGATTTGTGTAAAAATGTGTATGGTTCAGCTATAGCACCAAAAATAGCTGCTATCATTTCATTAATATGTAATGACCTGCCCTTACTTGCTCGCCCTGACCTGTCAAACCTATTTGTTTTACACTTTGCCGAACATTGAAATTTACATCTTTGTCTGACCCACCTGAATGATTTTTTGGCAGAGCTGCTGTCTGGGTGTCTGAATAGGAATTTCTTTAAAAAAACTGTATTGTACAATACCGTTCAAAAGTTTGGGGTGAGGGAAGTCTCTTATGCTCACCAAAGCTGTATTTATTTGAATACAAATATGGTAAAAACAGTAATATTATTAGATACAATTTAAAATGAATGTTTTGTATTTGAATGTATTTATTCTTGAGATGGAAAAGCTGAATTTTCAGCATCATTGTTTCATTCTTCAGTGTCACTTGATCCTTCAGAAATCATTCTAATATGCTTATTTGGTGCTCAAGAAACATGTTTTATTATTATGAATTTTGAAAATACTTTTGACTAGTCAGTGTTTAATATTTTTGTGGAAACAGTGATCATTTTTCGAAGTGTAGAAAGTTAAAAAACAGCTTTTATTTGAAATAGAAATCTTTTTTATCATCATAAATGTCTTTACTGTCACTTTTGATCAATTTAATGCATCTTTGCATCTGTCATTAAAATGTTAATTTCTTGAAAAAAATCATACTGACCCTAAACTTTTCAACGGTGTTGAACAGTTCTTTTGAATGCAGTGACATTTTGAATCTTTTTTTTCTTTTGAAATACATAACAATATAACAATAAATATTGGTGGCATTTAATCTGTTCAAATTCTGTTTAATGCTGTCACTTTTATTAAGACACTCATTGTTTTTATCAGATACATTTTGTTCTAAATAGGGTAAAAGAAGTTGTTTTTTAACAATAATAATTTTAACACAAGTGAGCTTAAATTTTTCAAGCTTCAAAAACTTTTTTATGGTTTTAGAGTACTTCTCCCTGATCCTCTCATTCTCGTGTCCCTCTTCTGTTCTTCCTTCTCTTCTTATTCCACTCTCCTCCAGTTTGTAAGAGTTGTATCGTTCAGCACTTTGAGGAGAGTAATGAGTGTCCAGAATGTGGGATACAGGTCCATGAAACCAACCCTTTAGAGATGCTGAGGTAACCAAACTCATCCGCACTCATTTCTCACATGCACAGATTAAGCACACACACAAGTCCTCTGTGTTTTATATGGTATCTTGGCTTCACTTTTTTGCAGGCTAGATAAGACCCTGGAGGAGATCATCTTCAAGCTGGTGCCTGGACTTAGAGAGAGTAAGATATATAGAGATATACTCTATAAGATGCACTCTATAGGCTATGTAGTTGTGCTTTGGTTGGTAAGAGTTTCTATATCTGTAAATTGCTTCTTAATGTACTTTCTTTAAACGATTGTGTTTATTTACTAGAGGAGGAACAACAGGAAAGTGAGTTTTGGAGAAAAAATAAAATCAAAGCAAATGGAGAAGGTAATAGTGAGCTATTCCATACACAATCCCTCATACACACAGTTACATGTACTACATACAGTGAATTACTTTAAGGTTAAAGATCAGATTTCCTTTGTTCTCTAGATGGCCCTAGGGCTAAGAAAGCTCGTCTAAGTGATGATGAGGATGGTGATGGGAAAGGTGGAGACTACCACAGGAGTGATCCTCAGATCGCTGTTTGTCTGGACTGTCTGCGTAACAATGGCCAATCAGGAGAAAGCATAGTTAAGGTGCACAGAGTCAGTAAAGTTTAATATATTGTGTACATATGTTGGGATGTATGTTTGTGTATGTGTGTGAGCATGTTTATAATTTGAACCCCTTGTATTTCTGAAACAGGGTTTAATGAAGAAATTCATCCGTTGCTCCACCCGTGTTACAGTGGGAACCATTAAGAAGTTCCTCTGTGTAAAATTGAAGCTGCCAAGCTCTTATGAGGTAAAATACTGAGGTCTCACTGAGCTGTCAACATTTGTGTGTGTACTTAGAAGTAATAGGTTTCTTTCACTGTTTAATACAAATGCTAATAAATAAGTTCTTGATGGGTTTACCCATCAGTTGTGAAACTTAATATTCAATGAAAATTGTCTGAGGTTGTTTCCTAGCCTCTCCTGTCTTTTACAATGTTTCACTAAGTGTAGATGTAACACATGCCACACTCTTAATGTGCCTATTATTTGATGTCATAAAGCTAAGTAAAACATGTTTCTTACAGCTCGACGTTTTGTGTAACGGGGAGATCATGGGCAAAGACCACACCCTGGAATTCATCTACCGCACGCGCTGGAGACTTCAGGGTGACAGCGTAAGTGTGTATGTGTGTGGGTCAAATTTTACCAACATTGTTTGGACCGAATGTCCCCCAAGGATAGTAAAACATGAATTACTTACTTTTATAGACCAGCCTACCATCCCCAGGAGAAAAATGGCTTTATAAACATGCTTAATATTGTCTTCAGGGTTCAGGGATGAAAAATATCATTACCTCAGTATAAAAACAACAGAAGTCATTGGAAAGTCACCACCATTATTGAAAAGCAAATTTATGTGTGTATATGTGTTTGTGTGTGTTTGCAACATTACCTTTTTGTTTATTTTTACGTCTGTCAAAGTTAATGTGCGCTTAAGATACAGATTTTTACATTTACAGTCTGATCATTTTAAAGTCAGTATAAAACTTGAAATGGAAATTCTATCCTCTAAATGCGTGTTATTGAGCTTATTGTAAATTTTCATCCATGCATGTTTAAATTTTTTTTGTAATTTTTAATCTTCTCATTTAGTCCTGCCTCCATCATTTAGATCTGTCATTTAGATCTGCCTCCATCCAATCAACAACGGATGGATAGAACCAAGACCCACCCTATATTTTTTACTTTTTTGATTACCTGTTTCACTTGGATATACGTCACAATATGGAATAAAAAAAAAATCTGTCACTACTTTTGTTTCATTATGACTTTAACAATATCCTTTATTATAATCACAATAAAAAAGCTCATTATTTAATTTTGCGAACATGTCTTTATAGTATTACACTTAAAAAAAAATTCTCACACAGTATAAATAGGTGTTTATAAAGGAAAATGTATAGCTGCTTTTATATTTTAGGATGGGGGATCATCATATTATTATCTTTGGCATAATTTGAAAACCCTTTGACTAGAAACTAGAAACTTTGACAGGTAAATTATTGAAAAGTTAGTTTGACCCTGAAAATGTTGGTGTGTGCTGATGAGAAGTGTGAACAGCTGTCTCTGAGTTGGTGGTGATTGTGGGGGGCAGGAGCAAAAAAAAAAAAAAAAAACCTGCTCACAGCTACTGACAGATCTATGAGTCATATTTCTCCAGTTACACACACAAAGACTAGAGGTTGGTACGAAATCAGAGGACACATTGATGCCCCTAGGTTTGTGGCTGTCCTTGCCTTTTACACCACAAGAAAATAGGAGAAAACTATGATGATATAATGGATATGATATGGTGCTCGCATCAGAAAATGTGAAGTCATTCTTTACTTTCGTTTTCACCCCAGGCTTATCCCATGGTTCTTGAATACCGTCCAAGGATTGACTTTGGTTAAACAGCACTTGCAACTTTGTGGAAATCTCATGCAGACTGATGTCAAGAGATGAACAAAAAGCAGAATAACTGAATGATTGTGCCTCCGTTGAAAGACAACAACACAAAGCTCCATGACTGACAGGACTGCTCGCCTTCCTGTGCACTGCTTCAGCCTCTACTCCTTCATGTTCCTGTTTGACAGTTGTGGCTCCGCCCACTGGCACTGTATCAAGTTTGATGATTATATTCCTCCAAAGCTTTCTCTGCATGTTGTCTCTATGGTGACGCCTTAGCGTAGAGCAGCCCATGGGATTATCTGATAGCAATCTAGTCCAGACAGTAAGCTAAAACTCGTCTCGGCCAGGTGACAGGAGAGGGGAAATGGAGACATTTTTAAACTTAAGTCTCGCTACAAGGTAGATTTTAGATTGTTTTATTAGGTGTTTTTATCAAAGAGTTTGCACTAGAGGCAAATCCAAATGTCTCGCTGTAGTGTCCCTGTTCTTTCTTACCTTTTACACTCTCTCTCTCTCTCTCACTTTTAGTTAGTTTTCTTTCCTGCACTCACCACCCACATTGTCCCTCATAAATTCAGTGACTCTTTTTCATGTCATCATTCTCTCTCTCTCTTTCTTTCGCTCACGCACACTCATTCTCTCTTTCTCAGCCTCTTTCCATCTTCCCTCACACTTTCATTTTTCTCCAATGGTGTTTTTGGCTCTAGTCTGAAGTATTGATGGATCTCATTCAGTTGGAATTGAATGAGAGCGCTGTAGATGTCCCAAAATAACAGCAGTGAAAGGCACTCTGGGTAAGCATTTTTCCTTCACACTGTGCTAAGGCCAAGTCTTACATTTACCCAAACCAGATCGTTTTCTTAAAAAAAAAAAGATATAATATTAATTGATGCCAGATATGCTTAATGCATTAATTCATTGAAAATTCTCATCTTTAAAAACAGCTGAATAGGGAATGAATGAAGGGTGCCAGCTGCATCTCTCTAAGAGCAGCTTTGGCTCACAGTTGTAAACATGCTGTTGTTTCCTGTTTAATCAGAAATATATTTAAATGAGATATTCCAATCAAATCCACCTCAACAGACGTCTGAATTTTAAAACCCAGAATGTCAATAATACACTTTTTACAGTGTATTTTGAGTGTAATGCAGCAAAATAAGGCCATACTGATGCAACAATGTTTGGTGGATCAACATTAAGTGCAAAATGTGTTTTATTTTGTGTACATCCTAAAACATTTGTGAAGTCTGGGAGAAAAAAAACTGCAAGTGATATGCAATAATGTATTTGGGTTAATTCCAAAAAGTGGGAGAGAGATCAAAATCTGATATTTCTCAACTACGCAGCATATATCAAGTGACATGATTCTGAGGAGAGTTTAAAATTCAATCATCGTGTTTTAAATATTTTAAATATTAAGATTGTTTTGTTTTTTGGAGCATTAGTTCAGATAAGGTGATAGGTTAAATTTCTACGTTTGTTTACATGACAGTGTAAATGTTAATGTATGTGTAGTGGCCTATGATAGGAATCATTTAAATTCACATTTACAAGTAAGTGAATGCCAAACTGAACAAGTTGCCAAACCAATTTCATGCACATTCCCAGAATGCTTTTTTGACAGTTAAGAGTTCAAAACATGGAACTTTGGCAATCCAGATTATATTCCTCAAATATTATGTGAAGGTACTCAATGTAGAAAAGAATTACATGAATCATTACGTGAACATTTGATTTGGATCATCTCAGGGGGTGAAAACTGGTGAAATGAGGGTTTGTTCTGTGTCCTCCACTTCAGTGTTGGACTCTAGGAATCTTAAGAATGGGTGTTCGTCATTTCAGTGCTGCAAATCAATACAGTTAAGCAAAAGATACAGGATATAGAATGAGTCGGAATTGCTCAGCAACACTGTTTTAAGTGGATTGTACCTATGTGTACCAATAGTAAAATTATATTTGTCCAAATGTTTCTTATGACAAGCTAAAACTTCATGTTATGCCAACATGATCTATTGTACTGAGTCTTAAAGATCATTTGCACTGTCTGTCAGTTCAGTGGAATTCTTGACGTTGTTGTTTAGGACAAAGGCCACTGGCTGCTCTCCAAAATCCAATTTCCTCCCCACTAAGAAAACATGCAAATCAAATATGAAGTGTCTTTGAGCTCTGATTATAAATACAATGTATTTTTGTATGTTGAAGCACTTATGTATATTTGAACCTATAATCAAAAAATTTTGTCAATGCTTGTCTTTTTCCTAATAGATGATGCTGCTTGGGGTAATTTATTCTTTTTTTTATACGTCCCACCGCCTGCTATGTGTGTTCCCTTTGTAAATGTTCGCACTGTACATGAAAAGCTACCTAATGCTGTTCATTACATATTGTTATTTAATTAATGAACATTAAAATATGACAAAAAAATAGTGGATTTTCTTAGACTATATTTCAGAAACATTTTATTTTTTCTGTAAACATTCTGAAAGCTGCCTATTATACTTGCATGACCGTATAACCAGCCATTAGATCTAATCTTTACATTACATACTCATATTAAAATGGCCTTATGGACAGACCTTAAAACAGAGAAGCTAAAACCTTTGAAGCCATTCTTCAAAATCGCCATTTCAAGTATGTGATGATATTAGTGTGTGAGAGTTTAAATCTGCTATTGAAAAACAAAGACAGGAATGTGCCTTCTTTTAGACTGTTTCTATGCACTGTTCCCTGCTTCTCTCTCTCTCTCTCTTTCTCACTTACTTTTTTTCTCCCTCACTCATGCACAAGGAACTGGAATGTGACATGCATTCCTCTTTTAGTCTGTGCATCACTTGTTCAGCTGTCTGTTTGCCCTGTTGTTCATCTTACAAAAGAGAAGGTCAAAAATACTTCATGTAGGGCAAAGGCAACACACACCTGATCACAAATATGTCCATGCCCAGCAACACTTAGTTTTTTGTAGTTCTGAACTGAAGTAGTTCAAATGTTTGCTGTAAGATTTTGGAAGAACTATGTCAGCAATAAGTTTGTTTGGATGTTTACAGTGCTTTGCAAGTGTCTGCAGATTTTGTAAACTGTGAAACAAATCAGTTACCCAAAATACTTTAAATGTAAAATATACATAAAGAAACGTTAATGTAAACACAGACAAGAATATAAACATGTTCAAAACACACGTTCATCACACATATGTAAATAAACAAAGAAAGCCTGCCACTGTCTCTCTTTTTCGTCTTCTCATTCATAATGGCATGTCACAACACCTCTATTTTCAGTCAGGATGAGTCGGAGAATTCACAGCTCATTTGTTAAACAGAGAGTGAGACTCAATCCCTCCGCCCCCTGCCAACACTCTAACATTAAACCATTACAGAAAAGCAGGAATCACATTTCATCCACAAGCAAACATATCTAGCGTTTAAAGATTTTGCGTGTGATTTCTGTCATTAAAAATTTGAATTTAATGATTGTTTCCAAACAGGTCAACACTCCCCCATATTTGCCTTGTTGTTCCGCCCCTAAACTCACACCATTGGCTGATGTCGACAGAGGGCTACCTTCAAGGTTTTTGATTGGCAAACATTTGAGGGTCATTGTCCCGCTATTTGGTGTTTATGTGCGTTCACGCGGCCTTGTAATTCCGGTAGTTACGAGATTCGAGCTTGTAAAAAGCGTTCACGTCCTCGTAGAGCTCGTAATTACAGCTTGTAAGCTGGGAGTTTTCTGAAAGCTCCCACATGTACCACGTGGCCGCTGCACCACCTGACCGTTGTAGATTCATTTAGGCGTTGATAGTGGTGCCATGGAAACGCACAATTCCCAGTCCAAGGACCAAAAGGACGTGAACAGCTCCGAATATAACGTCACGTGTTGTCATCTCAAGATTACGGTAAATACCAGGTGTATGGAGTCAAATTAATGCCTTAAAGGAACACTCCACTTTTTTTGAAAATAGGCTCATTTTCCAACTCCCCTAGAGTTAAACAGTTGAGTTTTACCGTTTTC
Organism: Chanodichthys erythropterus; assembly: GCF_024489055.1. Taxonomy (NCBI): domain Eukaryota; kingdom Metazoa; phylum Chordata; class Actinopteri; order Cypriniformes; family Xenocyprididae; genus Chanodichthys; species Chanodichthys erythropterus. Next base: position 20,522,416 of record NC_090238.1, on the reverse strand, counting down.
GAATCCATTCAGCCGATCTCCGGTTCTGGCAGTACCACTTTTAGCATAGCTTAGCATAGTTCATTGAATCTGATTAGACCGTTAGCATCGCGCTTAAAAATGACCAAAGAGTTTTTATATTTTTCCTATTTAAAACTTGCCTCTTCTGTAGTTAAATCGTGTACTAAGACCGACGGAAAATAAAAAGTTGTGATTTTCTAGGCTGATATGGCTAGGAACTATACTCTCATTCAGGCGTAATAATCAAGGAACTTTGCTGCCGTTCCATGGCTGCAGCAGGCGCAATGATATTACGCAGCGCCCTTGAGCCTCTGCTTACACAGGGAACGTGCCTTGCAACCATGGAGACGTTTGTGAGAGACGCTGCGTAATATCATTGCGCCTGCTGCAGCCATGATACGGCAGCAAAGTTCCTTGATTATTACGCCGGAATGAGAGTATAGTTCCTAGCCATATCAGCCTAGAAAATCACAACTTTTCATTTTCTGTCGGTCTTAGTACACGATTTAACTACAGAAGAGTCAAGTTTTAAATAGGAAAAATATCAAAACTCTGGTCATTTTTAAGCGCGATGCTAACGGTCTAATCAGATTCAATGAACTATGCTAAGCTATGCTAAAAGTGGTACTGCCAGAACCGGAGATCGGCAGAATGGATTCGAAAACGGTAAAACTCAACTGTTTAACTCTAGGGGAGTTGGAAAAAACTTTTCAAAAAAAGTGGAGTGTTCCTTTAAAGTTTTGCACAAAAAAAAAGAGCAATAAAAAAATGTTTTGCAAACAAAAATAATAAATTGCAAAATAAAATAACGTAGTGCAAAAATAAAAATATAATCAATTACAAAAATCAATGACAGCTGTAATTTTATCTTTGCCACATATTTTTTATGCTCAAACCTACTAAATCATTTGCAACGCTCATTTTATTCTGCGTTTCAGTCAAGCGCACGCTCACGATACCGGTTTTCCATTGCGCTGCACTTTTCTGTGCGGTTCTCTTTATGGCACTGGTTTGACGTGGAGGTGGAGTCAAGAAACGGGGGCAGGCCCCCGCGAAACACGTCATCGGCAGGAGGCGCAGATCGGAACAGAACAGATCAAGCATACCCTGCGTCTCAATCAGCTCCCTATTTCTGTAGGTCATGAATCAGTATATCATGAAAGTGAATGTGGCTGATTCCCTGATCAGTGCCCTGACTACTGAATTAGGGAGCTGATTGAGACACACGGATAGAGACAGAGCGCATTATAATCTGAAAACCACGCCCACCGGGGGAAAAACTATCCAACCGTCTCCATTGACTTTGTATTGCGTGAGGCTGCCTTCTCGTCTTTTCTGACTCATTACAAAAAACAGAACAATGCCTAAAAGCTGCTGTGTGACAAGGTGTACAGCTAACAAGCTAAAAAAAAAAGAAATAAGTTTTTATAAGCTGTTGACCCCAAAAAACGAATGTTTAAGGACACAAAAGTGGATACAGGCAGTGAGACAGAGCGGGTCATATTACTATAAGAAATGCATTGGATGGGGTCGTAATCAGTGACAACATATGCTAAACAAACCAACAAAAACAAACCATTCATTATTTTTAACCATGTCAAAGAATTATTTCACCTGTCGCCGATTACGTTTCCCTCCAATGCATTTTGCGGGGGCGTGCCCCCGTTTCTTGACTCGACCCCCACGTCAAACCAGCGCCATAAAGAGAACCGCACAGAACAGTGCAGCGCAAAGGAAAACCGGTATCGTGAGCGCACGCTTGACTGAAACGCAGAATAAAATGAGCGTTACAAATGATTTAGTAGGTTTGAGCAGGAAAAATATGTGGCAAAGATGAAGTAGGATTACAGCTGTCATTGATTTTTGTAATTGATTATATTTTTATTTTTGCACTACTTTATTTTATTTTGCAATTTATTATTTTTGTTTGCAAAACGTTTTTTTTCCGCTCAATACTTTATTTTTCCTTTGCAATTCTTTATTTTTGTTTGCAAAACATTTTTTTTTTATTGCTCAATTTTTTTGTGTGTGTGTTTTGCAAAACTTTATTTTTGTGCAAAACTTTAAGGCATTAATTTGACTCCATACAGGTGGCGTGAATGCAGCATTAATGAAAGGAGCCATGTGGGTGGGGCTATCTCTTTATCTGACCAATAGAAGGTGTAATGGGTTGTTCCAGAAAACTCATCATTATTTTTGCAATTCCATTTCGAAAAGCTAATGGCACAGGCATTATGAACTTTAAAATACAATTAAAAAAAATGTATTAAAAAAATTATTATATAATCATTTGCTTCATAAGTTCAGGATCTAATACAACACTGTTCTTGTATTTTCTTTCTTGGGACAGAATCTACATTTACAACTATAATTTCAGTACCCATATTGCACTAAAGCTGCTCTTGGTTCCTTATATATATATAAGTGCTTTATTTCACATACCTATTTTCATTCTGTGATGGTAACCATTAGCCAGTGCAACAAAAGGCCATCTAAAATGTTTTGAAACCAGATAAGGAGAGGGCAGAGAGACACAAACTAGTGTTTTATCTGTTATCCTCGCCATTTCTTGCTGCTTTGTTGCATCATTCTGTTGCTGTGTGTATTAGCCTGTTAGTGTCCATGGCTAATTGCATTATTCATGAGAGTCATAGTCCCTCCTGAATGCTGTCCAATGAGTTCCTAACACAAGTGTTCTCTTATAGACCTGTCGCTGGCCAGATATTGGAGCTGATCACTGGGTGTTCATTTGGATCGTGTTAACATGGATGATCTAATTGGAACTTCTCTTATCCAAGAAGTTACTGTCAGTCATATTCTTTCTCTACTTCTCTCACCTTTTCTTCCCATGAAGTCATATGGTTAATGACAGTGGTCTTATGACCTTCCATATTTAGACCTCAAGAACAGGCCACATGGCACCAATAGGATCATATATAAGAGTGACATCACCACAGAGTTGCTTTTTTGGGAATGACACCACAGCATTGTGCTGAGTTACATTTCACTGATGACATCACCACTGTGCCAAAGGTCAATACTAGAACATATTTATTATAACTTCCTATTCATTAAAGAATCCTAAAAAAAAAAGTCTCAGTTTCCACAAAATATTAAGTAGCACAACTGTTTTAACTTGATTTGAATGAATTAGAATGATTTCTGAAGGACAATGAAGACTGGAAAAGTGGCCTGTACAGTTAGCTTTGCCATTAGATGAATAAAATTACATTTCAAAATATATTAAAATAGAAAAGTTAAATTGTTTTAAGTTGTAATATTTCACAGTATTACTGCTTTTTTTCTTCATTTTTAATCAAATACATATTTAATATACATTAAATGTTTTCAGTTAAACTGAAGTACAAGTCAAAAACTCTGTAAACCGGGGACTATTTTAATTACTTTTAATGGTGGTATACATTACAACGGTACTATACACAAGTTCCTCCGTATGATCCAGCTCCATCTTGCAGACACACTTTTCCATCCTTTAAGCTGAAAAGCTCTCTTTTACCCACATCCTAAAATATCTCTGAGTATCCAACTTCTGAAATGCCCAGTAAGTGTCATTTTACTCCAAATTACTCCAGCCCATAAGCCGTTTTAAAAAGATACATCTTAAGCAACGATTTAAAAACCTGAAGAGCTATGGCAGATACAACAGCAAATTATTCCATAATCTGGGTGCAGCCACCGAAAATGTGTGATCCCCCTTGAGTTTCAAGCGCGTCATTGGTACTGACAACAACAAATTATTTGATGAACATAAAGGCCTATTGGTCTGATGGTAGGACAGAAGATCAAACAGGTAGGATGGTGCCAAGCCTACCAGAGACTTGTACAGAAAACAATAGTACCTTAAACTGAATTCTAAACTCAATAGGAAGACAATGCAAGCTAATCAGACAGGAGTAGGCCTAATACTTTCCTTCTTTCTAGTCCCTGTTAAAAGTCTGGCCACGGTATTTTGAACCAGCTGAAGGCGAGATAAACAAGACTGAGCAATCCCTAAATACAATGAGTTGCAGTAGTCCAATCTTGTTGAAATAAATGCATGAATAATGGTTTCCAGATCCCTATGAGGAATAGAAGATTTTTATTTTAGCAATCAGCCTATAAGCTGAAAAAATTCTGATTTTTTTTTTTCAAATTTAAGAGTACCTGCAGAGTTAAAGGGATAGTTCACCCAAAAATGAAAATTTGATGTTTATCTGCTTACCCCCAGCGCATCCAATATGTAGGTGACCTTGTTTCTTCAGTAGAACACAAATGATGATTTTTAACTCCAACCGTTGCCGTCTGTCAGTCGTATAATGCGTGTCAATGGGAACTCCATCTATAAGAGTCAAAAAACACACATAGACAAATCCAAATTAAACTCTGCGGCTCGTGATGACACATTGATGTCCTAAGACATGAAACGATCAGTTTGTGCGAGAAACCGAACAGTATTTATATCATTTTTTACCTATAATACACCACTATGTCCAACTGCCTTGCGTACGGCATCTGGTGCGTGAGGTGTGTACGCGCTCTGGCGTAGTTTAAAGGATTAGTCCACTTTCAAAAAAATTTTCCTGAAAACTTACTCACTCTCATGTCATCCAAGATGTTCATGTCTTTCTTTCTTCGGTCTAAAAGAAATTAAGGTTTTTGATGAAAATATTCCAGGATTTTTCTCCATATAGTGGTCTTCAATGGCCTACAAATGGTTGAAGGTCAAAATACATTTCAGTGCAGCTTCAAAGGGCTTTAAACCATACCAAGAATAAGGGTCTTATCTAGCGAAATCATCTGTCATTTTCTCAAAAAATACAACTGTATATGCTTTATAAACATAAATGATAGCCTTGCACGTGCTTCCGCTTTCTGTATTCTTCAAAAAGCTTACGCTGTATGTCCTACACCTTCCCTATTCAACTTACGGAACGAACGCGGCGCCAGTTCCATTTTTTTTCCCGTTTTGGATTTGTCTGTGCATGTTTTTTTTACTCTCATAGATGGAGTTCCCATTGACATGCATTATACGGCTGACAGACGGCAACAGTTGGAGTTAAAAATCATCATTTGTGTTCTACTGAAGAAACAAAGTCACCTACATCTTGGATGCCCCGGGGGTAAGCAGGATTAAGGGATTCTGAGATGATATTAGCACCTTCAGGCCATCCAAAAACCAACATTTCCATCTTAGAGTCATTTAATTCGAGAAAATGATCAAACAATCAAACAGTGACTGAAGAGATATGTTGTCATCTGGTTCCATGGGAAGGTAAAGCTGTATATCGTCTGAATTGAGATGATATAAAATGTGATGTTTACGAAAGATCTTGGCTAAAGGAAGAAGAGAGAGGGAAAATAAGACAGGGCCTAACACAGAAACCTGCGGTACACCACATGTGCAAGCAGCAGAGGAAGAAGAAGTATACTTTTCAATGGCTACAGAAAAGGATCTATTAAGTTATGATGAGAACCAATTTAAGCCAGTTCCCTTAATATCAAAATACTGCTCTAAATGTGTCAATAGAATAGAGTGATCGATAGTGTCAAAAGCCACGCTTAGATCCAAAAGAACCAAATTTTCCTGAGTCGACAGCTAATAACAAATCGGTTGAGAGCAGATTCTGAGCTCTGAACCTGGACTGAAACCTATCAAATACATTGTTATTCTTTAAGAAAGAGGAGAGTTGATGAAAAACAACCTTCTCCAATACCTTTGAAAGAAAAGGAAGTTTTGAAGTAGGCTGATAATTAGTGAAAACAATTGGTTTTAAGCACAGGCTGAATCATTGCATATTTAAAACATGATGGAACGCAGCCTTTACTAAGATCACAGCCAATTATAAACTGTATACATGGGCCAATAGTGTCTTATTACATTCATGGGTCAGTAGTGTTTTATTATACCACAATAGTAAATAAGAGTCTTTTTTAGAAATGTTATGTTAAATTATCTTGAAAAAGATGAAAATAAAAATTGTGTCTTCATTTTAAAAGGATAGCAATAAATGTAATCATGTCTGCAATTTGAAAAAGATTTTATTGGGGTCTATAAACAAACATTTAATCTATAAGCACTTCATAGATATCTATATAGACTAATGGGCAATAATATTACAGCCTTCATTTTTCAGTTGAATGGCAAGATAGTCTATGCATGACTTGTCGTTTTATTCTTAACTAAAATGAGGCGATCTAAACATTACGGAGCATTCACTCTCGTGTAATATATGTTTCATTCATACTGGAAGCCAGAGGGCGCTCTCTCGCAGAATGTCCAAAACGGTTTCGTAGAAATAATTCAGCTATTCGCTCGCTGTAGCAGCAGCTGAATAAAAAGCAGAAACGTATTGATTGACTTGATAAAACGTGAAGACGATGAGCGCACCATTGTGACAAGATATGGATTATGTGTGTTTTTCGAGCTATCTCAAGGTATTTAGTGAGAAAGTATATGAATAATGCAATGCTAATTGACAACCTTTTTAATGTCTCAGCATAAGTCATCTCTTATGCTCGTCAAGGCTGCATTTAATAGTACAAAATATTTTAAAAGCAGTATTATTGCGAAATTCCTGTGATCAAAGCTGAAATTTCAGCATCATTACCCCAGTCTTCAGTGTCACTTGATCCTTCAGAAATTATTCTAATATGCTGATTTGATGCGCAAGAAACATTTATGATGATTATCAATGTTGAAAACAGTTGCTTAAAATTGTTGTGGAAACTATGATACATTTAATTTTTCTGGACTCTTTGATGAATATAAAGTTCAATGAACAGAATTTCTTTACATTTATTGTCACTGTCACTTTTGATCAATTTAATGCATCCTTGATAAATAAAAGTATTTCTCTCTTTTGTTTAATCTTACCAAAAATGTTGAATGGCATCATGGTTTCCACAAAAATATGAAGCAGCACAACTGTTCCACACCTTTTATATAATCAGAAATGTTTCTTGCGTATCAAATCATCATATTAGAATGATTTCTGAAGGATCCTGTGACACTGAAGACTGGAGTAATGATGCTGAAAATTCAGCTTTGATCACATATGTTGTACATTTTACAATATATTCAAATAGAATATAGCAATTTTAAATTGTAATACCATTTCACAATATTACTGTTTTACTGGATTTTTTAATTAAATAAATCCAGCCTTGGTGTAGTGTTGTCACGATACCAAAATTTTGACTTCGATACGATACCCAACTTCAGTATCACGATACCGATACTTAAACGATACTATGGCAAAAACCTAAAACAGTAGGAAAAGTAAATAAATAACATATGACAGAACTGTGGCTAGCATTTTTATTGGCCACAATTTTGATGTTGGTAAATTACATTTTATATGATTAAAGCTGACTTTCTTATGCTTAAATTACTTTGAGTCATTTTACTTGATTTAGAAGATTTAAAACACTTTCAAACTTTTAAATGCAGACTGACCACCCAAATCAAGATTACATTTTATATCAGCTGGTATGTACAGGTGGGCAAGAGGTGGACAATATGAGCATGAGCTAGTATGAGAACAAGTTATTTGTGTTATGCTATATAAAAGAACAAAGAAGCAAATTACAAAAACAGTAGTAAATTAAAAATAATCTTTTTTCAGATACACTAGGTTTATTTAACATATTTAACAGGTTTTGTTGTTTGATTAACATTAATGATGGACAGGCCTATTTAATTGGGCTGCTGAATGCATGGACGTAACTGACAAATATCCAGTTATTACCCACCTGTTTACGTCCACTTAAGCCATAACCGACTGTATTCACGCGAGATACTCCACATGATGGACATTTAGACATCTGTGTGCACGTGTATTTGACTATTCAGACGCGTGGAAAACTGATCGCGCGCTGCGACAGACAGAGAGAGAGAGAGAGAGCGAGAGAGAGCGCACGCGAGAGAGCGCTTCTGTTGTGTGTCATTCAGCGCAATTCCGCCTATCCCTCCTTCACTAACTGCATGTAAATAACGAATTGTGTGATTGGATTGTAATTTTGTGCTACGACGATCTTCAACGACCATTTGGCTGTAAACTTAAATTATATTCAACTCGCCAAAGTGGCTAGTGGGAGTGGCTGTCATCAAGCCCTGCATGTAAGTGTTTTGACAGTGAGAATATTGATTACTGTAAATAATTAGAGCAATGTTATTAAAGCATAAATTGGTTTAATATAATTGTATAGTCCCTTCACATATTTGTTTTTTAAAATTAATTTTATTTTAGCAACCAGATATCACTTATTAGACTCAATAATACACCTCTTTGCGGATGTCTGCTTGCATGAGTAATATAAATAACACTCATTTAATTTTTGAGAGCACAAACATAACGCTGGTATCACATTCACTAACCTGTCGCTCTTTAAATTCTCTGTACAAATCGGGATGTTTGGCAAGTTGGATGCTCCCTTCGCTTGCGTTATTTTGTAACGTATTTTGCAGACGGGCTTTGTGGTGTCCGTGGGCTTGCCCTGACTGTCGGCAATGCAAGCAAAATAATGCCATATTTTGCTTTGTGCATCTGCCGTTGCGCAGTTGACAGGAATAAACACGCACTCAATGTGCCTCAGAAGCAGCGCGCTGCACACACTGCTCCCTGCTGTCGCACATTAGGAAATACAGCTGGCACTCAAAGTACCGGTACTAATAAAATGAAGAACCGTACCGTTTCTAAAAGCAGGGTATCGCGATACCTTTCTAGTACCGGTATATCGTGCAACACTACCTTGGTGTGCAGAAGAGACATATTTCCATTGTATATTTACAATTGTAATGTTTCCAAACTTTTGATAGGTACTGTATTTTCTGCCTTATTAGGGGCCAAGCACCGAAGGTGCGGAGGCACCTATTGTTATTGTTGGCGTTCTTTTTTTTTATTTTTTTATTTTTTTTTATTATTATTAGGGGCCAAGCACCGAAGGTGCGGAGGCACCTATTGTTATTGTTGGCGTTCTTTTTTTTTTTTTTTTATTATTATTAGGGGCCAAGCACCGAAGGTGCGGAGGCACCTTTTGTTATTGTTGGCGTTCTTTTTTTTATTTTTATTTTTATTATTAGGGGCCAAGCACCGAAGGTGCGGAGGCACCTATTGTTATTGTTGGCGTTCTTTTTTTTTTTTTTTTTTTTTTTATTCTTCTTCTTCTTCTTCTTCTTCTTCTTCCGCTCTTGAAGTCTATGGCAGCCCATAGAACCGCTTGCGGGAAAGTTGTGAAATTTGGCACACAGTCAGAGGACAGTCTGACCTTTGTCCATAGCAAATTTGGAGTCTCTAACTCAATCCCTCTAGCGCCACCAGCTGTCCAAAGTTGCACTTATGTTTATGTTAATAACTTTTGAACCATAAGGGCTAGAAACACAATTCCTTTTTCCTCTTATTCCTTGGCTCAAGACGAATCGAACGCACCATATGACGTCATTTTCCGTCATGAAAATTTTTCCGCCATTTTGAATTTTCTGAAAAACTTACTTTTTCGAACTCCTCCTAGGCCGTTACTCCGATTTTCATGAAAATTGAATCAGATCATCTTCAGACCATGCTGACAAAAAGTTATGGAATTCAAGTTGATTCCTCAAACCGTTTTCGAAAAACTAACGAACGAATTGTACGTAGTGCTTGCGAAAACAGAAGTAAGGCTGTATCTCCGCAACGCTTTATCGTATTCAGACCAAACTTGGTACATGTCATCACAAGCATGACCTGAGGTACCATGCAGTGTTTCGGCGCAGCGCCACCTACTGGTGCGGAGATATGAAAAATGGGTATTTTTGCTTATAACTTCTGATGGGTTTGTCCAAAAATCATAAATTTGGTCTCGTTGGATTCGGGGAATCATGCCGAGTCGAATGATATCCAATTTTCCCAATTCGGCCATTTTGGCCGTCGGCCATTTTGAATTTTGTGCTAAAATGCTGTATTTTACGAACGCATTAACGTATCTTTACAAAACTTGGTATGGGTCATCAGCACAATGCTCTGAAGGAGCCTGAGAAGTTTTCGGTGGTCAAAAGTTATAACAAAATTTACAAAAATGCTAATAACTTTTGACTGTATTCACCAATTGTAATGAAACTGGTCTCAGTAGATTCCTTGGGTCATGCTGAGAACAAAGATATCAAATTTGCCATAGTCAGCTAAACTTCCTGTCCGCCATATTGTTTTTCTTTAAAAACCTACTTTTTCGAACTCCTCCTAGACCGTTGCTCCGATTTTCACCAAAATTGAACCGTGTCATCGTCAGACCATGCCGACAAAAAGTTATGGATTTCAAGTCGATAAGTCAAAACGTTTTCGTATACCAGAGCAACGAATTTGAGGCATGATGCAAAAACTACTCTTGAAGCTGTATCTCTGCAATGCTTTATCATATTCAGACCAAACTTGGTACGTGTAATGACAATCATGACCCGAGGCATCATACAGTGTTTCGGCGCAGCGCCACCTACTGGAGTGGAGATATGAAAAATGGATTTTTTTGCTTATAACTTCATATGGGTTTGTCCAAAAATCATAACTTTGGTCTCGTTGGATTCGGGGAATCATGCCGAGTCGAATGATATCCAATTTTCCCATTTCAACCATTTTGGCCGTCGTCCATTTTGAATTTTGTGCTAAAGTGCTGTATTTTATGAACGCATTCAAGTATCGTTACGAAACTCGGTATAGGTCATCAGAATAATGCCCTGAAGGAGCCTGAGAAGTTTCGGACCAGTGCCACCTTGTGGTCAAAAGTGATTATGAAATTTACAAAAATGCTAATAACTTTTGACTGTATTCACCAATTGTAATGAAACTGGTCTCAGTTGATTCCTTGGGTCATGTTGAGAACATATATATCAAATTTGCTATAGTCGGCTGAACTTCCTGTCCGCCATATTGTTTCACTTTAAAAACCTACTTTTTCGAACTCCTCCTACACCATTGCTCTGATTTTCACCAAAATTGAACTGTATCATCTACAGACCATGCCGACAAAAAGTTATGGATTTCAAGTCGATACGTTAAACCGTTTTTGTATACCGGAGCAATGAATTTGAGGCATGTTGTAAAACACACTCTTGTAGCGGTATCTCTGCACTTCTTTATCGTATTTAGACCAACCTTGGTACCTGTCATCACAAGTATGACCTGAGGCATCATGCAGTGTTTCGGCGCAGCGCCACCTACTGGTGCGGAGATAAGAAAAATGGCTATTTTTGCTTATAACTTCTGATGGGTTTGACCAAAATTCATAAATTTGGTATGGGTCATCAGGACAATGCCCTAAAAGAGCCTGAGAAGGTTCGGACCAGCACCACCTTGTGGTCAAAAGTTATAACAAAATTGACAAAAATGCTAATAACTTTTTTTTCTAATTGCTAACTGCTGCTGTTGGTCTGATGCTGCCAGCCATGTTGGCTGGCTTCTTGTGTCGTTTTTGTGCTTGGCCCCGTAATTGCTGCTTGCAGCTATATTTATTCTTCTTCTTCTTCTTCCGCTCTTGAAGTCTATGGCAGTCCATAGAACCGCTTGCGGGAAAGTTGTGAAATTTGGCACACAGTCAGAGGACAGTCTGACCTTTGTCCATAGCAAATTTGGAGTCTCTAACTCAATCCCTCTAGCGCCACCAGCTGTCCAAAGTTGCACTTATGTTTATGTTAATAACTTTTGAACCATAAGGGCTAGAAACACAATTCTTTTTTCCTCTTATTCCTTGGCTCAAGACGAAACGCACCATATGACGTCATGAAAATTTTTCCGCCATTTTGAATTTTCTGAAAAAAGTACTTTTTCGAACTCCTCCTAGGCCGTTACTCCGATTTTCATGAAAATTGAATCAGATCATCTTCAGACCATGCTGACAAAAAGTTATGGAATTCAAGTTGATTCCTCAAACCGTTTTCGAAAAACTAACGAACGAATTGTACGTAGTGCTTGCGAAAACAGAAGTAAGGCTGTATCTCCGCAACGCTTTATCGTATTCAGACCAAACTTGGTACATGTCATCACAAGCATGACCTGAGGTACCATGCAGTGTTTTCGTATACGTTTTCGTATACCAGAGCAACGAATTTGAGGCATGATGCAAAAACTACTCTTGAAGCTCTATCTCTTCAGTGCTTTGACATATTCAGACCAAACTTGGTATGTGTCTTCACAAGCATGACCTGAGGCAGCATACTCTGTTTCGGCGCAGCGCCACCTACTGGAGTGGAGATATTAAAAATGCCATTTTTGCTTATAACTTCTGATGGGTTTGACCATAATTCATAAATTTGGTATGGGTCATCAGGACAATGCACTGAAGGAGCCTGAGAAGTTTCGGACCAGCGCCACCTTGTGGTCAAAAGATATAACAAAATTGACAAAAATGCTAATAACTTTTTTTCTAATTGCTCACTACTGCTGTTGGTCTGATGCTCCCAGCCATGTTGGCTTGCTTCTTGTGCCATTTTTGTGCTTGGCCCCGTAATTGCTGCTTGCAGCTATATTTCTATTATTTTTTTTTTACATTGTATAAAATCCATGATGAGGACTTAATGCACAAGTGTTTGTAGTACATAAACCAATCATATAATTGTCATAAAATATAGGGAAAAAATATTAGATATTGGTTATTGTTCAGCAGTGCAATTGACTTATTGACTTATGTTACCATATTAAAGTAAAGGTTTTAAAATGTAGGCTAAGTGTCACTAATTAAACTAGTAATTGTCCGCCTCTTGGATGTCTGCATTTCAAGAGAATGCAAAATGCTTGGCCAGCACACCAAATACACTTAGCATATTATTATTATTATTATTATTATTATTTTACTCTATTCAATCATTTGTAAATGTGAACTCATGAAAACCACTGCCACTGCCAATTTTTATTTATTTGTTAAAGATTTATTTTTGGCGTCTCATCGTAGATTCAAATCTATAAATCATAATGTATTACGTTTATGAAGAAAAGGTTCAGCACCTAAGGTTCTATCGCTATTGTCTCAATGGTGTACAGTGTCTTTGGGTGAATTAGGACCGTTTGTGATTTGGTCTTAGTGATTTAGGCGTCCTCTTGACTACTCCTAGCGTTTCACAGACTTAGGAGCTAGTTTTAGCGCAAAAATGCTTTGTGAAATAATTAAAAATGTAGGACTCCTAAAATTAGGACTGACACGCCCATTATTTTTAAGAGTATCTCCTAAATCGGCTGGTGACTAAAACGCATAAACTGGTAAACAATGAAGGATGTTCCTTTGTGTACACCATAGTCCAAGAACATGTAAAAGACAGTAATGTTGGTGATTACGTGTCTGCATGGAAGATGTCGCTTTTTTTCCACAGCCTAAAAAGTGTGCATAGATTTCGCCTGCACACTCACTAAGCGACACACTTGGGCCTGGTGAGTATATAAATGGGAAATCTAATGTTAGTGCTGGAAGAGCCCTTGGCCAGCAGGGGGTGCACGTCCTGCACTGCAGTCTGTGAGATGATACTGTAAAAAGGGACCTTCTGTGGTTGCTATAAACCTGTCTCAGAAAGACTACGGGTGTAACCCTGGTGTAAAATAGTCTCCACATATGAACTGACCACAATACTAATAATAGCCCCTTCACCTTCTGTTATATCCCATGAGGGGGAGACAAACTCCAGCTTTATCAGAGTCATTCCAGACTTAACTTTGACTGGCTCAGTCTTTGTCAGGCTTAAAGGGTTCACCCCAAAATGAAATTTCTGTCATCAATTACTCACCCTTATGTCATCCCAAACCTGTAAGACCTTTGTTCATCTTCGGAACAAAAATTAAGATATTTTTGATGATTTTTTGATTTTTGAACCGCATTTTGATTTCTGAACCACACATAGGCAGCAACATCATTGCACCTTTTAAGGTCCAGAAAGGTAGTAAAGACATCATTAAAATAGTCCATGTCACTTCAGTGGTTCAGCCTTAATGTTCAGCGACGAGAATACTTTTTGTGTGCAAAAACAAAACAAAAATAACGACTTTATTCAACAATTTCTTCTCTTACCTGTCAGTCTGTTGATGTAGTAAACGCAGTGCAGCACTTCCAGGTTCTACGTCAAAACTGAGGCTCATTGTCGGCCAGCTCCTGTGTCAACATCACACGTGTGTTGTGGTGCTCACGTGAACAGCGTCAGCCAATACTGAGCCGGCATTCTGACGTAGAACACAGAAGCGCTGCACTGCGTTTACTACATCAACAGACTGACAGGGAATAAAAAAGAAATTGTTGAATAAAGTCGTTATTTTTGTGTTGTTTTTGCACACAAAAAGTATTGTCGCTTCATAACATTAAGGTTGAACCACTGTAGTCACATTGACTATTTTAAGGATGGCTTTACTACCTTTCTGGACCTCAAAAGGTGGAATGATGTTATATTTTCCCCCTACTGACGTGTTTCACTAGGAATTGCTTTGGGCATGACCAACTACAGAAGCTCCTTTGACACCATGTCTGTCCACCCCCACCTTTATCACTCAGGTCTGCCCCTATCAAAATCATTACAGAGAGATTTCTTCCCGTTCCTGTGTTAGTGAATTTCAGTAATGACCTCTACATATAAATTTAAGATTCACTCTCGAAATTGCAATTTTTATATAGTGATAGCTAGCTTGGGACAAAAAAGGCATGTCAAAATAGATGTAGTGTAAATGCAGACTAATAGATTATAGAAAATAATAGAGTGTATAAATATAGTATAATAGATAGAAAAATATTTGTAGCAATATATTTTTGATATTTCATTTCAATTATTTGTAAAAATAATGACTTGTAAATACTCTTAAATGTCTCACTGTACTTATTAATGGTGGAGCCATTACTTACACATTACATCTGCACTTAACTAGAGAAAATGTGTCAAAGAGAGCTACATATTAAGCATATTGAAAGAAATCAACCATATTATGATAGTTATATTATGTTAAGACAGTGGATTAGAAATATGCACATTATTGTTACACATGCACATGCATATTTGATATTCTCCAACTGGATGGACAATTCTGATGATAAAAAATCATAGTCTGTGCACAACACACTATGTGATTTTCTGTGAAATGTCAAATTCCCGTAATCTGCAGACTGGTTCAGGATTAAAAAAAAAAAAAAAGTATATTTTTTTCAGCCCTAAGAGGGATTTGACTGTGTATCTTGCATCCAACTATTTCAAACCCATAAGATGGCTGTACAGCCTTTATTTGCTGACACAGCATAAGCCAGTTTTCAGAAATGAGCACTGAATGAACAATAAAAGCTTTGTGAACAAAATGCATTACAGCAAAGTCACCCTTAGAGACATACGGGCACAGTGTTGTCGCTGTATCTGTCACCAACCACCTAGGATTTGTTAACAGATATAGAACCACAGAGTGCCTCCATAATCACAAAATCTGTGCCTCCTTATGTGTCTACACAAACAAATAATTAGTTAACAGCTAACATTTGACTTGGTTACAGTGGTAATAATGAGTCAATGGAAGACTTGAAATCCAATAGTTTAAAGGTTTGCTGCACAGTGGTTTCAAATAACTTCATCTGATTTACTACTAAAAGGTCTTGTGTTTTTTTCCCCTTTCAGCAAAACTTTGCTGTCAGGCCTTGCTGTGGGAAATCTGATATTTTAAGCCCTTGTTGCCCCTTTGAAATTATTATTATACCCTTTTTAAATATTTTTAAACCATAAAATGCGATTGCCTACTTACAGTAAAGAAATAGCATTTTACCTCAAAGAATACTAAATTTGTATAGAGAGGTTGTAGCGATTTCATGATCTGACATTATAAACATTAAGATGTCACGATCTTGCCTCTTTCTCAATTCCAGTTGTATTTAAAGCAACTAGAAGTAGCTACAGTAAATGGTGGAACAATCCCTCTGATGCTAAAGTGAGAAGTATTTCTAAAGCACACAATGCTAAGAGAGCAGCAGAGGCACTACACTCGCTCCAGTTTCTGGGTCACCCTACCAATTTCAGTTACTTATATATATATAAGTAACTATATATGTGGAGTGCAGTATATTACTGCACTCCACAGGTCAAAGTTTGAACTAATTTTTATATGCAATATGCTAGTTCAATACTATATAACAATAAGTTCAAACTTTGACCTGTGGAGGGCAGTTATACACTTAGCAGCGTCTACACTGCTGGAATTCTAATAGAGGAGAAGAGGAAGAGAGCTAGTTCAAGATGAGCATTTATGGTTAAAACTTATATAATTTTCTTTTTTTTTTCAGAAAATGAGCTATGGTTTCACTAGATAAGACCCTTATTTCGCATCTGGGATCGTGTAGAACAATTTGAAGCTGCTGTGAAACTAATTTTGACCTTCAACTGTTTGGTGCCCATTGAAGTCCACTATATGGAGAAAAATCCTGGAATGCTTTCATCAAAAACTTTAATTTCTTTTCGACTGAAGAAAGAAAGACATGGACATCTTGGATGACATGGGGGTGAGTAAATTATCAGGAAAAGTTTATTTAAAAATGGACTAATCCTTTAACCGTTTTCTTCAAATTCTGAAGGGATATTCGCCTAGAAAGCGTGCATTAAAGCACTCACTTTGTACTGGTAATCAATAGCTGTCACTCATCTTAATTCATCGCGATGTCACAAAGTTCTGCTAATCGATTAAGCTGACTGTACAATGAATATCTTATTTAGCCTACATAATGTCTACGAATTATAACATGAGGATTTGAGTGTGCAGATCTCAGCACTGGACAAAAACTCTGGCGTTTTGAGCACTGAGGGGATTCTAACTTAAACACGTCTGATTGGTCATTGGGTTCAAGAAATCATTACATATGTTTGGGATTGGCTATATTGCTCAACGCTGCAAAAACACATTGTAAATAGAAAAACATATTTATATTAGTTTCGACGCTCTCAAGAGTACACTCACCAAATCTGTTTATGTATGTCAGAGTTCAGCTCGTGCACTGAACAAAACTTTGTTTTAGCAATTACTAATCTGAATGCCTCTGATTAGTCATTGCATTTATAAGCTTAACAGAGTCGTATGTGATTGGCTATAGTGCGCAATGCTGTAAAACGCGCAAAAGGTATGATGCAGCATGAGCAGATCTAAATTTAATGCCGCAATCGACACTTTTCATTTCATTTTCACTTTATTACTAGATTTAGTTTAAATGTGCAGGTGCATTTTTGGCCAGAGCCCCCATTAATTTTTGACACTCCGCATATGGTTTTCCACGTCATTTCTAGCAAAAAAATAACTACTATAGTAATTAATTATTTGTTTAGTTCTAACCAGAGCGCACTCTATTTTGCTGTGAATCATTAAACTTGCGCTGCCTCTGAAGTCTGTCCAAAATCAGTTTTGTGAGGCAACCTTCATCCACAAAAGCTGCCTGCAGAGTCATTGCCTATAAGGCAGCGAGGTAACAAGTCAGCTGCCTAAGTTTTCGGATGCAGCCATAAACTCAGAGTGGCTGATGAATCAATGCATAATACAGTCATTAGGCTACTCTTGCTTGCTGTTGGACCAAAAGCAAAATTCTCCAATTATATACCTCACAATTAAAGGGTTAGTTCACCCAAAAATAAAAATTCTGTCATTTATTACTTACCCTCATGTCGTTTCACACCCATAAGACCTTCGTTAATCTTCGGAACACAAATTAAGATATTTTAGTTGAAATCCGATGGCTCCATGAGGCCTTCATAGGGAGCAATGTCACTTCCTCTGTCAAGATCCATAAAGGTACTAAAAACATATTTAAATCAGTTCATGTGAGCACTGTGGCTCAATATTGATATTATAAAGCGACGAGAATACTTTTGGTGCGGCAAAAAAACAAAATAACGACTTATTTAGTGATTGCCGAATTCAAAATAATGCTTCAGGAAGCATCGGAGCATTGTGAATCTGTGTGTCGAATCTGCAGTTGGGAGCGCCAAAGTCACGTGATTTCAGCAGTTTGGTGGTTTGACCCGCGATTCGATTCATGATTCGATACACTGATTCATTTATGCTCCGATTCTTTCTAAAGCAGTGTTTTGAAATCGGTCATCACTAAATAAGTTGTTATTTTGTTTTTTTGCCGCACCAAAAGTATTCTCGTCACTTTATAATATTAATATTGAGCCACTGTGCTCACACGAACCGATTTAAATATGTTTTTAGTACCTTTATGGATCTTGACAGAGGAAGTGACATTGCTGGCTATGCAGGCCTCACTGAGCCATCAGATTTCAACTAAAATTGAGTAATAAATGACAGAATTTTCATTTTTGGGTGAACTAACCCTTTAAGGCCCTTTCAAGGATGGTAACTTTAACAATAACGATAAAGATAATACTAAAAATTATTATAAATATAAAAGAAAGTCCACACCACAACTATAACAATAATGGCACAGAGAAACAATATCATTGGAATCGATATTTTCCAGCTGATAAACGATTTATTTAAAAAACACAGCCAATCTGACTCCATCCTGCTATAAGAGCTCGAGCATTTAAAGCAGCAGATGAAAAAAAATGCAGCGTGCGCTTACAATAAACAGAACGGTATCGTCTGCTGGTGTGCATGCCAGTATAGTTATTGTTAGAGTTCTGTCATGACAACTCTCAGAGTGTTTGGTATGGTAATGGATATGACAATGTAGATATTTTTGGTCTTGGCAGCATAGATCTGCTATGCTGCTGCTGCTTAATTGCTGCTGCTGCTGTTGATTATTGCTGCTGTTGCTGCAGAGCAAGTACAGGACTTGCTACTGCCAATATATACACGACCCGCTGCTGCGAGCAAGTAAGACACGCTGCTGCTGTACAATATAGCGTACATGAATAACCCTAGCAGATCTATACAGGTGGAGCTGGGGAAGGTGGAGGGTTTCTGAAGCACGCTGTGCTACTAAGCAATGCTAACTCATGTATTTAAAGATTAAGCGCACAGCTCATTGGCTACTAATACAGCAGGAACCAATCATCTGTGACCTATAGATATTGATGTGATAATTAGCAGGTGTTTAAAGGACCTATTAGTCTGCGCCATCTACAGTTTCATGCCAGAACTTTTGTATTTGTCTTTATAGTTATTGTTCTTGGTGTGAACAAACCTTTATGATAATGCAATTAAATTGAAAAGTAGCCTATGTAATACTATCAAAGGTAAAGACGTTAGCAAAAAAAGAACAAATTCATTTTTTCACCTCATACTCCATTTTTTTTTGTGGATCAGTAGAATAATTATACCAGGTGGGTCCTATAGGATGAAAATGTTTGGTAGCTTTTAATGGTCATTGATGTTTGTGTGTGTGTTTGTGTGTTAGCTCCCAAGCTGTGTGAGTTTGTTGATCTGAGTGAGACTGTTCAAGCAGAGAACCCGCTGAGTCTGTGAATGGTGAATAATGAATTGTTCAGGCCCTGACCCCATGCTTAATGACCTGCTCCGTCCATGTAGCTGTATGAATAATGAACAAATCCATTTTGTCAAGCAATTAATTGATTAAAATGGACACATTATACAATGTGTCTTTTATTTTCATAAGTAATTGCAGACCAGTCATAAGGATTGTTGAGAGATTTCTACTCAATAGTGATGCAGTACAGGTTGTGGAAACAAGCTCCGGCACTATTTGTTTATAACGGGTTTCTGTGGAAAAGAAATGCAAGGAAAGAACTGAAAAGTGGAAAGACAGCTCATGTGTTAAATAGGGGGAGCCAGAGCGAGCAGTTTAATGTTTTGGAGCTGGTTTGTTATGAGAGCAAAGTCTGTGTTAGCATAGGACACTTGTAGGTAAATTTGTACAGGGCAGGTGGTTGCCAATTGGATGATGGTGCATATGTGGGTCATTTTACTGAGGGAAGAAGCCAAATGTGGTGGAAGCAAATGCCTCACAGTCTTACAACACACCACTGACCTCTGCCCCTATACATCCTCTGTCAAATAAACACAAGATCTCTCTCTCACTCTATATAACATATTTTATGTTTTATCTTTTGCTCTTAATGTCACTTGAACACATTGGCACTCACACAAACAGAAATGCAAGCAAACAACACAACCTTGACACATATGGTGCAATCTTACATAAGAGATGAGTGCTCTGCTGGGTTTGGTTTGGACTTTTTGAAATGAAGACCTAAGGTTTCCATTACAGACTTTGACTCTGACCAGGGTCATGTCCTGATCCTGTACCTTCTGACATTTCTGCATTCTTAATAAAATGGTAAATAACCATTGTGTGCATTTCATATAGGCTATACACTGTGTGTATATATATATATATATATTTATATACTCCGATCAGGTGTAACATTATGACCACTGACAGGTGAAGTGAATAACACTGATTATCTCTTCATCATGGCACCTTTTAGTGGGTGGGATATATTAGGCAGCAAGTGACCATTTTGTCCACAAAGTCAATGTGTTAGAAGCAGGAAAAATGGGCAAGCGTAAGGATTTAAGCGAGTTTGACAAGGGCAAAATTGTGATGGCTAGACGACTAGGTCAGAGCATCTCCAAAACTCCAGCTCTTGTGGGGTGTTCTTGGCCTGCAGTGGTCAGTATCTATCAAAAGTGGTCCG